>NC_092091.1:31218737-31532071 GCF_045679555.1 Salvelinus alpinus | reverse complement strand
CTAGTAAAGAGAGAGTGGAGAGACGGGGGGGGGGGTAAAGGAGATGTTGGCAGAGTGTGATGTTGCTGTACTAGTAAAGAGAGAGAGTGGAGAGAGAGAGAGGGGGGGGGGGTAAAGGAGATGTTGGCAGAGTGTGATGTTGCTGTACTAGTAAAGAGAGAGTGGAGAGAGGGGGGGGGGGTAAAGGAGATGTTGGCAGTGTGATGTTGCTGTACTAGTAAAGAGAGAGTGGAGAGAGGGGGGGGGGTAAAGGAGATGTTGGCAGAGTGTGATGTTGCTGTACTAGTAAAGAGAGAGAGTGGAGAGAGAGGGGGGGGGGTAAAGGAGATGTTGGCAGTGTGATGTTGCTGTACTAGTAAAGAGAGAGTGGAGAGACGGGGGGGGGGGGTAAAGGAGATGTTGGCAGAGTGTGATGTTGCTGTACTAGTAAAGAGAGAGTGGAGAGAGAGGGGGGGTAAAGGAGATGTTGGCAGTGTGATGTTGCTGTACTAGTAAAGAGAGAGTGGAGAGACGGGGGGGGGGGGGGGTAAAGGAGATGTTGGCAGAGTGTGATGTTGCTGTACTAGTAAAGAGAGAGAGTGGAGAGAGAGAGAGGGGGGGGGGGGTAAAGGAGATGTTGGCAGTGTGATGTTGCTGTACTAGTAAAGAGAGAGTGGAGAGACGGGGGGGGGGGGGGGTAAAGGAGATGTTGGCAGAGTGTGATGTTGCTGTACTAGTAAAGAGAGAGTGGAGAGAGGGGGGGGGTAAAGGAGATGTTGGCAGTGTGATGTTGCTGTACTAGTAAAGAGAGAGTGGAGAGAGGGGGGGGGGGTGGTAAAGGAGATGTTGGCAGAGTGTGATGTTGCTGTACTAGTAAAGAGAGAGTGGAGAGAGGGGGGGAGGGGTAAAGGAGATGTTGGCAGAGTGTGATGTTGCTGTGCTAGTAAAGAGAGAGTGGAGAGAGAGGGGGGGTAAAGGAGATGTTGGCAGTGTGATGTTGCTGTACTAGTAAAGAGAGAGTGGAGAGAGGGGGGGGGAGGGGTAAAGGAGATGTTGGCAGAGTGTGATGTTGCTGTACTAGTAAAGAGAGAGTGGAGAGAGAGGGGGGGTAAAGGAGATGTTGGCAGAGTGTGATGTTGCTGTACTAGTAAAGAGAGAGTGGAGAGAGAGGGGGGGTAAAGGAGATGTTGGCAGAGTGTGATGTTGCTGTACTAGTAAAGAGAGAGTGGAGAGAGAGGGGGGGTAAAGGAGATGTTGGCAGAGCGTGATGTTGCTGTACTAGTAAAGAGAGAGAGTGATAGAGGGGGGGTAAAGGAGATGTTGGCAGAGTGTGATGTTGCTGTACTAGTAAAGAGAGAGTGGAGAGAGAGGGGGGGGGGTAAAGGAGGTGTTGGCAGAGTGTGATGTTGCTGTACTAGTAAAGAGAGAGAGTAGAGAGAGGGGGGGGGGTAAAGGAGGTGTTGGCAGAGTGTGATGTTGCTGTACTAGTAAAGAGAGAGTGGAGAGAGAGGGGGGGGGGGTAAAGGAGGTGTTGGCAGAGTGTGATGTTGCTGTACTAGTAAAGAGAGAAAGTGGAGAGAGAGGGGGGGGGGGTAAAGGAGATGTTGGCAGAGTGTGATGTTGCTGTACTAGTAAAGAGAGATAGTTGAGAGAGAGAGGGGGGGTAAAGGAGATGTTGGCAGAGTGTGATGTTGCTGTACTAGTAAAGAGAGAGAGTGGAGAGAGAGAGGGGGGGGGTAAAGGAGATGTTGGCAGTGTGATGTTGCTGTACTAGTAAAGAGAGAGAGTGGAGAGAGAGGGGGGGGGTAAAGGAGATGTTGGCAGAGTGTGATGTTGCTGTACTAGTAAAGAGAGAGTGGAGAGACGGGGGGGGGTAAAGGAGATGTTGGCAGAGTGTGATGTTGCTGTACTAGTAAAGAGAGAGTGGAGAGAGAGGGGGGGTAAAGGAGATGTTGGCAGAGCGTGATGTTGCTGTACTAGTAAAGAGAGAGTGGAGAGAGAGGGGGGGTAAAGGAGATGTTGGCAGAGTGTGATGTTGCTGTACTAGTAAAGAGAGAGTGGAGAGAGAGGGGGGGTAAAGGAGATGTTGGCAGAGCGTGATGTTGCTGTACTAGTAAAGAGAGAGTGGAGAGAGTGGAGAGAGAGGGGGGGTAAAGGAGATGTTGGCAGAGTGTGATGTTGCTGTACTAGTAAAGAGAGAGTGGAGAGAGAGGGGGGGGGGTAAAGGAGGTGTTGGCAGAGTGTGATGTTGCTGTACTAGTAAAGAGAGAGTGGAGAGAGAGGGGGGGTAAAGGAGATGTTGGCAGAGCGTGATGTTGCTGTACTAGTAAAGAGAGAGAGTGATAGAGGGGGGGTAAAGGAGATGTTGGCAGAGTGTGATGTTGCTGTACTAGTAAAGAGAGAGTGGAGAGAGAGGGGGGGGGGGTAAAGGAGGTGTTGGCAGAGTGTGATGTTGCTGTACTAGTAAAGAGAGAGAGTAGAGAGAGGGGGGGGGGGTAAAGGAGGTGTTGGCAGAGTGTGATGTTGCTGTACTAGTAAAGAGAGAGTGGAGAGAGAGGGGGGGGGGGGGTAAAGGAGGTGTTGGCAGAGTGTGATGTTGCTGTACTAGTAAAGAGAGAGTGGAGAGACGGGGGGGGGGGGGGTAAAGGAGATGTTGGCAGAGTGTGATGTTGCTGTACTAGTAAAGAGAGAGTGGAGAGAGAGGGGGGGTAAAGGAGATGTTGGCAGAGCGTGATGTTGCTGTACTAGTAAAGAGAGAGTGGAGAGAGAGGGGGGGTAAAGGAGATGTTGGCAGAGTGTGATGTTGCTGTACTAGTAAAGAGAGAGTGGAGAGAGAGGGGGGGTAAAGGAGATGTTGGCAGAGCGTGATGTTGCTGTACTAGTAAAGAGAGAGTGGAGAGAGTGGAGAGAGAGGGGGGGTAAAGGAGATGTTGGCAGAGTGTGATGTTGCTGTACTAGTAAAGAGAGAGTGGAGAGAGAGGGGGGGGGGTAAAGGAGGTGTTGGCAGAGTGTGATGTTGCTGTACTAGTAAAGAGAGAGAGTAGAGAGAGGGGGGGGGGTAAAGGAGGTGTTGGCAGAGTGTGATGTTGCTGTACTAGTAAAGAGAGAGTGGAGAGAGAGGGGGGGGGGGTAAAGGAGGTGTTGGCAGAGTGTGATGTTGCTGTACTAGTAAAGAGAGAAAGTGGAGAGAGAGGGGGGGGGATAAAGGAGATGTTGGCAGAGTGTGATGTTGCTGTACTAGTAAAGAGAGAGTGGAGAGAGGGGGGGGGGGTAAAGGAGATGTTGGCAGTGTGATGTTGCTGTACTAGTAAAGAGAGAGTGGAGAGAGGGGGGGGGGGGTGGTAAAGGAGATGTTGGCAGAGTGTGATGT
This sequence comes from Salvelinus alpinus, assembly GCF_045679555.1. Taxonomy (NCBI): domain Eukaryota; kingdom Metazoa; phylum Chordata; class Actinopteri; order Salmoniformes; family Salmonidae; genus Salvelinus; species Salvelinus alpinus. The sequence continues at coordinate 31,528,722 of NC_092091.1, read as the reverse complement.
TGCTGTACTCGTAAAGAGAGAGAGTGGAGAGAGAGGGGGGGTAAAGGAGATGTTGGCAGAGTGTGATGTTGCTGTACTAGTAAAGAGAGAGAGTGGAGAGAGAGGGGGGGGGGTAAAGGAGATGTTGGCAGTGTGATGTTGCTGTACTAGTAAAGAGAGAGTGGAGAGACGGGGGGGGGGGGTAAAGGAGATGTTGGCAGAGTGTGATGTTGCTGTACTAGTAAAGAGAGAGTGGAGAGAGAGGGGGGGTAAAGGAGATGTTGGCAGTGTGATGTTGCTGTACTAGTAAAGAGAGAGTGGAGAGACGGGGGGGGGGGGGGTAAAGGAGATGTTGGCAGAGTGTGATGTTGCTGTACTAGTAAAGAGAGAGAGTGGAGAGAGAGAGAGGGGGGGGGGGGTAAAGGAGATGTTGGCAGTGTGATGTTGCTGTACTAGTAAAGAGAGAGTGGAGAGACGGGGGGGGGGGGGGGTAAAGGAGATGTTGGCAGAGTGTGATGTTGCTGTACTAGTAAAGAGAGAGTGGAGAGAGGGGGGGGGGTAAAGGAGATGTTGGCAGTGTGATGTTGCTGTACTAGTAAAGAGAGAGTGGAGAGAGGGGGGGGGGTGGTAAAGGAGATGTTGGCAGAGTGTGATGTTGCTGTACTAGTAAAGAGAGAGTGGAGAGACGGGGGGGGGTGGTAAAGGAGATGTTGGCAGAGTGTGATGTTGCTGTGCTAGTAAAGAGAGAGTGGAGAGAGAGGGGGGGTAAAGGAGATGTTGGCAGTGTGATGTTGCTGTACTAGTAAAGAGAGAGTGGAGAGAGGGGGGGGGAGGGGTAAAGGAGATGTTGGCAGAGTGTGATGTTGCTGTACTAGTAAAGAGAGAGTGGAGAGAGAGGGGGGGTAAAGGAGATGTTGGCAGTGTGATGTTGCTGTACTAGTAAAGAGAGAGTGGAGAGAGGGGGGGGAGGGGTAAAGGAGATGTTGGCAGAGTGTGATGTTGCTGTACTAGTAAAGAGAGAGTGGAGAGAGAGGGGGGGTAAAGGAGATGTTGGCAGAGTGTGATGTTGCTGTACTAGTAAAGAGAGAGAGTGGAGAGAGAGGGGGGGGGTAAAGGAGATGTTGGCAGTGTGATGTTGCTGTACTAGTAAAGAGAGAGAGTGGAGAGAGAGGGGGGGGGGTAAAGGAGGTGTTGGCAGAGTGTGATGTTGCTGTACTAGTAAAGAGAGAGAGTAGAGAGAGGGGGGGGGTAAAGGAGGTGTTGGCAGAGTGTGATGTTGCTGTACTAGTAAAGAGAGAGTGGAGAGAGAGGGGGGGGGTAAAGGAGGTGTTGGCAGAGTGTGATGTTGCTGTACTAGTAAAGAGAGAAAGTGGAGAGAGAGGGGGGGGGGGTAAAGGAGATGTTGGCAGAGTGTGATGTTGCTGTACTAGTAAAGAGAGATAGTTGAGAGAGAGAGGGGGGGTAAAGGAGATGTTGGCAGAGTGTGATGTTGCTGTACTAGTAAAGAGAGAGAGTGGAGAGAGAGAGGGGGGGGGTAAAGGAGATGTTGGCAGTGTGATGTTGCTGTACTAGTAAAGAGAGAGAGTGGAGAGAGAGGGGGGGGTAAAGGAGATGTTGGCAGAGTGTGATGTTGCTGTACTAGTAAAGAGAGAGTGGAGAGACGGGGGGGGGGGGGGGGTAAAGGAGATGTTGGCAGAGTGTGATGTTGCTGTACTAGTAAAGAGAGAGTGGAGAGAGAGGGGGGGTAAAGGAGATGTTGGCAGAGCGTGATGTTGCTGTACTAGTAAAGAGAGAGTGGAGAGAGAGGGGGGGTAAAGGAGATGTTGGCAGAGTGTGATGTTGCTGTACTAGTAAAGAGAGAGTGGAGAGAGAGGGGGGGTAAAGGAGATGTTGGCAGAGCGTGATGTTGCTGTACTAGTAAAGAGAGAGTGGAGAGAGTGGAGAGAGAGGGGGGGTAAAGGAGATGTTGGCAGAGTGTGATGTTGCTGTACTAGTAAAGAGAGAGTGGAGAGAGAGGGGGGGGGGGTAAAGGAGATGTTGGCAGAGTGTGATGTTGCTGTACTAGTAAAGAGAGAGAGTAGAGAGAGGGGGGGGGGGGTAAAGGAGGTGTTGGCAGAGTGTGATGTTGCTGTACTAGTAAAGAGAGAGTGGAGAGAGAGGGGGGGGTAAAGGAGGTGTTGGCAGAGTGTGATGTTGCTGTACTAGTAAAGAGAGAAAGTGGAGAGAGAGGGGGGGGGGTAAAGGAGATGTTGGCAGAGTGTGATGTTGCTGTACTAGTAAAGAGAGAGTGGAGAGAGGGGGGGGGGTAAAGGAGATGTTGGCAGTGTGATGTTGCTGTACTAGTAAAGAGAGAGTGGAGAGAGGGGGGGGGTGGTAAAGGAGTTGTTGGCAGAGTGTGATGTTGCTGTACTCGTAAAGAGAGAGAGTGGAGAGAGAGGGGGGGTAAAGGAGATGTTGGCAGAGTGTGATGTTGCTGTACTAGTAAGAGAGAGTGGAGAGAGAGGGGGGGGGTAAAGGAGATGTTGGCAGAGTGTGATGTTGCTGTACTAGTAAAGAGAGAGAGTGGAGAGAGAGGGGGGGTAAAGGAGATGTTGCCAGAGTGTGATGTTGCTGTACTAGTAAGAGATACATTAGCTAGCTCTTCCTCTTTCTTTCCGTTTAACAACAGCCATAGCATGAGGTCATAGCAGCCAGCTGACCCGACCCATTACTGACTCATGACGCAGTGGGACTGTAACGCTGTTGCTGACTGTTTGGCCTATTTAAGCAGGGCCGTAATTTTAACATCTCCCTCATGGGCCCGTTTCATCTCCCTGGGAGGAGCGCTAGCTGGCATTTTCATACCTTTTGTTAGCGGTGAATGATGTCATATCATAGTTCTCAATAATGACAGAGCTCAAGATTCAAGGGTTGATCCTTACTGTATGTGTGTGTGTAGTGGGGTCAGTAATGATAGAACAGGAGTTGAGGTCTGGGTTTTGTGTGTGTGTGTGTGTGTGTGTGTGTGTGTGTGTGTGTGTGTGTGTGTGTGTGTGTGTGTGTGTGTGTGTGTGTGTGTGTGTGTGTGTGTGTGTGTGTGTGTGTGTGTGTGTGTGTGTGTGTGTGTGTGTGTGTGTGTGCATGCATTGCTTTGCCTTCATGTAGAGTATGACTGCGTCAGCAGAGGGGACCTTTAAGTAAGGTAAATGTCTGATGTTTACAGGCAGATGCGAAAGAGTCAGTTTTGACGTAACAGGTAGTTCTCACTATCCTGTGGATGTGTGTGTGTATGTGAATATGTGTGTTTGTAAATACATGAGTAGATGTGTGCTGGTAGTTAACACCATGCTGTTTGGGAATGTAGTGAGGTAAACGAGTAAGAGCAATTGTCAGTCCATATGCTCATTAAAGGTTGTGGCGTCATTACTACCGCTTTTATACAGACGTACAGTACATTTGATAATGTATAACACACATTGAACAGTGGGACACACACACACACACACACACACACACACACACACACACACACACACACACACACACACACACACACACACACACACACACACACACACACACACACACACACACACACACACACACACACACACACGCACACAGTAAGCTAACTCATCAGCAGTAAGGCCTTCAGATGGACACCTGTCACAGCTATGCATCACCGGAGCTTTAACAGGCAGAAATGACGATGGGAGCCATTGGTTCCCAGCCTCCCTCCTGGCCCCGGGCCCTGGACCCTGGCATCTGCTGGGCTGGAGACAGGGTGTGAAGTTTCCCCCCTGAAGGTGAGACTTTTCCAGCTCCGGTTCCAGTCTGGGAGCCTGGAGCATCAAGGACAGGGAGGGTCCTGCTGTGCTACGGCTCTTATCATCACACACAAACATCTACGCTAATCCTACATTCAGCTAGGAGAGGATATTGTGAACAAGATGTTTTTGTTGTTGTTGTGCGTTTGATTGATTATTTGAGGGCAGTAACAGCATTGCCTGTAATTATAGGCCTACATCATTACCATACATGCTGTCTCTATGTGCTAGCCTTCGTACACAGTGAATGGTTTGGTTTTGCTGATATTAAGGGCAATCTTGATGCCTGTGGTATAGTCAACTCGGGGTCAGTTCACAAAATGACTTACTTACCAAACCAGAGAGAGATAAAGTAGGAGTGAGACGAGACAGGGGTAAAGAGAGAATGACGAGGAGAGAGAGGGGGATTAACAGAGTTACACTTCTAGAAGTGCATTAGTTAGACATGATTTGGAGAGTTAGGAGTAAAATACCAGATTTGATATTAAGTGTGTCTGTGGTCTGTGCCAGACAAAGGCAGCAGTTATGCGAGGCAGGAGGGTAATGCTAGACTGCCTACAGACAGGAGAGGAGGACGAGGTACAGGACAGGACATAAATCTCCCACAGCTTCTTCAGATAATCTGAGTGTTCGCTGTTCCTGTTCAGCTCTCAGGGTAAACACTCAGACACGCACTTACACCCCCCCCCCCCATCATCTGGAAACCCTGATCGCATCTCACCACACACTCACTGACATACACACACTCGTGTAGCTCAGCATTCATCAGCTCACACACATCCAAAGTACCCCTAAAGCACACAGATAATACCTCAAGCAGACTAAACTACACCTCCAACACGAAGCCACAAGCAGGCTTCCGGAACACACTTGGTTATAGAACCCAGATAGATCTTATGAACTTGGATGAATGGAGACTTGGATCTGCTTGAATATGCCACATCCCCTATAATCTTATTTCAAACAGAAGAGTTTCAGTTCTAAGATCAGTTGTGTTGTGAGTCAGAGGTGCCCTGGGGACTGTTCTACAGCTGGGCCTGGTGCAGTACAGCACAGAGCTAGCCTACATTCCTGGGCTCACCTGCATAATGACTCCCTCCTGCCATTCATCATGCTTGATAAGGCACGACCATTAGATTCAGCTTACAGTAAGATGCCTTTTGATGTGTTATGTTTTGTGCTGTTTGTCTTGGGTTGGATTCTTGCGTGGCTGCCAGGACCCTGTATTTGATGAAGGGCTTTATCCAATTATGTCTGATATTTAAAACAAAGGAATTCTTCATGGAATTACCGCGTGTAGACTGTTTTGCTGCCTGCCTGTGTGTGTGGGAGAGTTTGTAGGTTGATGGTTTGTAAACGGTGTGCATGAGAGTGTATGTTTTTACCAGGTGTTGAAATGGAAAATATTTTCCAATAATCTATTTCTGAACAGAATCAAAATATATATATTTTTTACATTTACTGTAGCTCGACATTAAATGACTTCACAAATGGATAGAGCAGCTTGCTACGGAGCGGGCAAACTATGTACATACATGCATTGGACAGACAAGTGTAGTGTAGGGTGTGACTGAAGTGTTGCGGGTGAGGAGAGCACTGAACATGAAGCTCTGGGCATCTTGTTGTTATGACATGCATTATCTGAATTAGACCCACAGTATTATACCTACGGAGGAGCGGCTTCTATGAAGGAACTTTGAATGTCTTTGAACTTCAGAGAGTTGGCTTAACTGACGGTGGACCAGAGCTAGCCCTTGATCATGACTCTCAGTTCCATTACATTACTCATAATGCCGTCTAGAGTTTTCAAGAGCTAGACCAGAGCTAGACCAGAGCTAGACCAGAGCTAGACAAGAGCTAGACCAGAGCTAGACCAGAGCTAGACCAGAGCTAGCTAGCTAACAAGTTTGTGTGTGCAGAGCGGCACCAGAATAACAATAAAAACACATCTTACCTTTTTGTCATTAATAAATTCAATGTGAAACGTGATAACGATAGTATTTTTTAACTAGCATGGAAAAAGATAATCCAAGGTTAATCCAAGTTAATCCAAAATTAGTTCTCTAATCAAAACTCTCTGTAATTTCTGAATCACACCTGTAACATCAGTAGGTACTGTAGACTATGCTTTGGAGGAAGGGGGAGGGGCACTTAGCCTACACACACACACACTGGCAAAGATTTTCAATTGGCAGGCAGGCAGATACTGGAATAAGTGACTGTAAGGGCTTTGCATAGGAGCTTTGTTGCATTTTTGTGCGACTGAAAATAACATTTGAAATGTAACAGAACGTTATTGACTAGGGATGCACGATATATCGGTGAACATATTGAAATCGGCTGATATTAGCTAAAAATGCCAACATCGGCATCGGCCCGATGTCTAGTTTAACGGTTGAGGGTCAGTGTGGCGGAGGTGTTATGGCCTACTCTCACCACCTGGGGTCAGCCCATCAAGAAATCCGGGATCCAGTTGCAGAGGGTGGTATTCAGTCCCAAGGTCCTGAGATTGGTGATGAGCTTGGAGGGCACTATGGTGTTGAATGCTGAGCTGTAGTTGATGAACAGCATTCTCACATAGCTATTGTCCAGGTGGGAGAGGGCAGTGTGTAGTGCAATTGCAGGTGAATCGTCTGTACTGTAGATCTGTATCGGCATGCAAATTGGATTTGGTCTAGGGCAGGGTTCAATTTGGCCTACACTACAAATTGAACAACATTTTTAACACATCTGATTTGTACACAATAAACTGACAATAACATAATAAGTGACAATAACATCATGATTTTGATCTGATGACGCTCATAAAATCACCATGTCTCTATTCAATTAGTCTATTTCTCTGTGTTGATTGGTGGGGAAAACCAGGTCTACGTAGCCTATTGTAGGCTACACTATTTTATTTACGTCAACATTCGTTCAGAACAATTAGCTTGATAGCATGAGAAAATGTCGCTCTCAAAAAGTATCAAAATAAAGGTGGATAATGACAATCGAAGTTTCTGGGAAGAATGTACAGCGACATATATGCGTTCATTTTACCATATTTTCCCAATGCCAAGCCAAGTCTTATTTGCAAAGAGAATTACGCTGTTTGCAAAGAATTCAATCTCAGACATCATTAAGCATGGTACTTTCAATGTGTCCTTCCCTCCCCAGACAGAGGCCCGACGCAGAAACTTTGAAGCATTAACTGCAAGCTACACACACTGCTTCTTTGTCTGACAAATTCATTCTGTTACAAGGAAGAGGGAAAACAGTCGTGGACATGGTGGAAAAGCTTTAGGCCTTTACTAGGAAGCTTGAGTTGTTTGATTTGGACTTGTCATCTGGAAGGCTACTGCACTTCAGCACACTGAAGAACGACAGGCAGAGAGACCAGGCAACTTCACCACCAGATTTGAAGGCTACAGCATGCCCAAGGATATAATTGCGTTTGTACGTGATCCTCTCACAGTCCGCCCAGGTGGATAATTCTCCTCCCTTGCTAAGAAAACGATACCCTTGCTGGATGAGGCCGCAATTCAAACTGAGCTGATAGAATTCCAGACATCGAGCCAAATCAGCGATGCACTCAGGAGTGCCAAGTCCTTGTGTGCGTTTTGGGTGGCATTCTCAGAAGAATACAGCACAATAAAGAAACTTGCATTTTATGTTCTAACAATGTTTGGATCGACTTACACCTGCGAGTCCTCATTTTTCTCTATGATCGCAATATAGATTCACTACAGGAACCGGCTTTCACATAAGTCAATCGAGGACTGCCTACGCATCAAAATCACATCCATCTCAAGTGACATCCACAGGATTGTGTCCGAGGGGAAATGCACATTTTCCCATTGAGTACGGTAAGTATTTTAGTGGCCTATATGACTGTATTTAGTAAATACTAACATTGTTGTGAGTGCTTATCCAGGGATATTTAGGTCTCAAGCTGACAGTATTTTCTGTTTGTTCTGTCATTACTGGAGCAGGCTATCCCGATACAGACATTCAGGTACAGACATCACCTTTTTTCTTTAAATTATTGTTTTCTGTAGGATTCTACATTTTTGGCCATTTGGAATTGTAAGTAGGCCTAATAAAAAAAAACTTAAATTAGGCTTATATTAGGCCCTAACTTTTTTTTACTGTTAAGCCTCATACTGTAACCTACCTCAGCCAGTTAAGTTATTATTATTTTTACATTTTTTATTTAACCTTTATTTAACTAGGCAACAAATTCTTATTTACAATGACGGCCTACCCCGTCCAAACCCTAACCCGGACGATGCTGGGTCAAGTACAGCTGTACGTTAAACTGTCTCACTCCGAGTCAAGAGAAGCATCTATCTCTATCTCTTTCTCGATCTCTCTTTACTCGCTTTGTCTCTTCTCCCCACCACTGTCATTATCAACATTCCTCCTTTTTTTTTTATCTTCCTCTCCCTTCCTCTCCCATCCTTTAGCTCTCTGTCCCTGTTTCCCTCTTCTCTCTCCCTCTCTGCACGCACAGCCACAGTTTGTCTATGACTCAGACCCACAGGTCAGTGATGAGGCACTATGTTGTTTTTAGGTGATGATGTCATAGAGACAGTTGTATTCCGGGGGTCCATGTGAGGGGATTCAGTTTCATGTAAAGGGGAGGATGAGACCATCCATAATGTCTCATCATGTCTCATGTGTCTGTGCAGTAAAAAATGAGTAGGGAGGTTGGGGGGTTACAGAGTCCAAATCCTGTTAAGACAGTTAAAGTCCTCTGTCTCCTGCTGCTCTATATCATCCATCTAAATTAAGAGATAACAACAACTTACTTCATAGTTATTTATAGAGGGCACATTTTTTGTAACTTTTTTTGGTGTTCATCTGTTCTGAGACTCTACTGTATATCAAGCCTGTTTTGGCAGCGGATACCCAGCTAACAATTCTAGGGAGAGAGAACATTTTTGTAATGTTATCTGTAATGTTCCCCTAATGTTTTAGTGTCCAGTTTTCCGTTAGTTAGGGGAACATTCTATCTGTGTTAAAAAAAAAAGCGATATCGACCTCCCGAGTGGCGCAGCGGTCTAAGGCACTGCATCTCAGTGCTAGAGGCATCACTACAGACCCTGGTTCAATTACAGCCTGTATCACAACCGGCCGTGATTGGGAGTCCGATAGGGCGGTGCACAATTGGCCCAGCGTCGTCCGGATTAGGGTTTGGCCCAGGGTAGGCTGTCATTGTAAATAATATTTTTTTCTTAACTGACTTGCCTAGTTAAATAAATAATAATGTAATCGTAAAGCCTAAAATCTAAGAAAGATGGCAGCTGTGTTATTACCCCGCTTAACTTTTGCCTTGTGGAAATGCTCCCATTATTTTGGGTTAATCGAGAAGAAAGAGAACAACATTTTAGTCAAATGCAAACTCTGCAAAGGATGCAAACTCTGCAAAGGAATCATTGATCTCTGAAAAAGCATCTGGAGGATGTGCACAAAGGCACAAAGCTGGTAGCCAAAGTTCCAGAAATGCGTCAAAGAGGAGAAATCTATACACATTATGATAATAAACAAAGCATTTTTTTAAATTTCCATGTGTTCTAACGAAATTTCCATAGGCTTATAAACTGATAACTGCAATTTAAACAGCAATAATGACAATACAGTGGCTTGCGAATGTATTCACCCCCTTGGCATTTTTCCTATTTTGTTGCCTTACAACCTGGAATTAAAATAGATTTTTGGGGGTTTGTATCATTTGATTTACACAACATGCCTACCACTTTGAAGATGCAAAATATGTTTGTGTGTGAAACAAACAAGAAATAAGACAAAAAAACTGAACACTTGAGCGTGCATAACTATTCACCCCCAAAGTCAATACTTTGTAGAGCCACCTTTTGCAACAATTACAGCTGCAAGTCTCTTGGGGTATGTCTATATAAGCTTGGCACATCTAGCCACCGGGATTGTTGCCCATTCTTCAAAGCAAAACTGCTCCAGCTCCTTCAAGTTGGATGGGTTCTGCTGGTGTACAGCAATATTTAAGTCATACCACAGATTCTTAATTGGATTGAGGTCTGGGCTTTGACTAGGCCATTCCAAGACATTTAAATGTTTCCCCTTAAACCACTCAAGTGTTGCTTTAGCAGTATGCTTAGGGTCATTGTCCTGCTGGAAGGTGAACCTCCGTCCCAGTCTCAAATCTCTGGAATACTGAAACAGGTGTCCCTCAAGAATTTCTTTGTATTTAGTGCCATCCATCATTCCTTCAATTCTGACCAGTTTCCCAGTCCCTGCCGATGAAAAACATCCCCCCAGCATGATGCTGCCACCACCATGCTTCACTGTGGGGATAGTGTTCTCGGGGTGATGAGAGGTGTTGGGTTTGCACCAGACATAGCATTTTCCTTGATGGCCAAAAAGCTCAATTTTAGTCTCATCTGACCAGAGTACCATCTTCCATATGTTTGGGGAGTCTCCCACATGCCTTTAGGCGAACACCAAACGTGTTTGCTTATTTTTTTCTTTAAACAATGGCTTTTTTTCCGGCCACTCTTCCGTAAAGTCCAGCTCTGTGGAGTGTAGGCTTAAAGTGGTCCTATGGACAGATACTCCAATCTTCGCTGTGGAGTTTTGCAACTTCTTCAGGGTTATCTTTGGTCTCTTTGCTGCCTCTCTGATTAATGTTCTCCTTGCCTGGTCCGTGAGTTTTGGTGGGCGGCCCTCTCTTGGCAGGTTTGTTGTGGTGCCATATTCTTTAAATTTTTTAATAATGGATTTAATGGTGCTCCGTGGGATGTTCAAAGTTTCGGATGTTTCTTTATAACCCAACCCTGATCTGTACCTCACCACAACTTTGTCCCTGACCTGTTTGGAGAGCTCCTTGGTCTTCATGGTGCCGCTTGCTAGGTGGTGCCCCTTGCTTAGTGGTGTTGCAGACTCTGGGGCCTTTCAGAACAGGTGTATATATACTGAGATCATGTGACAGATCATGTGACTCTTAGATTACACACAGGTGGACTTTATTTAACTAGTTATGTGACTTCTGAAGGCAATTGGTTGCACCAGAGCGTATTTAGTGGTTTCATAGCAAAGGGGGTGAATACATATGCACACACCACTTTTCTGTATACAAATGTTTGGGGAATTTTTATAACAAGTTATTTTTTTCATTTCCCTTTACCAATTTCAAATATTTGTGTATGTCCATTACATGAAATCCAAATAAAAATCCATTTAAATTACAGGTTGTAATGCAACAAAATAGGAAAACGCCAAGGGGGGGGGGATGAATACTTTTGCAAGGCACTGTAACATACACTGAGTGAACAAAACATTAGCATCTTTCCATAACATAGACTGACCAGGTGAATCCAGGTGAAAGCTACGATCCCTTATTGATGTCACTTGTTAAATCCACTTCAATCAGTGTAGATGATGGGGAAGAAACAAGTTAAAGAAGGATTTTTAAGCCTTGAGACAATTAAGACATGGATTGTGTATGTGTGCCATTCAGAGAGTGAATGGGTAAGACAAAAGATTTAAGAGTGGTAGATAGCCTTGTGGTTAGAGCGTTGGACTAGTGACTGAAAGGTTGCTAGATCAAATCTCTGAGCTGGCAAGGTACCCTAAACAAGGCAGTTAACCCATTGTTCCTAGGCCGTCATTGTAAATAAGAATTCGTTCTTATTGCCTAGTTAAATAAAGTGCCTTTTAAACGGAATGTGGTGGTAGGTGCCAGGTGCACCGGTTTGACAACTATACAGAAAGCCCTTAAATTGCTGAAATAAATAAAGTCAATGATGATAGAATAGTCAGATTAACTGATACCTGACACAGGCTTGGTGGTGTAGCAGGAAGAGTACCGTGAACCAAGAGGTTGTGAGTTCAAATCCCAGGTGAGAACATGTTGAATAATAATTACAGTATAAATTAACAAGCACAATGTAATCATGTATGTCAAAGTGTCTAAAATATGTGAGTGTTCTTGCAACGTTCCCATGAAAAGTGTCTAGAATATTCATATTTTATATTCTGAGAACATGGCAACCATGTTGTGTGTATGTTTGATATAAAGTTGATGGAATATTCTCCTAACCCTCAGAAAACTGGACACATGAATGGTCTTGCAACTTTACCATGAAACGTATATAGAAAATGTATATCTTATATTCTGAGAACATAGCAACCATGTTTTGTGTATGTTTGGTGGAACGTTGATGGAATCTTCTCCTAACTCACAGAAAACTACACATGAATGTTCTTGCAACGTTCTCCTTTAATGTGTCTAGAACATTCTGGGTAACTCTATTTGACATGAAGGGAATGGTCTCTTGGAAACATTCCTATGGCAACGTTAATGACCTAATGAGACATTAGGTCAATGTTCTCTAAAGTTGTGGGAATGTGTGTTGTTAGCTGGGTAGACTGGATGACTTTCTTAAGTCTTAAACAACGACTTTCGTTGACCCAGAGTTATAGCTGTTTAGATGGCTCCTCTTAGGCAACATGTTTCGGGGTGAGGAACACGTCTTATAGGTCAAATGCAGCTGTTTTTATCTCAATATCAAAGAATTTCTGGGAAATAATTAAGTACCTTACTGTGATTGTTTTCAATTAAAATGGTCAAAAATAAACAAAAATAGCTTCTTAGCGAAGAGCAATTTCTAAAGAAAGAATTTAGCTAGGACTGTCTGAGAGTGATCTGAGCGGGGAGGGGAAAACTGAAAACTAGCTGTTATTGGCAAAGAGGTTTGGAACTCTCTTTCTTATTGGTCTATTAACTAATTTACCGCCTGATAGTGGTGGCCACTGATTGGCTGAATACCCGGGGTGGTGGGTAAATATGCTTTGTTGTCGTATTGTCAACAAAGCAGCATGACAGAATAATAACCCACATTTTGAAATGACAGGTTGTTTCTTTGGGAAGCTATATAAAGTGATCTGTGCATTTGAACAACAGCATAAATAGGCCTACAACTATTTCACTTTTACATGTTAAAACAGAATCACCTCTGCTGCACATGATGCCATGGTTTTGATTACCAAAATATATTTTTTTAGAATGTGTGCATCGGTGACACAGGCACATGGAAAACGCAACAAGCACAGATGCAACAAGTGAAAACAAATTATCTAACAGGGGATAGCTAGCTAGCATAATGTCACAAGCATGATGAGCTCGCTAGTAACTTTAGTTAGACTTGATTGGCGTGCGTGCAAGCTAGCTTCCGGTATGCTAGCTGGCCGGTAGCTACAATAGTGTCCACTAGCAAACATCTAACGGCAGGAGAAACACACTGCATTTGAAACAGTTAGCAATAATCTAATGAATTCAGGGCTTGTGAAATATATAAGCTGATCTGGCTTTCAAGTCTGTCTATGAAAATGCCCTTTTGTTAATTTTTTTTAACCAGAACCATGCATAATGCAAATTCACTAATAATGACTAACTTCTTGTAGCAGTCATTATAGAAAATTAACACCGGTCTCATAAACAATCTCTTAAGCATAAACCCACGAGCTAGTGAGGAAATAGCCAGGTAATCTTTATTTTTCAAGTTTTTTTCAAGCTTTTCAAGCCCCCTTGGATTTCCCTGCTAGCTAACAAGGTAGAACAGTTTAATTGTTATGAACACACCCTTCTGTCCATCTCCAACTGTTTGAACAGCATGCTAACCTGTCCACTTTGTTCAGATGATGAAATCAAGTGGCCTACCTTATTTCTCAGATTGAGAACGAGTTGCCAATTCCTTATATAATAGTTTTCTATGCTCATTGAGCATTTATAAAACACAGTCTAGACAGCTAGTATAACAGTCTGTGGCTAAAATACTGCTAGCGGTACGTGGTACCACAATGTCGCACACAACAGAATGTGAGCATTCATTTTCCAGAATCAACGTTCATTGATACTCCCAGTATAGTAGGGTATTCTCTTCAGTTTGAAGAGGAAACATAAAAAGGGTATCGTTAGAGAGGTTATGTTGTCTCCTATTACAGTAAAATAATGTCTCAATGTATTTCAGTGTCCATATGACCGACTCTGTTGGACCAAACCTCAAATGCAAATAGCGAGTTGAAACTGCTTGTTGTCAGAGGAAGAATTGGTATTTTATCTTTGTTCCTGTGAGTGGCAGGAGGAGGAGCTTGGTGTGTGTGTGTGTGTGTGTGTGTGTGTGTGTGTGTGTGTGTGTGTGTGTGTGTGTGTGTGGGTGTGGGTGTGGGTGTGGGTGTGGGGGTGGGTGGGTGGGTGGGTGGAAGGTGCAGAGACAAGACCAAAAAGACAACATGAGAACAAACGCTCATAAAAATGTAATTCATTTTATATATTGCCCAGCCCTATGTGGATTTCTGGTTCAGGTCCCAGGCTCCCAATGACTGTCATGATTATTTATTTACAAGTTCATGGCAATTTGCTCTTCAGTACCTGATAGAGCAGACCCAGAATGTGTAGGCGTTCATTTCAAGGCCCCTGGGCGGTCCATTTACTTTGTGCGGTGAAAATCATGTGATGAAATCCTGCAATCCCAATAGCAAGCAAAGCAATCCAAGGGCTGGCTGGACTGCAGGCCAAATGCCCGGAGCTGCTGATGGCAGAGCAGTAGGTAACTGAAGAACAGCTTGTTTGAACAATATATTATATATTGAAACAGTCAAATGTTTTACCATTCATAAGTGGGGTACTGCCCCTAACACCCTACTGGACGGGCCGCCAATGTCGCCTGGTGATGTCACCAGGCAGGCTAAAACTCCATCCCACCAAAACTGGCAAAAAAGTCTTCAAACAGCTCTTACACTAAAAGGGCATTATCATAATTTTCACAATTTCACATTATTATTCCAATCTCACGATGTGGAAATATATATACAGTTGAAGTCGGAAGATTACATACACTTAGGTTGGAGTCATTAAAACTCGTTTTTCAACCACTCCACAAATTTCTTGTTAACAAACTATAGTTTTGGCAAGTCGGTTAGGACATCTACTTTGTGCATGACACAAGTAATTTTTCCAACAATTGTTTACAGACAGATTATTTAATTTACTATTCACTGTATCACAATTCCAGTGGTTCAGAAGTTTACATACACTAACTTGACTGTGCCTTTAAACAGCTTGGAAAATTCCAGAAAATTATGTCATGGCTTTAGAAGCTTCTGATAGGCTAATTGACATAATTTGAGCCAATTGGAGGTGTATCTGTGGATATATTTCAAGGCCCACCTTCAAACTCAGTGCCTCTTTGCTTGACATCATGGGAAAATCAAAAGAAATCAGCCAAGACCTCAGAAAAAATGTGTAGACCTCCACAAGTCTGGTTCATCCTTGGGAGCAATTTCCAAACGCCTGAAGGTACCACGTTCATATGAACAAACAATAGTACGCAAGCATAAACACCATGGGACCACGCAGCCGTCATACGGCTCAGGAAGGAGACGCGTTCTGTCTCCTAGAGATGAATGTACTTTGGTGCGAAAAGTGCAAATCAATCCCAGAACAACAGCAAAGGACCTTGTGAAGATGCTGGAGGAAACAGATACAAAAGTATCTATATCCACAGTAAAACGAGTCGTATATCGACATAACCTGAAAGGCCGCTCAGCAAGGAAGAAGCCACTGCTCTAAAACCACCATTAAAAAGCCAGACTACATTTTGCAACTGCACATGGGGACAAAGATTGTACATTTTGGAGAAATGTCCTCTGGTCTGATGAAACAAAAATAGAACTGTTTGGCCATAATGACCATTGTTATGTTTGGAGGAAATAGGGGGAGGCTTGCAACCCGAACAACATGTTGTGGGGGTGCTTTGCTGAAGGAGGGACTGGTGCACTTCACAAAATAGATGGCATCATGAGGGAGGAAAATTATGTGGATATATTGAAGCAACATCTCAAGACATCAGTCAGGAAGTTAAAGCTTGGTTGCAAATTGGTCTTCCAAATGGACAATGACCCCAAGCATACTTCCAAAGTTGTGGCAAAATGGCTTAAGGACAACAAAGTCAAGGTATTGGAGTGGCCATCACAAAGCCCTGACCTCAATCCTATAGAAAATTTGTTTGCAGAACTGAAAAAGCGTGTGCGAGCAAGGAGGCCTACAAACCTGACTCAGTCACACCAGCTCTGTCAGGAGGAATGGGCCACATTTCACCCAACTTATTGTGGGAAGATTGTGGAAGGCTACCCGAAATGTTTGACCCAAGTTAAACAATTTAAAGGCAATGCTACCAAATACTAATTGAGTGTATGTAAACTTCTGACCCACTGGGAATGTGATGAAAGAAATAAAAGCTGAAATAAATCATTCTCTCTACTATTATTCTGACATTTCACATTCTTAAAATAAAGTGGTGATCCTAACGGACCTAAGACAGGGAATTTTTACTAGGACGAAATGTCAGGAATTGTGAAAAACTGAGTTTAAATGTATTTGGCTAAGGTGTATGTAAACTTCAGACTTCAACTGTATATATAAAACACAGGGATATAACGTTTTTTATTGCTCTAGGCCTTTAAATAAAGGTTAAATATGATAAAAAATGCTTCCTGTTTTCTGAGACAGTCTTTTGTTGAAGGACTTATTCTTTATAGAGAGAAAAAGGGCACATGAGAGAGAGAGAGAGAACACTGTAGGCGGATTCGCATCATGCTGAGGCCAAGGATCGAAGCAGACACACAGTCCTAATTTTTCTTTGTTTTCCTGGATAGTCACCTGTTCAAGTGTCCTGGGATAAGGAATGCTTTTTGGGATTTTTAAGTCCGTCAGTCGAGCACCTTATTTCCTTTGTTGTTCAAGCTGGGCTGAAGCCCATTTGGGTATGCTTTCTTTCTGCCAGGGATTTGGGGTTTAAGTGTCTCCATATAGTGCTTAAATTCGCCTGACATGCTCACCATTACTGCTCCAATTACTGGGTGTTTTAAACCTGTGACTGAATGGTGTATGTCCTTACAGAGGTGATCTATCAAAAACTATACGCCACCACTATCAGGAAGCAGAGGAGGCTATGGGTGCAGATGTGTGTGAACATGTGTGTGTGTGCGTGCGTGCGTGCGTGAGTATGTGTGTGTTTGGGGAGGGTTTTGCTGTCATTGGCTTCAGATGGCCTTAAGTGTCTGTGACTTCCTCCTTGTTAAAGGTCTACCCCACTCTTCTCTAACAGGCAGTAGTCAAATGAGATGTTTCATTAAGCCGGAATAAGACATTGAAAGGAATAACAGCAGACAGAGGTCAGGAGTCACAGTCATTGGTCTAAGGATAGTTCTAAAGCATGTGACCTGGTCATGGATCAGCTGTGGATGCTTAGACTACTCTTTGTTGCTGTGGTCCATGTACATATGTCAGCAGAGATCACAGCCTGGTCTCATAGACTAGATGTAACATAGTAAATTATATGTTACGTTTGGTATGGTATGGTTACATAAGACAGATGATTACTTAAGGCAAAAACGATAAGTAGGGTGGTTGGTTGGGTTGGCTGAGCTGAACTCCTAGCCTAGCTAATGTTAGCCAGCTAGCTAATGTTAGCCACCTAGCTAGAATTCATAGCATCATACATTTTGCAAATTCATAACATACAATGCTGTGAAAAAGTATTTGTCCCCATACTGATTTTTGAATTTTTTTGAATTTTTTTTGTACTGAATGTTAGATCTTCAATGACATATTAGGTGAAAGGAACCTGAATAAAGAAATAACACAACAATTACATACTTATTTAATGTATTTCATAAACAAAGTTATGCAACACCCAATGCCCCTGTGAGAAAAAGTAATTGCCCCCTTACACTCAATAACTAGTTGTGCCATCTTTAGTTGCAATGACTCCAACCAAACGCTTCCTGTAGTTGTTGATCAGTCTCTCACGTTGCTGTGGAGGAATTTGGGAACACTCTTCCACGGACGACATAGGTCCTATTATGCCTGGCAAAAACCAAACACTGCATTCCACAGGAAGAACCTCATACCAAAGGTCAAACATGGGGGTGGTAGTGTGATGGTTTGGGAATGCTTTGCTGCCTCAGGACCTGGATGACTTGCCTTAATAGAAGGAACCATGAATTCTGCTCTGTATCAGAGAATTCTACAGGAGAATGACAGACCATCAGTCTGGGCGCTGAAGCTGAAGCTCAGGTGGGTCATGCAGCAAGACAATTATCCAAAACACAATCAAGTCCATATGAAAATGCCTAAAAAGCAACACATTAGAAGTTTTGGAATGGCCTAGTCAAAGTCCAGACCTAATCCCAATTTAGATGTTGTGGCAGGACTTGAAACGAGCAGTTCATGCTTGAAAACCTGCAAATGTCATTTTAGCTGCATTCATTGCAGCTAAAGGTGGCACAACCAGTTATTGAGTATAAGGGGGAAATTACTTTTTCACACAGGGTGTTGCATAACTTTGTTAATTAAATAAATAAAATAAGTGTACTTTTTTGTTATTTGTAAACTCAGGTTCCCTTTATCTAATATTAGGTTTTGGTTGAAGATCTGCTAACATTTAATGTCAAATATGCAAAAATAGAGAAAATCAGAAAGGGAAAAAATACTTTTTTGCATTGTACATTTTGCCAATTCATAACATATAATACAAATTGTAATTCATCACGTCATACAAAATGGGTGATGGACATCCACAAATTAATAAATAAACATGAATAAACATCATACTAAACGGATGTCCCGGATTTACGTACAGAATAATACAAAATGCCCTGAGACCAGGTTTGAAATGATGTTGCTGCTACTGCAGAAACCGTATTTAAGATGAGGTCTACCTCATGGTCTGAAAGCCTGTTATGAACTGTCCCTCTCTCTTATCCCTCTCTGGCCTGGCAGATGAAAACATACAGAAAGGATGTTTTATCAATCTCTCTGCATTTGAAATGCTGATTTCAAGCATTTTCAAGACAACCCGTTGTTTGTTTCCCCTCAGAGGAAAACACGGCTTCTTTTCCTCTCCATGTTGAACTCATAAGAGTTTAGAGGTTCGGAAATGTTTAAACGAGTTCTCATAGATGTTTTGTTGTTTTTCATGTTGTAATTTATGCTCCTTTCCAAGTGAACTTCATGAGTGGTCCTATTCTTATTTTGCTTTGGGAATGTGAAGGTTGTCATGGAAACGTTGACATGTACTGTACCCATTTTTGTATGTCATGTGACCTTGACATGGCCCTTTTTAAACAGTTAAATAGCCTATTCCGTGTAAGTGCGTTTTGCATACTTGTAAGCACGAATGTATGTGGTTGTTAATGGGAGTTTCCATATTAAGTGGGTGTGTAATGTTATAATGCTTGGGTTGGACAGTGTGGAGACTGTACTGTAGGTGTGTGTCCTCCATATGGAAATGAGAGCTAATAGGCAGGAGGCCCTTCATGCTCTGTCAGTTGACTAACAACTTGGAAGTTCCTGATGCTCTCAGCCAGAACCATCTCTTCCAGTTCCAAACTATCTCTCTTCCTGAACCCAGCCTCCCTGAACACTGTGTTATAGCCCTAATGATTACAGAGGGGGCAGGCCAGCTTTTATACAGACCAGAGAGCACTCAGCAACAGCAGGCCTGAAGTTAACCTACTGTGGGCCAGCCTGGCATTAGTAATGTGAACATCTTGAATCAGTAAAACTCATCGTCTCATTAACCTGTGTTTTATG
Organism: Salvelinus alpinus; assembly: GCF_045679555.1. Lineage (NCBI taxonomy): Eukaryota > Metazoa > Chordata > Actinopteri > Salmoniformes > Salmonidae > Salvelinus > Salvelinus alpinus. The sequence continues at coordinate 31,509,321 of NC_092091.1, read as the reverse complement.
GTTACTTAAGCCGGAGGATACACACATAGTTCTTTTCATGTCTTTTTCACGGTAGTGTAGCTCCAATGGAATGGCTATGAAACCAACCCCATTTATTGGGTAGCTAGAATAAACAAACTGTGAGAGAGCAGCATGAACCAGCCCATCATTGGTTTGTGTATGTGGGTGTGTGTATTCATCTTCGTCGGTCTGTGCACACGCTACACACTCTTTCGCACACACACACACACACACACACACACACACACACACACACACACACACACACACACACACACACACACACACACACACACACACACACACACACACACACACACACACACACACACACTGTCTCTGGTATGAACCCCTCCTAGCAACAACTACCACAAATAATTCCATCTGCTGCTGCTTCCCAGTGGCAGAGCCTCCACTGACACACACAGACCAAAATATCACTGGGCAGTTCACCCAATGTTATAAACCCCAAAACCTGAACCCCATACTGAGCATTTCACTGAGTGAAAAACTACACCCTTTCATGCTTCATTTAATGTTAGCCCCTGTGTCAGGCCTTGCCCCAGTGCACTAGAGAAACGTCAATCACTTTATTCACATTTCTATCTCTACTGTATGTAAACTGTACAGTAAGCGTTTGGCGTGTGAGGGCTGCAGTCAGTCTTAGGGCAGTGTATGCTCTTTTTGCAGAGCATGATCAGGCAGGGTTCACAGCCATCTGTCCCATACTGACCAGGTGCTGCCCACTCTAAGTGGATCTATTTCCATACCGTCCTAACTAAGCTATTTTAGACCAGGCCAAAGTGGCCTATTTCAATTTGGCATGCAAGATAATATGTCTGATGTCACAAAGCGCTGTTATTTTTAATTTCTCATCATTATACCACACACACAATTAAGCCCCTAAGGCCTGTTTTCCCTTAAAGTCATCTGGCTCTGTGTCAGTCCCAGAACTTTTGTTGGGCTATTGTTGGACTTTAAGATGACCAGTAGACTGTGACCCAGCCTGCTAAACTGACAGAATACAGACAGAATACAGAATGCATAGCACAGCTTTGTTTCAGTAGGGGGGAAAAACGTGACAATGAAGCTGCTAGGATAACATTTGGCCCCACAAGCAGAATGGCATCCAAAACATACAAATACTACTGCCACTGATGTTTCAACCCACCTGGATATGATTTTTATTAGGATGTACAGTACAGTACCAGGACCATCCTGATTTAGTTTCTTGGGTTTCCATGTTAGTGACCCAGAGAGAGAGTAATTGGGGTGGAGTAGAGTTGGGGGGTTTAACCCCCAGTGTGTCTCAGCCTGGGGGACTCTGGACAGGATGTCAGCACCTCTCTTTCCCCCTTTCTCCATGTGTTCCTGGTCCAGCCACAGTGGACTCCAAAATGGGATCGATGTGTTATTTACTGATACTGACAGCAAGCGGGGGGGAAAACAAGCGAGACACAGAGATTGAAGGAGAGTTCAACTGAAGTCATGCCAAGAGATCAGAGTCCGAATCACGTCTCACAACAATCTTGGTTGCTTTTAAAAATCGTACTGTCTCTCTCCTTCTGTCTCTCTCCACTTTCCGCTGCTCCCTCCCACTCTGCTCTCTCTGTGCCCTCTGTGTGTGTTTCAGTGTTACTCAGTGGCAGAGTGTGTGTGTGTGTGTGTGTGTGTCAGTGTTTTTGACAGTGGCTTAGTGAGAGTCACTCTCAGAAGTTGAGACTTTATATAAATCTTCAATTACTTCACTTGAAGATAAAGAAAATTATAGGTGACATCATTCTTATATTCAATAACTTGGGCAGTACATCAGCACAGGTAAGGAACTCTGAACTTTGAACCCTGTTGTTGTTGTTAATGTAGCCTACTTTAGTTTCTTAGTTTTAAGTTGACTTACTTGTTCATGTCATTGTTTGGTGAATCGGTCATATTTGATCCACTCATCTGCTTGTGTGGTTGTTATACAAATATTGGCAATTAATTTGGGTCTGGAATTAATGGATTTCTCAGAATATTTCAGGGCAAGACATTATTAGTCATATCAAGTAAAGTTGTGGTCCTGTGGAGAATTATAATGAAGTATTTGGTTACATGCTGTACATTTGTGGTATTTGATGGAAGGTTTTACTGGGTTTTGCTGCTGAACATGATTTTGTTCAGTGTTGGGTCACTCATTAACAAAAAAACTACGCCTGTTTGTATTTCATCACCTCAGGGCACACCTTGCCTCTCACACTGTTTTCCTACCCTTGTGAGGCTCTTCATAGTCCATGTTTTTCCATTGGGCTGTGTCATCTTATTTTGATGTCGTAGTTTATTTGGGAAAGCTGATTTGAGCATGTCTGATATCTACTATACATATTTATTGATTCGTCTTGCACTTATTTAATTTGATAACAGATACTCATGAAATATGTAAGGTGGAACTTTACTCTGTAGGGTAAGGATAACGTGTGTGCATGTGCTTGTGCGTGTGCAACCCAGTATCACAGATTATTGTGAAATAGACAAGACTTGCTTATTGGATTTTTGTTTGTATGCCGTACACTATTTTGTATAGGGGAATGTGGGGTAAGTTGAGCCAAAGGGGTAAATTGAGCCACCTGTGTTTCTAAGAAAACATACACAAAGTGTATTATTTGACCAAATATTTAGGAAGAGGTCCTAATTTCATGGAGTCTGTGAATGAAGGAACTACATGAAAAAAGTGGTAAGCAAGTCAGGTCCAAAAAACAAATTAATTTATTCTGTTAGAGGTTTCATGATGCTTGTATCTAAACCAAAGTATTATAGATCATTTTAAGATTGTTCTATATGTCAGTTGGGGTCTCTATAAGCTTCAATATGAGGTCCTAAACCTAGCATGAAACTGTGTCCTTGTAGCTACGTGGGCTAATATAGTCAAAATGTTTGCCTTGGGGTAAGTTGAGACAATGGCCATGGGTTAAGTTGAGACAATGGCCTTGGGGTAAGTTGAGACAATGGCCATGGGGTAAGTTGAGACAATGGCCATGGGGTAAGTTGAGACAATGGCCATGGGGTAAGTTGAGACAATGGCCTTGGGGTAAGTTGAGACAATGGCCATGGGGTAAGTTGAGACAATGGCCATGGGGTAAGTTGAGACAATGGCCATGGGGTAAGTTGAGACAATGGCCATGGGGTAAGTTGAGACAATGGCCATGGGGTAAGTTGAGACAATGGCCATGGGGTAAGTTGAGACAATGGCCATGGGGTAAGTTGAGACAATGGCCATGGGGTAAGTTGAGACAATGGCCATGGGGTAAGTTGAGACAATGGCCATGGGGTAAGTTAAGCCAATGGCCATGGGGTGAGTTAAGCCAATAGTTGAGCCAAACGCAAGTTGAGCAAATTCAAGTGTTTTCTTCTCAGGCGCAATGCAAGGCATTATCGCTGGGATATGAGGTAACAACAGGGCCTGGTCTATGTTAAAAGTACAAAGTGTTTGTTAGGTGTTTAGCCTGTGTTAAAAGATGCTTAAAATAAAAAAAAGTGGTTGTGATTGTGTTGAATTGTGTTTGGGAAATAAAAATAGATATGGTTTTAAAAAGGTAGTGGTAATATTTAATTCAGTACAGACATTTGTAGGCGGCTTAACATACCCTGTCCGGCGGCTCAACTTACTACATACCCCAGTAAGTTGTGCCAAGAGAAGGCTTTTTTGGACAAGCTATGTTTTCAGAACTGTAATGTTTACATGAATTCTGATTATGTCCAGGGATACACAACGTCCTGATATATATATATATATATATTTGTTAGAAAGAATACTATATTTCCCTTGACGGAGTGATGCTGAATGTAAAAATGGATAAACTTATCCCACTCTTCCCTACAGTGCATTTCAATCACAGATAAAGACAGTAGGTTACTTAAGACAGAAACGATAGGAGGGAGGTTGGTCAGGGAGGATGGGTGGGTGTATAATGCAACCGTCTAGCAGCCCAACCATTGCGTGTTCAAATCACGTCATGGACAACTTTAGCATTTTAGCTAATTAAATAAAATGAAATCAAATTTATTTATATAGCCCTTCTTACATCAGCTGACATATCAAAGTGCTGTACAGAAACCCAGCCTAAAACCCCAAACAGCAAGCAATGCAGATGTAGAAGCATGGTGGCTAGGAAAAACTCCCTAGAAAGGCCAAAACCTAGGAAGAAACCTAGAGAGGAACCAGGCTATGAGGGGTGGCCAGTCCTCTTCTGGCTGTGCCGGGTGGAGATTATAACAGAACATGGCCAAAATGTTCAAATGTTCATAAATGACCAGCATGGTCAAATAATAATAATCACAGTAGTTGTCAAGGGTGCAACAAGTCTGCACCTCAGGAGTAAATGAGGAGGAGAAAAAGAGAGAGAGAGCATACTTAAATTCACACAGGACACCGGATAAGACAGGAGAAATACTCCAAATACTCCAATTAGCAACTTTGCAACTACTTACTACCTTTGAACTATTTAGCTAGCATGTTAGCTTACCCTAACCATACAACGTTAAAGTCCTTAGCTAGCATGTTACCTAACCCTAACCTTAACCCCTAAACCTAGCCTTAACCCCTAACCCCTAGCCTAGCTAACGTTAGCTACCTAGCTACGCACACACGCAAACACACACACATACACCCACACACCTGGAGGGACTGTGGCATGAACATAAACATTGATTCGTCAGATGGCCTCATCTAACCCTAGCTTCACAATATCTGATGTCAACTAAGGCTTTCCATATTTCCTGGTGACATTATTCCTCCCCCAGACAGAGAAATAGGATCTTAAACAGGGTTTTCTGTGCTGCTGTCAGCACTTCTGCCAGTGCCGTGCCCAGATCATCCACATATGGTCAAGATTAGTCTGTAAACCATTTGCCCCTTTTTTCTAATCAGTTTTCAGATTAACTTGTTATGATTCTGAGTATATCCATATGGAATAATGCTGCCTGTGTCATTTGCCAAGAAATGAATTGATTAAATAAGTGCGTTATGTTGTTGGGTGCGTAGGGAGCTGCAATAGGGAGAGATTATTTCCCCATAAAGTGATGAGACCCGGCCATATGCGTACACAATCTTCCAAAGCCTTCATGTGTCATCGTGCTTTTAGATCTATTCACAGAGATGTCTGCACAAGTTCTTCAAACCTCCCAAGAGACCTAGAGTTTGCATGACATTTCACGGTCGGGTGACCATTTATGGGTTAAGTGAGGAGATTGGTACTGCTCCTCATTTGGTGTGTGTGCATTAGTGAAATAGTTTCATTGTGTCTGTGAGTGTGGGTGGGTCTGGGAGTGTGGATGTATTTGTGTGTTTGGAGAGTTTGCATGACACTGACACAAAAAACTATCTGGCTCTAGAGCTTGTACTTGTACAGACTGTGGTCTCTGCTTGTCTTTGAAACTCTCCCAAGGGCATTATTGAATACTTTTTATATAAAAAAACATTTTTTGACAAAAATTCACTGGAGAACGATTTTATTTCAACTTTATGGTGCAGTTTGTAATTATCAATAAAGACTTAAGTGCTGTTTCAGTCCAGTTGCACTTTGCTTGGTTCCTGTGGTCAGTACAGGAGAGACTGAGCATTAGAGGGAGAGATGACTAACATGCTGACCAAACCGGACACACACGTGCGTCCGCCGTAGCGCGCACATTCATTTTGTTCACCCAAACCAGAAGCGATAAGGACACGCGGGTTGAAATATCACAACAAACTCTGAGCCAATTATATTAATTTGGGGACAGGTCAAAAAGCATTAAACATTTATGGCAATTTAGCTAGCGAGCTTGCTGTTGCTAGATCATTTGTCCTGGGATATAAACATTGGGTTGTTATTTAACTGAAATGCACAAGGTCCTCAACTCCGACAATTAATCCACAGATAAAACGGTAAAGCGAATTTGTTTCTCGTCATCTCTCCTCCTTCCTTCAGGCTTCTTTTTCTTCTTTGGACTTTATATGTCTTTTCTTTTTTGGACTTTATATGAAGGTTGGCAAACAACTTCACAGCATTACTACAACCGACTGGAGTGTGGACCTAAGTTCATCTTTCAATCACCCACGTGGGTATATGCTCCTAAAAACCAATGAGAAGATGTGAGAGGATGGACTTGCAACGCGTTAAGCATCACAAATAGAAGCAATTTCTATTTTAGCGCCTGGCCACGCAGACGCTCAACGGGCAGTGGGGGTGCAATGATTGAATAACATGTATGTGTAAATGTATTTTGCAACGCTCATGCATGCGACGTGTCCGGTCTGGTCAGCATGTATGAGACAGTGATGTATGTATGCCTTACATACTGTACGTGTATAGTGTATCCTCATATACACTTTTGGGGGGTGGGTATATGTGCTGGCATCTAAACCTATGTGCCTCTGTCCTGATGGAATCTCTCTCACGCCCTCTCTCTTTCTCTGTCTCTCCCTCTGTCTTTCTCTCTCACGCCCTCTCTCTTTCTCTGTCTCTCCCTCTGTCTTTGTCTCTCGCGCCCTCTCTCTTTCTCTGTCTCTCCCTCTGTCTTTCTCTCTCACGCCCTCTCTCTTTCTCTGTCTCTCCCTCTGTCTTTCTCTCTCGCGCCCTCTCTCTTTCTCTGTCTCTCCCTCTGTCTTTGTCTCTCGCGCCCTCTCTCTTTCTCTGTCTCTCCCGCTGTCTTTCTCTCTCGCGCCCTCTCTCTTTCTCTGTCTCTCCCTCTGTCTTTCTCTCCGTCTGCTCTTTCCTTCGCTCTTCGGTCTTGTGGTGAAACTGAGCTTCACTCTGTAAATCTTTCCATCAACAGCAGCAAATAACAACAGGATCAGATGAGGTGACTGTGGACCTAGGCACGCACCAGAGAGGGCCAGGGCTAAAGTACATGCTTTTGTCTCACCCTTTACAATGCTATGTTCATGTTCTGTCTTGCCGTTTTGGCATTTTGGGTGGATCAGCCTGTGTGTTGGCACTGATGTATGGTGCAACAGATGGGTCGTTCCACCAATTCGGTGCCTTTTGAGAATTGTAACTTGGTCCAATAAAGAGCACATGTTCAACTTCATAAAAAAACATGTTTTCCCATCTCAAGACGTTAGGTAAAAAAGGACTATAGTAAGTGTCTATTATCAGGGTTGACCGTAACAGGGTTGATTATTATCTTAAATCCGCCTTAAATCCCCTTGTGACAGGGGGAAGGGAAGCTCACCTGCTTTTACACTATGATTTGAGTATTAGATGTTCAATGTTCATTTTTTAATTTAAGGAATATTTTCACCATATTAAAATGAGAGTTCAGTGCACGTAACAGAGTTGACCTTAAAATGAGGGACAGACGTAAATGAATCACTAATCACATGAAATAAATCATCTTCAGAAATGTCAAAGCAACAAAATAACTAGGGCTTTACAATGATGGTTAAATGTTGGGGTTAAGTTGGTTTATAATCTTCCTAGAAGTTGCAGAGGATGCACGGAGGGAAATGTCAAAATGCAGAATTTTGGTACTTTAGCTGTCTTTATCCATGTAAAAATCAAATTGATTGAATTCTTCATGTGGTTTATATTAAAGGCCACATTTAATATAACTGGATTTTAAAATTAAATATTGGTGCCCAATATCTACTTGATATATCAAAGGGATGCAAAAGGCACTTATTTCGTGGAACGACCCACATATTCAAAGGACGAAATAGCCAGATTTTAAGATTGCTACATTTGTATCATGCCTCAATGAGCGACATTCACAATAACCAGCTCCCCTACTCCCCACTCCCTCTGAGAAATCCTCTGTTGGATACTGTACAGAACTTTGCTCACCTCAGATTTCTTTGTAAAGCTGGTAGGAGCAGCTGTTCTGGTGGATGGAGGGTTGTAGTCAAGGTTCTAATGAAGGAGGTCTAGTCAATGTGTGCTTGGAGGAGGGTTGGGGGGATGTCTGGATGTCCTCTGGCTTGGTGCCTAGGGGTGGGAGAGGAAAGGAGAGGTAATGGCTAAAACACTCAGGTAGTTGCTCCTAGCTACACACCCGGCCATTGTGTGTGTGTGTGTGTGTGTGTGTGTGTGTGTGTGTGTGTGTGTGTGTGTGTGTGTGTGTGTGTGTGTGTGTGTGTGTGTGTGTGTGTGTGTGTGTGTGTGGGTGGGGGGGGGGCAGGGTGTGTATCATAATGTTATTGTACAGGGTGTGTAAGAGGAAGAGGGTGGTGAAGGTGAAGGGTGTGGAATTTAAGAAATTCTTATTGAATGGCTATCGTTCAAATCGTTCAAGGTCATTAATGCCATTAGTGTCCTGCTCTCACACCCACACTTCCCACCTACATCCTGGACCTACTGAAGGCCCACTTCCTACCCACCGCTGCTAGGCCACATCTGGACCAGCCAGCCCAGCCTAGTGCTGCTCCATTGGGAACAGTGAGAACAGTGGTGTTGTCTTAGGTCTCTCGTTCTATAGTGTTGTTGTGTCTCTCTTGTCGTGGTGTGTGTTTGGTCCTACGTTTTTTTTTTGTGCCTAGTTTTTTTGTGCCCCCCACAGGGGGCCTTTTGCCTTTTGGTGGGACGTCATTGTAAATAAAAATGTGCTCTTAATTGACTTGCCTAGATAAATAAAGGTTCAATTAAAAAAAATGTAAACAGTGAGAACAATAAGACAGAACAGTGAGAACAGTGAGAACAGTAAGAGGGAAGGGTGAGAACAGTGAGAACAGTAAGAGGGAACGGTGAGAACAGTAAGAGGGAACGGTGAGAACAGTAAGAGGGAACGGTGAGAACAGTAAGAGGGAACGGTGAGAACAGTAAGAGGGAACGGTGAGAACAGTAAGAGGGAACAGTGAGAACAGTAAGAGGGAAGGGTGAGAACAGTGAGAACAGTAAGAGGGAACGGTGAGAACAGTAAGAGGGAACAGTGAGAACAGTAAGGGGGAACGGTGAGAACAGTGAGAGGGAAGGGTGAGAACAGTGAGAACAGTAAGAGGGAAGGGTGAGAACAGTGAGAACAGTAAGAGGGAACGGTGAGAACAGTAAGAGGGAACGGTGAGAACAGTGAGAGGGAGGGTGAGAACAGTGAGAACAGTAAGAGGGAACGGTGAGAACAGTAGGAGGGAACAGTGAGAACATTGAGAACAGTAAGAGGAAACATTGAGAACAGTAAGAGGGAACAGTGAGAACAGTAAGAACAGTGAGATCAGTAAGAGGGAACAGTGAGAACAGTGAGAACAGTAAGAGGGAACAGTGAGAACAGTGAGAACAGTGAGAACAGTAAGAGCAGTAAGAGGGAAGAGTGAGACCAGTGAGAGGGAACAGTGAGACCAGTGAGAGGGAACAGTGAGACCAGTGAGAGGAAACAGTGAGAACAGTGAGAACAGTAAGAGGGAACAGTGAGAGCAGTGAGAACAGCAAGAGGGAACAGTGAGAACAGTGAGAACAGTAAGAGGGAACAGTGAGAGCAGTGAGAACAGTAAGAGGGAACAGTGAGAACAGTGAGAGGGTACATTTACATTACATTTAAGTCATTTAGCGTACAGTGAGAACAGTGAGAACAGTAAGAGGGAACAGTGAGAACAGTGAAAACAGTAAGAGGGAACAGTGAGAACAGTGAGAACAGTAAGAGGGAATAGTGAGAACAGTAAGAGGGAATAGTGAGAACAGTAAGAGGGAACGGTGAGAACAGTAAGAGGGAACAGTGAGAACAGTAAGAGGAAACAGTGAGAACAGTAAGAGGGAACAGTGAGAACAGTAAGAGTGAACAGTGAGAACAGTAAGAGGGAACAGTGAGAACAGTAAGAGGGAACAGTGAGAACAGTAAGAGGGAACAGTGAGAACAGTGCGAACAGTAAGAGGGAATAGTGAGAACAGTAAGAGGGAACAGTGAGAACAGTAAAAGGGAACAGTGAGAACAGTGAGAACAGTAAGAACAGTAGGAGGAAACAGTGAGAACAGTAAGAGGGAACAGTGAGAACAGTAAGAGGGAACAGTGAGAACAGTAAAAGGGAACAGTGAGAACAGTGAGAACAGTAAGAACAGTAGGAGGAAACAGTGAGAACAGTAAGAGGGAACAGTGAGAACAGTAAGAACAGTGAGACCAGTAAGAGGACACAGTGAGAACAGTAAGAGGGAACAGTGAGAACAGTAAGAGGCAACAGTGAGAACAGTAAGAGGGAACAGTGAGAACAGTAAGAGGGAACAGTGAGAACAGTAGAGGAAACAGTGACAACAGTAAGAGGGAACGGTGAGAACAGTAAGAGGGAACAGTGAGAACAGTAAGAACAGTGAGACCAGTGAGAGGAAACAGTAAGAACAGTAAGAGGGAACAGTGAGAACAGTAAGAACAGTGAGAACAGTGAGAGGGAACAGTGAGAACAGTAAGAGGGAACAGTGAGAACAGTGGGAACAGTAAGAGGAAACAGTGGGAACAGTAAGAGGGACCAGTGAGAACAGTAAGAACAGTGAGACCAGTAAGAGGAAACAGGGAGAACAGTAAGAGGGAACAGTGAGAACAGTGAGAACAGTGAGAGGGAACAGTGAGAACAGTAAGAACAGTGAGACCAGTAAGAGGAAACAGTGAGAACAGTAAGAGGGAACAGTGAGAACAGTAAGAGGGAACAGTGAGAACAGTAAGAGGGAACAGTGAGAACAGTGAGAGGGAACAGTGAGAACAGTGAGAGGGAACAGTGAGAACAGTAAGAGGGAACAGTGAGAACAGTGAGAACAGTAAGAGGTAACAGTGAGAACAGTAAGAGGGAACAGTGAGAACAGTAAGAACAGTGAGACCAGTAAGAGGAAACAGTGAGAACAGTAAGAGGGAACAGTGAGACCAGTGAGAACAGTGAGAACAGTAAGAAGGAACAGTGAGAACAGTAATATGGAACAGTGAGAACAGTAAGAGGGAACATTGAGAACAGTAAGAGGGAACAGTGAGAACAGTAAGAGGGAACAGTGAGTCCAGTGAGAACAGTGAGAACAGTAAGAGGGAACAGTGAGAACAGTAAGAGGGAACATTGAGAACAGTAAGAGGGAATGGTGAGAACAGTAAGCGGGAACGGTGAGAACAGTAAGAGGGAACAGTGAGAACAGTAAGAGTGAACAGTGAGACCAGTAAGAGGGAACCGTGAGAACAGTAAGAGGGAACGGTGAGAACAGTAAGAGGGAACAGTGAGACCAGTAAGAGGGAACGGTGAGACCAGTAAGAGGGAACGGTGAGACCAGTAAGAGGGAACGGTGAGAACAGTAAGAGGGAACATTGAGAACAGTAAGAGGGAACAGTGAGTCCAGTCAGAACAGTGAGAACAGTAAGAGGGAACAGTGAGACCAGAAAGAGGGAACAGTGAGACCAGTAAGAGGGAACGGTGAGACCAGTAAGAGGGAACAGTGAGAACAGTAAGAGGGAACAGTGAGAACAGTAAGAGGGAACAGTGAGAACAGTGAGAACAGTAAGAGGGAACAGTGAGAACAGTAAGAGGGAACGGTGAGAACAGTAAGAGGGAACAGTGAGACCAGTGAGAACAGTAAGAGGGAACAGTGAGAACAGTAAGAGGGAACGGTGAGAACAGTAAGAGGGAACGGTGAGAACAGTAAGAGGGAACGGTGAGAACAGTAAGAGGGAACGGTGAGAACAGTAAGAGGGAACAGTGAGAACAGTAAGAGGGAACAGTGAGAACAGTGAGAACAGTAAGAGGGAACAGTGAGAACAGTAAGAGGGAACGGTGAGAACAGTAAGAGGGAACAGTGAGACCAGTGAGAACAGTAAGAGGGAACAGTGAGAACAGTAAGAGGGAACGGTGAGAACAGTAAGAGGGAACGGTGAGAACAGTAAGAGGGAACGGTGAGAACAGTAAGAGGGAACAGTGAGAACAGTAAGAGGGAACGGTGAGACCAGTAAAGGGAACGGTGAGAACAGTAAGAGGGAACAGTGAGAACAGTAAGAGGGAACAGTGAGAACAGTGAGAACAGTAAGAGGGAACAGTGAGAACAGTAAGAGGGAACGGTGAGAACAGTAAGAGGGAACAGTGAGAACAGTAAGAGGGAACAGTAAGAGGGAACAGTGAGACCAGTGAGAACAGTAAGAGGGAACGGTGAGAACAGTAAGAGGGAACAGTTAGAACAGTGAGAACAGTAAGAGGGAACGGTGAGAACAGTAAGAGGGAACAGTGAGAACAGTAAGAGGGAACAGTGAGAACAGTAAGAGGGAACAGTGAGAACAGTAAGAGGGAACAGTGAGAACAGTAAGAGGGAACAGTGAGAACAGTAAGAGGGAACAGTGAGAACAGTAAGAGGGAACAGTGAGAACAGTAAGAGGGAACAGTGAGACCAGTGAGAACAGTAAGAGGGAACAGTGAGAACAGTAAGAGGGAACAGTGAGAACAGTAAGAGGGAACAGTGAGAACAGTAAGAGGGAACAGTGAGACCAGTGAGAAGGAACAGTGAGACCAGTGAGTCGTGTTCAGCACATTCCACAGTGCCTGGCTTAACAGAGCTAAATGGAGCGGGGATTAAAAAAGGAGCCTGTCTCTAAGTGAGTTTACTCAGTAATTACACGTAATAGCAGGTCATTAGGGTTTGATTAATATGTGGTTTTATTGTGGTCCTCGTCGGGACTGGGTAACGTTTACTCTGCAACTCTGGCTGCCTGCTAGGTTCAACTTGAGCTCCTGGCTGCCCTACTTTACTCGTTCTCCCTCTTTATGGGTAGCTTTTGCATTTCTACCAAACTGGACCCTAGTGAATGTACAGTAATCCATCAAAAGCCATGCTCCTTCACGCCTATAAAACACAGTATGACACATGCTGTATCGCGTGTTACACTGTTTGACTGAGACTTAGAGCTGGAGGAGAACCTGGCAGGACAGAGCTGTACCACAACCAGAATGGAAAATAATTAACAAGCCTCAATCTGACCACTGCTGAATACTCTGATTGCCAGTTTTATTTGTTTTGGGTATTTAGTACACAGTTCAGATTGTGCAGTACTGTAACAAGTTGATTTTATCTGCTTGGGGCCTTGACTAAGACTGTCTGGCTCATGGAAAACACACTTCCCCTGCTGGTTTACTGGTCTCTGTTCACTATGTTTTGTACACACACACACACACCCTCCTTATCACTCAGCATCACAGCTACCGCACACAGCTCTGTGAATACATTAACATAATGACGTAATGACTCGTAATATGCTGTTTTCTGTACAATATGTGTTTAATTTGGTGTTCCACCAAATGTCCAAATGATTCTGCTACAGCGGAAGTGAGCAATGCAGTGTGGTTCCTGCAGTGTGGTTCCTGCAGTGGGGGATATTTCAAACTGACAGCATCTAAGAATCTGAAGGAGACTACGAGTCACTGTGATTACCCTAGGGAGATGGTGACTCAACAGAAACAGTTTGCGTTCTGAGAACAAAAAAACACAAATCCCCGGGATTTTTCATTCAGAGCAAATTCCCAGAAGGTGGATTTGAACCAACCATGTTGTCCTAAATTCTTGCCATAATGTAAAAAATCTATCCCCAAACACTCAGACATATTGCTGTGCTCAAACAATCAAGACTTTCATTTGCCTGCTGCTGTCAGCTCAGTGAACTATTACCCTGTAACTGTCTCTGTGCCTCAACCAAAGCCTTTGATATTACTGAGCATTATAAAACATGTCAAGCAGCAAGCCCATGTTCTGGGGTCAAGGAGCACTGTACAAAGGCTTGGTGTGTGGGTCACAGTTTGTTTTATCAGTACAGTGGAGATAGCCGTGGATGTTTGGAGCGTGGCTGACTCTTGGCCTCCAGCTGACTGTGTGGATGACATGCTGCCGCTGCTGCTGGATAACAGGTCCCCCTGCCTTCCTGCTAGAGGCCGCATGTCTTAAACAGCCCTCCATCCAATCTCTGAGCACTGCTCTGTTTCCTATCATTTAACACACAGCACGATAGGCTGTAGCTTGCCAACTTTCCCTCATTTCCCTTCATCGAGCGATAAGGAAGAGACCCAACTCCCAAGTCTATTGTAGTGAGAGGTTAAGGTATGAGCTGTAGCAGCAGTTCACTGGAGTCCCACTTAAAGGATGTGTTATGACTAGCCTTGCTAACCATGCTAAGACACATGATGGGGAATAACCCTTTTGCTTATCTCAGTCCCAGTTGTCGGAATATGATGACTAAACCCCTTTGGCTCATCCAGCTGTCAGTGGTGCTAATGAATTGCGATGTGCGATCCCGTTTTGATAATGACAGTGTCGTGTACACAGTTGTTTCTGTCTGAGCCTGCCTGGCACGCCACTCGTTCATACTCTCGTTCTACCCAGCCCTGTCTTTCACTTTCTCCATCCCTCTCTCCTCTCAGCTTCTCTCACACCCACACCATCAAGTGTAAATCATAAGAGATGAAGTGACATCTGTCTGTCTGGTTATCTGGGCTGGGAGATTAATAGCAGGGTGGAGTGTATAATGTAAAGTATAATAGCCAAACAGCGGAATGCATAGCATTTTTATATAGCGCGCCAAGAGGGCTGGAATGTCCCGAGGTCTGCGACCAGCGGAACGGAACAGCTGTGCTTCCTGCAATCTGCTGAATTCCTGCTCGTCCTCCTGCTGCTCCTCCTCCCCCTCACTGCTCGGGGTTAACTGTGCAGAAGCATGTGCTCTCATTTTATAGGAGGGCATGAGCATGGAGAAGAAGCATGGAGAAGAAGGAGCGAGATGGTTATGGGGGTCATTGGCTGTGTTTGAAGTAGTTGGGTGGTAGAAAGAGGAGGAAGGGAAGCGCTACTAAGGGACACAATAGTACATTTTGGTAGATAGAAGGTGCTCTTTGGTAAAAGGGGTGAATTGGTCATCAAAAAGAAAGGAGGACCAAGGCACTCTTCATATAATTAATTAAAATACCTTTATCAGTATGGCATGTTCAATAGAAACAAAGTTTTAAAAACCGACACGTTTCGGCTGCATGGCCTTCGTCAGGGAGTACAGTACAGTGTCAGTAGTGGTTGGTTTGATCGTTGGCTCAGTAAACAGAGATGAGACAGTCTCTGTAGTGTGGTAGGCTGTCTCTTGCCTGTTTAGTGTGGTAGACTAGACTGTCTCATGCCTCCTGGGACCCAGAGAGGGGAACAAAGCCAGAGTGAGTGAAGCCCTGTGAGGGGGTACCGAGCCAGGCAGGTCCCACCAGGCCACGCTCCAGCCCAGGCAGAACCTCAGACGTCTGGGGGAGGGGGGGAGGGGGGAGGGGGGGGGGCTGCCTGTTTCCTGTAACTCTGTGTTTTGTCATTGCCCCAGGGCTGAGTTTAAGCAGGTGTGGAAACACTCTCTCAGACATGCCCAGAGGGTAGAGGTGTGGGTGAAGGCATATGTTTGAGAAAAGGTCTGAAACGACTTTGTCTCTTTACGCTGCACAGTGGACATGGTGTTGAGAGAAGTAAATCAAATGGGACTCATAATGTAGAAATGTCACAGTATGCACAGTAGCCACAAATAAACTCACACACAAGTGACGTTGGTCCAATTTTTTACAAAAGATCTCAATGATCCCGAAACCAATGTAACACAGATTCGTGAGGTGCTTGGCAGTGCTCAGGTGATTAATGACTGATTGGCAGACCTCCATCACATTCTTCACAGTCATGATTATAACCGCTAATCTGAGAATCTGAAATCAATTCAATTGTTTTATGTTGAACAATGGCTCTTACTTGTATCACCACATTGGTAGGGCCTATGGCTGTTTGTAGGAATGGTATTTAAGCGAAAATTCCCTCTTACCCCCATCTGTTATGTCCAGGTGGTTCTGTGAGGGGCGGGAGCTACACAACTGTCCTGACGTCCAGATCTGGAGGGATGGTGACCTGTACACGCTGATGATCGCTGAGGCCTTCGAGGAAGACACGGGACGCTACACCTGCGTTGCCTCCAACAGTCTCGGCGCTGACAACACCTCGGCAGAGGTCTACATCGAGGGTGAGTGCATAGCAGTGGAGGCTGCCGAGGGGATAATGGCTCATAGTAATGGCTGGAACGGAGCAGACGGAATGGCATCATACATGGTTTCCACTAATTCTGCTCCAGCCATTACCAGGAGCCCGTCCTCCCCAATTAAGGTGCCACCAACCTCCTGTGGTGCATCGGTACAACTTCTCCAATATATCTGGGCTCACTGTCAAACAAATTAATGCCATTTGAATTCATGTAAACTCTCCACTAAAAGGTCTCTGTTTCCCTTCTCTCTGTACCTCTGTTTAGGTGCTTCATCCTCAGACTCAGAAGGATCTTTGACAAATTCCAGATCAGGAGTCATGCCTCAGTACGTGTGTGTGCCTCCGTGTGTGTACGTGTGTGTGTGCGAGTGTCTCAGCATGACCCTCTCTCCACCTTTCACCTTGTGAGCCTTAACCCCTTCCTAACTCTGTGGTAGGGTCCAGGTTAGCTGGGCCCTCCAGGTGGTAATCAGGCTAGCTGCCTGCTCTAATTTAACTAGACCTATAAACCTCTATAATGACCTTTCTTACCCTGGCCAGTGAAACTCTGGCTCATTTAGATAATGAGAGGTCCCCATGGGTTAATATGGTAAAGGCTGCCTGCCCTGGCCATGAAAACTTATACAGGCCTTCTCTCTCTCTCTCTCTCTCTCTCTCTCTCTCTCTCTCTCTCTCTCTCTCTCTCTCTCTCTCTCTCTCTCTCTCTCTCTCTCTCTCTCTCTCTCTCTCTCTCTCTCTCTCTCTCTCTCTCTCTCTCTCTCTCTCTCTCTCTCTCTCTCTCTCTCTCTCTCTCTCTCTCTCTCTCTCTCTCTCTCTCTCTCTCTCTCTCTATCTATCTATCTATTCAATTTCAATTCAATTCAAGGGGCTTTATTGGCATGGGAAACGTGTTAACATTGCCAAAGCAAGTGAGGTAGATATTATACAAAAGTGAAATAAACAATACAAATTAACAGTAAACATTACACATACAGAAGTTTCAAAACAATAAAGACATTATAAATGTTATATTATATATATACAGTGTTGTAACAATGTACAAATGGTTAAAGCACACAAGTTAAAATAAATAAGCATAAATATGGGTTGTATTTACAATGGTGTTTGTTCTTCACTGGTTGCCCTTTTCTTGTGGCAACAGGTCACAAATCTTGCTGCTGTGATGGCACACTGTGGAATTTCTCCCAGTAGATATGGGAGTTTATCAAAATTGGATTTGTTTTCAAATTCTTTGTGGATCTGTGTAATCTGAGGGAAATATGTCTCTCTAATATGGTCATACATTGGGCAGGAGGTTAGGAAGTGCAGCTCAGTTTCCACCTCATTTTGTGGGCAGTGTGCACATAGCCTGTCTTCTCTTGAGAGCCATGTCTGCCTACGGCGGCCTTTCTCAATAGCAAGGCTATGCTCACTGAGTCTGTACATAGTCAAAGCTATCTATCTATCTATCTATCTATCTATCTATCTATCTATCTATCTATCTATCTATCTATCTATCTATCTATCTATCTATCTATCTATCTATCTATTTTTTTCAATTCAATTCAATTCAAGGGGCTTTATTGGCATGGGAAACATGTGTTAACATTGCCAAAGCAAGTGAGGTAGGTAATATACAAAAGTCAAATAAACAATAAAAATGAACAGTAAACATTACACATACAGAAGTTTCAAAACAATAAAGACATTACAAATGTCATATTATATATATGCAGTGTTGTAACAATGTACAAATGGTTAAAGCACACAAGTTAAAATAAATAAACATAAATATGGGTTGTATTTACAGTGGTGTTTGTTCTTCACTGGTTGCCCTTTTCTTGTGGCAACAGGTCTATCTATCTATCTATCTATCTATCTATCTATCTATCTATCTATCTATCTATTCAATTCAATTCAATTCAAGGGGCTTTATTGGCATGGGAAACATGTGTTAACATTGCCAAAGCAAGTGAGGTAGATAATATACAAAAGTGAAATAAACAATAAAAATTAACAGTAAACATTACACATACAGAAGTTTCAAAACAATAAAGACATGACAAATGTCATATTATATATATACAGTGTTGTAACAATGTACAAATGGTTAAAGCACACAAGTTAAAATAAATAAACATAAATATGGGTTGTATTTACAATGGTGTTTGTTCTTCACTGGTTGCCCTTTTCTTGTGGCAACAGGTCACAAATCTTGCTGCTGTGATGGCACACTGTGGAATTTCTCCCAGTAGATATGGGAGTTTATCAAAATTGGATTTGTTTTCAAATTCTTTGTGGATCTGTGTAATCTGAGGGAAATATGTCTCTCTAATATGGTCATACATTGGGCAGGAGGTTAGGAAGTGCAGCTCAGTTTCCACCTCATTTTGTGGGCAGTGTGCACATAGCCTGTCTTCTCTTGAGAGCCATGTCTGCCTACGGCGGCCTTTCTCAATAGCAAGGCTATGCTCACTGAGTCTGTACATAGTCAAAGCTTTCCTTAAGTTTGGGTCAGTCACAGTGGTCAGGTATTCTGCCACTGTGTACTCTCTGTTTAGGGCCAAATAGCATTCTAGTTTGCTCTGTTTTTTTGTTAATTCTTTCCAATGTGTCAAGTAATTATCTTTTTGTTTTCTCATGATTTGGTTGGGTCTAATTGTGCTGTTGTCCTGGGGCTCTGTGGGGTGTGTTTGTGTTTGTGAACAGAGCCCTAGGACCAGCTTGCTTAGGGGACTCTTCTCCAAGTTCATCTCTCTGTAGGTGATGGCTTTGTTATGGAAGGTTTGGGAATCGCTTCCTTTTAGGTGGTTGTAGAATTTAACGGCTCTTTTCTGGATTTTGATAATTAGTGGGTATCGGCCTAATTCTGCTCTGCATGCATTATTTGGTGTTCTACGTTGTACACGGAGGATATTTTTGCAGAATTCTGCATGCAGAGTCTCAATTTGGTGTTTGTCCCATTTTGTGAAATCTTGGTTGGTGAGCGGACC
Source organism: Salvelinus alpinus (assembly GCF_045679555.1). Classification (NCBI taxonomy): domain Eukaryota; kingdom Metazoa; phylum Chordata; class Actinopteri; order Salmoniformes; family Salmonidae; genus Salvelinus; species Salvelinus alpinus. Next base: position 31,490,423 of record NC_092091.1, on the reverse strand, counting down.
CCAGACCTCACAACCATAAAGGGCAATGGGCTCTATGACTGATTCAAGTATTTTTAGCCAGATCCTAATTGGTATGTTGAAATTTATGTTCCTTTTGATGGCATAGAAGGCCCTTCTTGCCTTGTCTCTCAGATCGTTTACAGCTTTGTGGAAGTTACCTGTGGTGCTGATGTTTAGGCCGAGGTATGTATAGTTTTTTGTGTGCTCTAGGGCAACGGTGTCTAGATGGAATTTGTGGTCCTGGTGACTGGACCTTTTTTGGAACACCATTATTTTGGTCTTACTGAGATTTACTGTCAGGGCCCAGGTCTGACAGAATCTGTGCAGAAGATCTAGGTGCTGCTGTAGGCCCTCCTTGGTTGGTGACAGAAGCACCAGATCATCAGCAAACAGTAGACATTTGACTTCGGATTCTAGTAGGGTGAGACCGGGTGCTGCAGACTGTTCTAGTGCCCGCGCCAATTCGTTGATATATATGTTGAAGAGGGTGGGGCTTAAGCTGCATCCCTGTCTCACCCCACGACCCTGTGTGAAGAAATGTGTGTGTTTTTTGCCAATTTTAACCGCACACTTGTTGTTTGTGTACATGGATTTTATAATGTCGTATGTTTTACCCCCAACACCACTTTCCATCAATTTGTATAGCAGACCCTCATGCCAAATTGAGTCGAAGGCTTTTTTGAAATCAACAAAGCATGAGAAGACTTTGCCTTTGTTTTGGTTTGTTTGGTTGTCAATTAGGGTGTGTAGGGTGAATACATGGTCTGTTGTACGGTAATTTGGTAAAAAGCCAATTTGACATTTGCTCAGTACATTGTTTTCATTGAGGAAATGTACGAGTCTGCTGTTAATGATAATGCAGAGGATTTTCCCAAGGTTACTGTTGACGCATATTCCACGGTAGTTATTGGGGTCAAATTTGTCTCCACTTTTGTGGATTGGGGTGATCAGTCCTTGGTTCCAAATATTGGGGAAGATGCCAGAGCTAAGGACGATGTTAAAGAGTTTTAGTATAGCCAATTGGAATTTGTTGTCTGTATATTTGATCATTTCATTAAGGATACCATCAACACCACAGGCCTTTTTGGGTTGGAGGGTTTTTATTTTGTCCTGTAACTCATTCAAGGTAATTGGAGAATCCAGTGGGTTCTGGTAGTCTTTAATAGTTGATTCTAGGATTTGTATTTGATCATGTATATGTTTTTGTTCTTTATTCTTTGTTATAGAGCCAAAAAGATTGGAGAAGTGGTTTACCCATACATCTCCATTTTGGATAGATAATTCTTCGTGTTGTTGTTTGTTTAGTGTTTTCCAATTTTCCCAGAATTGGTTAGAGTCTATGGAGTCTTCAATTACATTGAGCTGATTTCTGACGTGCTGTTCCTTCTTTTTCCGTAGTGTATTTCTGTATTGTTTTAGTGATTCACCATAGTGAAGGCGTAGACTCAGGTTTTCCGGGTCTCTATGTTTTTGGTTGGACAGGTTCCTCAATTTATTTCTTAGATTTTTGCATTCTTTATCAAACCATTTGTCATTGTTGTTCATTTTCTTCGGTTTTCTATTTGAGATTTTTAGATTTGATAGGGAAGCTGAGAGGTCAAATATACTGTTAAGATTTTCTACTGCCAAGTTTACACCTTCACTATTGCAGTGGAACATTTTACCCAGGAAGTTGTCTAAAAGGGATTGAATTTGCTGTTGCCTAATTGTTTTTTGGTAGGTTTCCAAACTGCATCTATCTATCTATCTATAAATATAAATCTATCTATCTATCTATCTATCTATCTATCTATCTATCTATCTATCTATCTATCTATCTATCTATCTATCTATCTATCTATCTATCTATCTATCTATCTATCTATCTATCTATCTATCTATCTATCTATCTATCTATCTATCTATCTATCTATCTATCTATATATATATATATATATATATATATATATATATATATGTTGTCGCGCCCTGACCATAGAGAGCCCTTGGTTCTCTATGGTGTAGTAGGTCAGGGCGTGACTAGGGGGTGTTCTAGTATGTCTATTTCTATGTTGGTGCCAATATGGTTCCCAATTAGAGGCAGCTCTTTATCGTTGCCTCTGATTGGGGATCATATTTAGGTAGCCATTTCCCCACCTGTGTTTTGTGGGATATTGTTTGTGTTTAGTTGCCTGTGTGCACGTCATGACTTCACGTTTCGTTGTTTCTTTATTGTTTTGTTTGTTTCACAGAGATTAAAAATATGTGGAACTATACTCACGCTGCGCCTTGGTCCGCTCATTACGATGATCGTGACAGAATATCCCACCACGCAAGGACCAAGCAGCGTGCCATGGAGGAGAAGGTGTTTTGGACATGGGAGGAAATTATAGGAGGACACGAGACCCTTCCTTGGAGGGAGTCGCCAAGGAGCATGGAAGGACAGCGATGGGGACCACGGCCACAGAAACCCCAAGATTTCTTGGGGGGGGGGGGGCACGAGGGGTGGCCGGTCGAGCCGAGGAGAGTGCCAGAGCCCGCCTGGGAGTGGATGGAACAATGTGAGGAAGGATACTGGAGAGAGGGGTTAGCAAGGAGTAGGCTGCAGTGCAGGCGGGCTGAAGAGCGGGTCATCAGTCCGGTGCCATCTGTGCCGGCTCCACGCACCAGATCTCCAGTTCGCCTCCCCAGCCCGGTATGTCCTGTGCTGGTTTCTCGCACTCGCATGAGGAGCGTGTTGTCAGTCCGCTGCCAAAGAAACCCCAAGATTCTTTTGGGAGGGGGGCACATGGAGCTGGCGGCTGAGACGCGGGAAGAGCCAGAGACCGTCAGGGAGGCGATGGAGAAGTTGGGAGAGAGAGAGATGAGAGAAATATTATGTAGGTGTGTTCTGCACGGCATCCGACCTGAAGAGCCTGTCAGCAGTCTGGTGAGTCCTGTGCCAGCTCTCCGTACCCTTCCTGAAGTGTGTGTCACCAGTCCGGTGCCACCTGTGCCAGCTCCACGCACTCGCCCTGAAGTGTGTGTCACCAGTCCGGTGCCACCTGTGCCGGGTCCACGCACCAGGCCTCCAGTGCGCCTCCCCAGTCCGGTACATCCTGTGCCAGCTCCCCGCACTCTCCCTGAAGTGCGTGTCACCAGTCCGGTACCACTTGAGCTAGCTCCACGCACCAGGTCTCAAGTGCGCCTCCCCAGTCCGGTACGACCTGTGTCTCCTCCTCACACTTGCCCTGAAGTGCGTGTCACCAGTCCGGTGCCACCTGTACAGGCCCCACGCACTAGGCCTCCAGTGCGCATTCACAGTCCAGAGCTTCTGGCGACGGTTCACAGTCCTGAGCTTCCGGCGACGGTTCACAGTCCAGAGCTTCCGGCGACGGTTCACAGTCCAGAGCTTCCGGCGATGGTTCACAGTTCAGAGCTTCCGGCGATGGTTCACAGTCCAGAGCTTCCGGCGACGGTTCACAGTCCAGAGCTTCCGGCGACGGTTCACAGTCCAGAGCTTCCGGCGAAGGTTCACAGTCCAGAGCTTCCGGCGACGGTTCACAGTCCAGAGCTTCCGGCGACGGTTCACAGTCCGGAGCTTCCGGCGACGGTTCACAGTCCGGAACCTCCAACGACGGTCCACGGTCCGGAACCTCCAGAGACGGTCCACGGTCCGGAACCTCCAGCGACGGTCAACGGTCCGGAGCTTCCAAGCACGGCGTCCAGTTCCGCTCCATGGCAGGTGTCCTCTGCGTCGGTGCCCAGTCCAGACACGGCGTCCAGTCCCGCTCCAAGGCCGGAGCCTTCCTCTGCGCCGGTGCCCAGTACAGGCACGTTGTCCAGTCCCGCTCCAGGGCAGGAGCCTTCCTCTGCGCCGATGCCCAGTCCAGGCACAGCGTCCAGTCCAGCTTCATGGCCGGAGCCTTCCTCTGCGCCTCTATCTATCTATCTATCTATCTATCTATCTATCTATCTATCTATCTTTCTATCTTTCTATCTTTCTATCTTTCTATCTTTCTTTCTTTCTTTCTTTCTTTCTTTCTTTCTATCTATATGTTGTCGCGCCCTGACCATAGAGAGCCCTTGGTTCTCTATGGTGTAGTAGGTCAGGGCGTGACTAGGGGGTGTTCTAGTATTTCTATGTTGGTGCTAATATGGTTCCCAATTAGAGGTAGCTGTTTATCGTTGCCTCTGATTGGGGATCACATTTAGGTAGCCATTTCCCCACCTGTGTTTTTTGGGATATTGTTTGTGTTTAGTTGCCTGTGTGCACGTCATGACTTCACGTTTCGTTGTTTCTTTATTGTTTTGTTTGTTTCACAGAGATTAAAAATATGTGGAACTATACTCACGCTGCGCCTTGGTCCGCTCATTCCGACGATCGTGACATATGTACATTTATTTTTGTGCTACATTGATATTGATTACTGCGTTGTTGGGCTTGGAGCTTGTAAGACAGGCATTTCACTGTACTTGTGCACGTGACATTAAGAACTTGAAACTCATTCACTCAGTTTCTTTACCTATGACCTATTTCTGTAATATAATCAATTCAACTCTAAAGTCTTTATTAGCATGGGAAACATATTTTTACATTGCCAAAGTAAGTGAAATAGATAATAAAACAATGAACAGTAAACATTACACTCACAAAAGTTCCAAGGGAATAGAGACATTTCAAATGTCATATTAAGACTATATACAGTGTTGTAACGATGTGCAAATAGATAAATAAATAAACATAAATACGGGTTGTATTTACAATGGTGTTTAGTCTTCTCTGGTTGCCCTTTTCTTGTGGCAACAGGTCACAAATCTTGCTGCTGTGATGGCACACTGTGGTATTTCACGCAAACAAAATTGGATTTGTTTTCGAATTCTTTGTGGGTCTGTGTAATCTGAGGGAAATATGTGTCTCTATGGTCATACATTTGGCAGGAGTTTAGGAAGGGCAGCTCAGTTTCCACCTCATTTTGTGGGCAGTGTGCACATAGCCTGTCTTCGCACAGAGCCAGGTCTGCCTACGGCGGCCTCTTTCAATACCAAGGCTATGCTCACAGTCTGTACATAGTCAAAGCTTCCCTTAAGTTTGGGTCAGTCACAGTGGTCAGGTATTATGCCACTGTGTACTCTCTGTTTAGGGCCAAATAGCATTCTAGTTTGCTCTGTTTTTCTGTTAATTCTTTTCAATGTGTCAAGTAGTTATATTTTTGTTTTCTCATGATTTGGTTGGGTCTAATTGTGTTGCTTTCCTGGGGCTCTGTGGGGTCTGTTTGTGTTTGTGAACAGAGCCCCAGGACCAGCTTGCTTAAGGAACACTTCTCCAGGTTCATCTCTCTGTAGGTGATGGCTTTGTTATGGAAGGTTTGGGAATCACTTCCTTTTAGGTGGTTGTAGAATTGAACGGCTCTTTTCTGGATTTTGATGATTAGCGGGTATCGACCTGATTCTGCTCTGCATGTATTATTTGGTGTTTTACTTTCTACACTGAAGATATTTGTGCAGAATTCCTTGGTTCCTCATCTCATGTTATCTCGCTTTCTTATCTTTCTCTGTCATTGTCTCTCTGTATCTCTCTGTCTGTGTATTTCCCAACTCTCCCTTCCTGTCTTCACTCTGCCTTCATTCTCTCTTCTGTTCACACATTAACATCTTGGCTCTCACTCTCAGTGACATCATCTTAGTCCTTGTGGGGGACCATTTTCATAGGCTCCAAAGTCATTTATAAGGTGCAAACTGCCCACTTTGTGTGTCTATCGAATTAGACGTGTGAGAGCAGACCATTATTGCAAAGAGCGAGCAATAAGTAAAGAGTATTTAGTAGTGAAATATGTTTTAGACATCAACATCTTTATTATCTCAGATAATACATTAACTGCACTGTTTTGTTCTCTCGCTCTAAATGGCCACTCAGTGTGTGGACATCTCTGAGGAACGGACCTAATACTGTGTCTGTTTCAGGTCCCAGAAGAAGACAACTTCAATCTCCCTGTCCATTCATTCACCTTCACCCAAGAGCCCCGAGGCCGTACCTCACCGCTTCACCCTGGTCCAGCCCCTATCTGCACCTCAACACCGGGTAGGACACACACACACACACACACACACACACACACACACACACACACACACACACACACACACACACACACACACACACACACACACACACACACACACACACACACACACACACACACACACACACACACACACACACACTTACCCACACACAGCCGTATACGATCTGACTTAAAATTGAAAACATAAGGAAACACAACAATTTCTCAAGGTGGATATTGATGGTCAGATTATCTTGTCCTCCAGATGCGGAGTCCAATTTCTTCACTACATGGTGATGGTTCTGTCACAGCGCCCCCTATCTTCACCAAGGTAAGACTACATCTGGAATTATGGCAAAGTTATGCATCACACACACACATATGTGCAGACACTTGCATGCTCCATCTCCCTGGAATAACACAGGATAGGACAGTGGCTTTCACTGGCGGGGGCCAGATAAAACATTACAGTTAGACGAAGGGCCGGAGCGCTCCTGTCTCCTGGTTTAACTGTTCTGGAACCCACACCTCTTCCCCTCCTCTCCCCCAGCCCACCTCGGGCCATGCGTCGGGTTGTGTGTGTGATAGTGGCATGTAAGTGGCAGAGCATCAAACAGGCCTACCAAACCCACAGGGGTCAGGAGAGTTTCACTCCCATCCATCCCTGAAGACTACATTTTCCAGTTCATTACTGAAAGACATTTGTTTGTCTTCACTCCCTCCTCCAGGAGCTGAATGGCTTTAATCATCTCAACAAGTGGGTGAAGTCAGGGGTGTGATGTCACCCTGGTTGTCACGCACACAAACATAGGCATGGACACACACACCATCACTGTAGACAAACACACACACATTCACACACAAACAGTCACACAGAGTCATAAACACACGCGCACACACACACATTCCACCCAGGTCGTCCCAAAATATACAGTGAGATTCCCAAACACAGTTAATAGACTCACAGACACACACACTCACACACACACATGACCTCCTCCACACACAAAGAGGGAGTTTCAGTTGCTGATAGATGAGTCCTTTCACTGTGAGACCTGTTGACTGGTTGGAGAGGTAACACAATGCTGCCTTGGCCTCTCAATGGATGGCTTCCTGCCTCTCTGACTGCAACACTAGAAGCTGTCACAGGATTGTCTGGAGAAGAGCCCTGCTCTGTCCTTTAGTGAAACAGAGTGCTGTAAATGGGGACAGTGTCTGCTGGCCTCCCACTCCGCACTGTGGTGTTCTGTTCTGCTCACTGACACTGTGTTGTCATCTTCCTCTACGTCTTCATTAATTCCCTTCTCTCCCACTTTCTTACCCTTTCTTCCTTCCCACGTCTCATTCTCCTCCTCCTTTTTCACGCTCTCTCTCTCGTGTGTCTACCCCGGACCCTTTCTACTTTACTTTCTCTTCTTTACCTTGCTCCCCCATCTCCATTTAATCTATCTCACCTTAATTCTCTCCCCTCCTGCAACTAATTAACTCTCTCTCTCTCTCTCTCTCTCTCTCTGTCTCTCTCTCCCCATCCAGCTCTTACAGGATGCCCAGGCGTCAGAGGGTCAGGTGGTGGTTTTGGAGTGCAGGGTTCGGGGCAGTCCTCCTCTGCAGGTCCAGTGGTTCAGACAGGGACAGGTCATCCAGGACTCTCTAGACTTCCGCATCCTGCAGAAAAGTGAGACATTCTCAGTAGAGTCAGAATACTTATTGGTGGTGGCTGGACCCAGAGTTAGACCCACATAGCATCGACGAGTTAAAAAAAAGGATAGTGACTTATGAGTCTTAATCCCTCCCTCTCTCTGTTCTTTACCTCCTCTCCCTCGCTTCCTTTGATATCATGTGAAACACAGAGCCACGGTCTGCAGCAGAGCCAGGTAAGAGGAACCTCACTTCCTCCATATGTCATTTTCAGTCATGTTGTTGTCATCAACAAAGTCCCAGCCATATGTCAACTCCCGTCAGCTCCACCATCCATCCACACCATCCTCAATCTATCTGTTGTGTCAGTATGTGCTGTCTCTTTGGCACTGGGATGATGTCATCTCCTGTTCACCTGGATTTGATGAAAAAGGTGTAAGGCCTTAAAACTACAGTCTGGCACAGTAAGAGGGAATCCCTACTCAACTCTGACAGGAGTACACAAACTCTCACACACATATTTACACACAGACTTTTTCCAGTCTGAGATGGTGTGACTAATAAGATACATCAGGTGTTACCGCCAAGCTCTCACAAACACCCTGTGAGTCACACTACAGACATCTCTCAACACCTGTCCTTTCTCTGTCTGTCTGTCTGTCTGTCTGTCTGTCTGTCTGTCTGTCTGTCTGTCTGTCTGTCTGTCTGTCTGTCTGTCTGTCTGTCTGTCTGTCTGTCTGTCTGTCTGTCTGTGTATGTTTTCCTACTTCACCTGCCATATTCAGAGCGGTGTGTGTGTCAGTCAGTCTGTCTCTCTACCCTCCAACCCTGTCTGCTCTTTAGTCTCTTCCTTGGCAATGAGTCACATCTAACTGTCAGTCTCCTGTCTAACATGTTTATACCATATGTCTAACTGTCTATCATATGTCTGTCTTACCTCCAACTACAAACATATGGATAGTAAACCTGCCACTCTTTTCTGTGGCTGTGTAAATGTCTATTAAACCTGTCTAAAAGAGTCAGTGTCTGTCTCATTCAAATTTGACACACTTCTCTTTCAGCCATACAACTGTCCTTGTACTGACCACCAGCAATATATATTTTAGCTGTTAGCTGTAACACGGTGTCACTGCTACCACAGTGATTTGATGAGAGTTGTAATTGTTTCTTCCAGAGGAGATATGTACGCTGGTGATAGCTGAGGCCTTCCCTGACGACGGAGGGCAGTTCTGCTGCACTGCAACCAACCTTTACGGCTCCATCAGCAGCACAGCCCAACTCTCTGTTACTGGAGGGGGCTTCAACAGTCCCACAGGTGAGTTACCATCATTATTGTATTCACAGTTACAGAAGATGTACCATCAGGACAGTTTGTATAACTTGTAGCAACTTATAGGTGAATTTGCCTTTAGTGTAATTGACTTCAACTTTAAATGTTGTAGTTTGCACAGTGTTTATGCAGAGTTTTGGTACTGTACAGTGCATTCGGAACGTATTCAGACCCTTTGACTTTTTCCACATTTTGTTACGCTACAGCCTTATTCTAAAATTGATTAAATTGTTTTTTCCCCCTTATCAATCTACACCCCATAATGACAAAGCAAAAACAAGTTTGTAGACATTTTTGCAAAATTATGAAAAAACTAAAACTGAAATATCACGTTTACATAAGTATTCAGACCCTTTACTCAGTACTTCTTGGGTATGACGCTACAAGTGTGAGACACCTGTATTTGGGGAGTTTCTACCATTCTTCTCTGCAGATCCTCACAAGCTCTGTCAGTTTGGATGGGGAGCGTCGCTGAACAGCTATTTTCAGGTCTCTCCAGAGATGTCAGATCGCGTACAAGTCCAGGCTCTGGTTGGGCTACTCAAAAACATTCAAAGACTTGTCATGAAGCCACTTCTGCGTTGTCTTGGCTGTGTGCTTAGGGTTGTTGTCCTGTTGGAAAGCAAACCTTCACCCCAGTCTGAGGTTTTCAGCGCTCTGGAGCTGGTTTTCATCAAGGATCTCTCTGTACTTTGCTCCGTTCATCTTTCCCGTGATCCTGACAAGTCTCCCAGTCCCTGCCGCTGAAAAACATCCCCACAGCATGATGCTGCCACCACCATGCTTCACCGTAGGGATGGTGCCCAGTTTCCTCCAGACGTGACGCTCGGCATTCAGGCCAAAGAGTTCAATCTTGATTTCATCAGACCAGAGAATCTTGTTTCTCATGGTCTGAGAGACTTTAGGTGCCTTATGGCAAACTCCAAGCGGACTGTCATGTGCCTTTGACTGAGGAGTGGCTTCTGTCTGGCCACTCTACAATAAAGGCCTGATTGGTGGAGTGCTGCAGAGATGGTTGTCCTTCTGGAAGGTTCTCCCATCTCCACAGAGAAACTCTGGAGCTTTGTCAGAGTGACCATCGGGTTCTTGGTCACCTTCCTGTCCAAGGCCCTTCTCCTCCCATTGCTCAGTTTGGCCGGTCGGCCAGCTGTAGGAAGAGTCTTGGTGGTTCCAAACTTCTTCAATTTAAGAATGATGGAGGCCACTGTGTTCTTGGGGACCTTCAATGCTACAGAAATGTTTTGATACCCTTCCCCAGATCTGTGCCTCAACACAATTCTGTCTCGGAGCTCTACGGACAATTTCTTTGACCTCATGGCTTGGTTTTTGCTCTGACATGCACTGTCAACTGTGGGACCTTACATAGACAGTTGTGTGTCTTTCCAAATCATGTCCAATCAATTGAATTTACCACAGGTGAACTCCAATCAAGTTGTAGAAACATCTCAAGGATGATCAATGGAAACAGGATGCACCTGAGCTCAATTTGGAGTCTCATTGCAAATGGTCTGAATACTTATGTAAATAAGGTATTTCTGTTTTAAATGTTTTATACATTTGCAAACATTTCTAAAAACGCTTTGTCATTATGGGGTCTTGTGTGTAGATTGATGAGGATTTTTAAAAATGTAATCCATTTTGGAATAAGGCTGTAACGTAACAACATGTTGAAAAAGTCAAGGGGTTTGAATACTTTCCGAATGCACTGTACATCTGGTTCAACGACGAGGGCTCGTGTACCTCTGGTTCATGTCAATGGTTACCAATAGGCAGTCAGCCTGGGAGGTCGAGTGGTTTTGGCTCCGACCTGGATCCCTGTGTGGTATTTCCTCTGGGCCTCTTTATTATCCTGGATAATCTTTGATCTATATGAGGATGAGAAGAAAAGAAGAGGGGGAGGAGAGGAGGAAGAAATAGGCTAGTTAGGTCGTGAGCAGCATATATCTCTGTGGGAGAAGGGAGGCGTGTTTATTCTCTCTGTGTACTCTCAGTTCACCACGCAATCAGAGGAAATCCACAGGCCAAATAAACAGGGATTACATCAAGAGCTCCTCAAGACAAACAGGCTGACTAGACACAGCTGCTACTTTAGATCACATTCTAACTTAATTTAGAGCTGCCATGTTAGTGGGGTATGTGAGGATGGGGGTGAGCTGGGCTCTGCTGGAGGTAATATTAGTGTACTATGTTAGGAAAAGGGGAGGGGAGGATATGCTAGTGCACTGTGAAGAGGAGGGGGTAGGGCTCTGCTGGGGGTAAACCTCTACTCTCTCCTGGTCTCTCTCCCTCTAGCGGTGTACGAATCGGTCAGGGACGGTGTGGCATCCGGCGATAACTCTGTCTTCGAGGATGCCCAGGCCTTCACCCCACCCCCGCTCACAGAGATCAGCCTATTAGAGGTACCGCCCAAGACCCCACCCAGTGCCAGCGCAGAGGGTTTCCATGTCAACGAGCTGGAGATCTGGCCCAGTGTGTCAGCCCTTCCACACCCCCACATGTACCCCATGGAGGGCCAGGACCGGAGGGCCAGTCCCCCTCAGCCCTCCTTCGGCCTGCCTCCACCAGAGCCCCGGCCAGACTTCCTAGGCCCAGCCAAGATGTCTCCACCCCCGGTGAAGGAAGCCCCTCCGCTGCCCAACAAGCCCAAACTGTGAGTACACCCATCCTGCCATCACACTTGTCATAGGTGATGGCTGATTGAGCCGGCATCATGATTCCCATAGTAAGGGATTGGATTGTTGATCAGGGAGCTGGGTGTATTCAGCTTTTGAAAGGGGAATCCGAGCATTGAGAACAAAAGCATTCCGGTCTCTTTATGGTGTCAGTGCCATGTCAGTGCTGTGTTTGTGTGCCAGAGATGGCCTGGCTGGCAGCTGCTTTGTGGCTCAAAACGGATCTGTCTGTATGGCTTCTGTTCTGTTGGATGGCACCTATTGTCTTTGTATGACTCCTGTGTGCACGCCCAGGACCCCTGCTCTGTCTGTATGGCCTCCCTGTAGCCTCCCTGTGTGTATTATAGTGTAGGCAGCGGGTATGATGTCTGTGATGTTACAGGGCTGTAGAGCTTTGATAGTCTTTGTATGGCTTTTGTATGTTTTTATTTGGGGTGACAGGTAGCCTAGCGGTTAGAGCGTTGGGCCAGTAATCGAAAGGTTGCTGGATCGTATCCCAGAGCTGACAAGGTAAAAAAATCTGTCGTTCTGCCCCTGAACAAGGCAGTTAATCTACCGTCCCCCCCCCCCCCCCCGGTAGGCGGTCATTGTAAATAAGAATTTGTTCTTAATTGACTTGCCTAGTTAAATAAAGGTACAACAATTGGGACTGTTCCTGTTGCAGGGCTTGCTGTGGCAATGGTCATCAACATTTTTTAAATGCAACAGTTGGGAAATGGATGAAGATAATCCAAACTTTTAGGATTTATATAATCCATCAGATATTGACTGAATTAAAAGTTCAGTGGCTTCACTTATCAATATTGAGTAGAAACTATTCAAAATGCTACCACATAGACAAAAGTGTGATTTAACAAGGGTCATATGCACACCGGTAGGAGATCACCATTGATAAATACCAACTGTTGTTCAAAACCAAACAAATAAAAACATTTCAGAGATGGAAATAGAGGTGCTAGTGTCAGAGATTGAGTACAACCAAAAGGTTTTATTTGGCTCGCTCAGTTGTAGCTACAAAGAGAGGACCATGAAGTTGCTTTAGCAATGGAAATATACTTCACATGAGTAGACAACGCTCACCATTAAGCCATCCATCCTCAGCACTCTCCCTCTTGTAGGCGTATAGGCTAACATTGTTGCCACCACATTCAGCAGCGTCTTTTGCCCATCACATAACCTATGACCTGCACATAAAGAATGGAAACCTTTTATGTTCAATATAGTTTAAATCGTTTTGCGATGGTGATTTTATGGCGATGTGGGTGCAGTCTATTGGTCCGTTCGTATTTGGGAACCCAATGATGGCATCATGGCAAAGAAACACCTCTTGACATCAACCTGTTGTACAATGGTGTATAGAAATTGTAAGTGTTACTGTTCATTTTGCTGATGATTGCATCCCAGACATTGGCTCATCGAGGGCTGTGAGAAGCCGATTGACAAACTCCCGCTGAAAAGTGCCCGTTGCCAAGAACCCAAGGGTGGATAGCACTTGGATTTGCACAGGAATGGCACGTGTTTGCCTTTTTAAAGTAGGTCTTAAATCCTCGCAAAAATCCTATGAGACAGTTTTTTGGGAAACGATATCTGATGAGCCAATCGGTACTATCTGCAGAAAATGTCCCACCTGTCTCTAAAAACGTGCTCTCTGCGAAATACAGCATTTGCCAAATTTTCCAAAAGAGCAAGAACAGCCATCTCTTATTCGATTTCCCATTATGTCAGTATTTTATAGTATTTCAACAATGGTTTCACTTTCACACGTACCTCTCATTTAGCAAATTACTGTACTTTATATAATAATATGATTATTATTGTAACAAATGCACTGATGTGGTCAAATTAAATAGCATGTCAAGATATGTTGCATGAAATCACAATGGAAATACAATGAAATTGAAAAATTATTTAATTATAACTCACAATTTCACACATTTTCAATATATATTTCCCCCATTCTACCCTTGACAAGCAGTTCCCTTATTCCACCACCTTGAACTCTGCATACGCATGGTCATGGCTGTGCGCACACTCTCAAGCAAACATTCATATTGATAAATCTCACATCGGCTGATGTAAAAAGGGCTTTAGAAATAGATTTGATTGAATTTGATTTGAAATGATTCCACGCATGGTTTACGCACAAATGTGTGCATAAGCATGATTGATAAATGAGGCCCCAGGGATTTTGGTGGGTATTCAATTTATTGTCAAATGTAAAAAAGAAAATCATACAATGCACTCATAAACTCAGCCAAAATTGAAATGTCCCTTTTTCAGGACCCTGTCTTTCAAAGATAATTCGTAAAAATCCAAATAACTTCAGATCTTCATTGTAAAGGGTTTAAACACTGTTTCCCATGCTTGTTCAGTGAACCATAAACAACTAATGAACATGCACCTGTAGAACGGTCGTTAAGACACTAACAGCTTACAGACGGTAGGCAATTAAGGTCACAGTTATGAAAACTTAGGACACTAAAGAGGCCTTTCTAGTGACTCTGAAAAACACCAAAAGAAAGATGCCCAGGGTCCCTGCTCATCTGCGTGCCTTAGGCACCCTGCAAGGAGGCATGAGGACTGCAGATGTGGCCAGGGCAATAAATTGCAATGTCCATACTGTGAGACGCTTAAGACAGCGCTACAGGGACACAGAACAGACAGCTGATCGTCCTCGCAGTGGCAGACCACATGTAACAACATCTGCACAGGATCGGTACATCTGAACATCACACCTGCGGGACAGGTACAGGATGGCAACAACTGCCCGAGTTATACCAGGAACGCACAATCCCTCCATCAGTGCTCAGACTGTCCGCAATAGGCTGAGAGAGGCTGGACTGAGGGCTTGTAGGCCTGTTGTAAGGCAAGTCCTCACCAGACATCACCGGCAACAACGTCGCTTATTGGCACAAACCCACCGTCGCTTGACCAGACAGGACTGGCAAAAAGTGCTCTTCACTGACGAGTCACAGTGAACCGGCAAATCTGGTGCAGTCCATGAGGAGGAGGTGCACTGCAGTACTTAATGCAGCTGGTGGCCACACCAGATACTGACTGTTACTTTTGATTTTGACCCCCCTTTGTTCAGGGACACATTATTCCATTTCTGTTAGTCACATGTCTGTGGAACTTGTTCAGTTTATGTCAGTTGTTGAATCTTGTTATGTTCATACAAATATTTACACGTTAAGTTTGCTGAAAATAAACGCAGTTGACAGTGAGAGGACGTTTCTTTTTTTGTTGAATTTATATACATTTTCTCACTGTATCAGGTATTTTTTTGTTAAAAGAAAGAAAATGATATGTGCCTCATTTGCATACATATACCAGGCTGGAAACACCAAACACAGGCTCTGTCCACACTTCCAGCATTTACCTGCACTGCATACCTCAACAAGCATGTCAATAGTGTAGCAATATTGAGGTTACTCATATTGATGCTACACAGGAAACGAAAGCCAATTGTTACTCACCTTATTCATGTGCTGGTTGACAACATGCCTAGTAAAGTTTGCTTAATTATATACCTTTGTCTGGTGTGACTACAACACAAAGCATATTGAAACATGGTGGCAGCGGTACTTAAAAGAACCTGGATCTCATCGATGTAAATGAAGAATACATCCCAGGCAGCAGTTTGGAAAAGTGCCGCGTTTACAAGCTAGTCATCGTGCCGAACGCCAACGTTAGCTGGCTATCGTGAGTGACTCTATGCTAAAAGCTAGCTGGCTATTGGATACAAGCAGATTCGTGAGTAGCTAACATTCCATTCTACAAAGAAATCGCCATGGAAAATGTACTGAAACCTCCGGGAAAAATAGACTTTGATGATTGTAATTTAGCACTGACCTGGAAAAGATGTAAAGAGGAATTCAATTTGTACATGGCTCTTACAATGGGAGAAAAACCTGATGACTACAAAGTGAAGCTACTGTATTATCTCATTTGGGAAAAAGGCAAAGAGATTTGTGAGACCCTCTGACTCAGAGAGCGGTGAGGATGTTCTCTGCATCACACTCAGAGAGCATCAACGTGGTGCAGGAGAAAACCACAGACCCCAATGCAGCTATCTTTATAACCATGCTGGTCAACAAAAAAAGTCAGTCAGATTTCAGCTAGATTGTGGTGCTAGTTGTAATGTTATCCCTGCAAACCTCACAAAAGCCAGTCACCTAGAGCCCTGCAGTCAGGTATTGGTGATGTATAACAAGAGCACTCTGACGCCACTGGGGAAGTGCACACTTAAAGTGATCAATCCACGCAATAAGAAAACCTACCGAGTTGAGTTCATCGTAGTCAACAAGAACGTGCACAGGCCCATTCTAGGCAGTAAGGCTATCCAGGCAATGGATTTGACTACTGTGCAGCACCACAACATTCTGGACATCGAGAAAACAACAGGATCCTGGACTAAAGAGCAAATTAAACAGGACTACTCTGATGTATTCCAGGGAGATGGATGCTTCCCCGGCAAACTGAAGCTGGAAGTGGACAAGCGAGTGGAGCCCGTCCAGCTGCCAAAGAGAAGAGTGCCAGTAGCGCTATATAAACCACTCAGAGAGGAGCTCAGTGGTCTAGAGACAAGAAGGATGATACAAGCAGTTGAAAAAAGCACAGATTGGATTAGCAGCCTGATCTTAGCGATGAAACCGTCTGGGTAACTAAGAGTGTGTCTTGAACTTTTCAGGGAAGCCAGAAACCAATATACACAGGCAGTTAGAACAGCCAAGGCTAGCTTTTTCAAGCAGAAATTTGCTTCCTGCAACACAAATTCAAAAAAGTTCTGGGACACCGTAAAGTCCATGGAGAATAAGAACACCTCCTCCCAGCTTCCAACCGCTCTGAAGATAGGAAACACTGTCACCACCGACAAATCCACTATAATTGAGAATTTCAATAAGCATTTTTCTACGGCTGGCCATGCCTTCCACCTGGCTACCCCTACCCCGGACAACAGCACTGCCCTCCCCTCTGCTACTCGCCCAAGCCTTCCCCATTTCTCTTTCTCCCAAATACAGTCAGCTGATGTTCTAAATGAGCTGCAAAATCTGGACCCTTACAAATCAGCCGGGCTAGATAATCTGGACCCTTTCTTTCTAAAACTATCTGCTGAAATTGTTGCCACCCCTATTACTAGCCTCTTCAACCTCTCTTTCGTGTCGTCTGAGATCCCCAAAGATTGGAAAGCAGCTGCGGTTATCCCCCTCTTCAAAGGGGGGGACACCCTTGACCCTAACTGCTACAGACCTATATCTATCCTACCCTGCCTTTCTAAGGTCTTCGAAAGCCAAGTCAACAAACAGATTACCGACCATTTCGAATCCCACCACACCTTCTCCGCAATGCAATCTGGTTTCAGAGCTGGTCATGGGTGCACCTCAGCCACGCTCAAGGTCATAAACGATATCGTAACCGCCATCGATAGGAAACAATACTGTGCAGCCGTATTCATTGACCTGGCCAAGGCCTTTGACTCTGTCAATCACCACATCCTCATTGGCAGACTCGACAGCCTTGGTTTCTCTAATGATTGCCTCGCCTGGTTCACCAACTACTTCTCTGATCGAGTTCAGTGTGTCAAATCGGAGGGTCTGTTGTCCGGGCCTCTGGCAGTCTCTATGGGGGTGCCACAGGGTTCAATTCTTGGACCGACTCTCTTCTCTGTTTACATCAATGATGTCGCTCTTGCTGCTGGTGATTCTCTGATCCACCTCTACGCAGACGACACTATTCTGTATACTTCTGGCCCTTCTTTTGACACTGTGTTAACAACCCTCCAGGCGAGCTTCAATGCCATACAACTCTCCTTCCGTGGCCTCCAACTGCTCTTAAATACAAGTAAAACCAAATGCATGCTCTTCAACCGATCACTGCCTGCTCCTGCCCACCTGTCCAACATCACTACTTTGGACGGCTCTGACTTAGAATATGTGAACACCTACAAATACCTAGGTGTCTGGTTAGACTGTAAACTCTCCTTCCAGACTCACATCAAACATCTCCAATCCAAAGTCAAATCTAGAATTGGCTTCCTATTCCGCAACAAAGCATCCTTTACTCATGCTGCCAAACATACCCTTGTAAAACTGACCATCCTACCAATCCTCGACTTCGGTGATGTCATTTACAAAATAGCCTCCAAAACCCTACTCAATAAATTGGATGCAGTCTATCACAGTGCCATCCGTTTTGTCACCAAAGCCCCATATACTACCCACCACTGCGACCTGTACACTCTCGTTGGCTGGCCCTCGCTTCATACTCGTCGCCAAACCCACTGGTTCCAGGTCATCTACAAGACCCTGCTAGGTAAAGTCCCCCCTTATCTCAGCTCGCTGGTCACCATAGCAGCACCTACCTGTAGCACGCGCTCCAGCAGGTATATCTCTCTAGTCACCCCCAAAACCAATTCTTCCTTTGGACGCCTCTCCTTCCAGTTCTCTGCTGCCAATGACTGGAACGAACTACAAAAATCTCTGAAACTGGAAACACCTATCTCCCTCACTAGCTTTAAGCACCAGCTGTCAGAGCAGCTCATAGATTACTGCACCTGTACATAACCCATCTACAATTTAGCCCAAACAACTACCTCTTTACCTACTGTATTTATTTATTAATTTATTTTGCTCCTTTGCACCCCATTATTTCTGTCTCTACTTTGCACTTTCTTCCACTGCAAACCAACCATTCCATTGTTTTATTTTTATTTATTTTTTATTTATTTTTTTATTTTATTTTTATTTTTTATTTTTTATTTTTTATTTTACTTGCTGTGTTGTACTCACTTCGCCTCCATGGCCTTTTATATTTTTATTTATTTATACATATATTTGTTTGCCTTCACCTCCCTTATCTCACCTCACTTGCTCACATTGTATATAGACTTATTTATTTTTTTCACTGTATTATTGACTATATGTTTGTTTTACTCCATGTGTAACTATGTGTTGTTGTATGTGTCGAACTGCTTTGCTTTATCTTGGCCAGGTCGCAATTGTAAATGAGAACGTGTTCTCAATTTGCCTACCTGGTTAAATAAAGGTTAAATAAAAAAATAAATAAAAAATCCAAAACCTCTCAACAAGGTGCTCAAGAGGAGCCATTACCCACTTCCCACTATTGAAGACATGCTGCCAGATCTGAACAGAGCACGCGTGTTCTCTGTTTGTGATGTAAAAAACGGATTTTGGCATGTGGAACTGGAGGAGGAATCCAGCTATCTCACCGTGTTCTCTACTCCCATGTGACGCTACAGGTGGCTGCGCATGCCAATGGGAATCAGTCCAGCCCCAGAGACCTTTCAGAGGAAGTTGAACCAGGCAATGTAAGGTTTTCCAGGAGTCAAAATCATTGCATATGACATCCTTATTGTGGGAGAAGGAGGCAACAGTGAAGAGGCGACTCTGGACCATGACAAAAACCGGAGAATGCTCCTGGACAGATGCAGGAAGCTCAATATCAAGCTGAATCCGGAGAAGCTGCAGCTCAGGCTGAAGGAAGTGCCTTACATTGGCCACCTGCTAACATCAGAGGGGTTGAAAGTGGACCCAGGAAAGTGACAGCCATCAGACAGATGCCTAGGCCTACAGATGTGCAGGGGATGCAGCGCTTCCTGGGCATGGTCAAATACCTAGCCATGTTCTGCAGCCACACCACGGAGCTCTGCGAGCCACTGCGACAGCTAACACACAAGGACTCACTGTGGGAGTGGTCAGAGAGACATGAGCAGGCTTTCAATAAAATCAGGGATACCATTGCACAGACCCCTGTGCTGAAATACTACAACCCAACACAGCAGCGTGTACTACAGTGTGATGCTTCAAAGAGGGATTAGGAGCAGCCTTGATGCAGAGAGGACAACCAATAGCATACGCCAGCAGAGCCCTGACAGAGACTGAAAAAGGGTATGCACAGATAGAGAAGGAGCTGCTTGCAGTGGTGTTTGGCATTGAGAGGTTCCACCAACTCACATATGGACGAACTGTGGAAGTGCAGTCAGATCACAAGCCTCTAGAGAGCATCATGACAAAGCTTCTCCTCAGCGCACCAAAAAGACTACAATGCATGCTCATGAGACTCCAAAACTACTAGGTCGGTCTCCGATACGTTCCTGGAAAGCATGTGGTGCTGGCCGACACCCTGAGCAGGGCGAACCTCACAGAACAAGACAACAGAGGCCCTGTGGAGGTCGAAGTGGAATCAATCAATATGATACACTACCTCCCTGTGTCAAGCGAGAGACTAAAGGCCATCCAGAGAGCCACTGAGCTGGACCGGGAGCTCCAGACACTGAAAAATGTGATCCTGAAGTGAAAGAACATGTACCCTTGGAAGTAGCCATGTATTTTCACAGCAGTGTGCAAAATGGAGTTATCTTCAGAGGTGAGCGAGTCGTTGTGCCTACTGCCCTCAGGTAGGAGAAAATGCAGAGAATCCATTCCTCACACATAGGAATCGAGGAATGTCTGAGAAGAGCTCACGAGTGTGTCTACTGGCCGGGCATGAATGCACAGCTGAGAACATACATGTCTGTAAGGTTCTGCTTTTCTTTTCTTAGTCAACCTTGTGTTATTTTTCTTTGTGTTCTTGAACGTAGCCCTGTTTCTTTGTGCTCTGGAACGTAGCCCTGTCTTTCATTTTTGGTCATTGATATCACCTGTGTTGGTTCTCACCTGGTCTCATCAGCTCCCTATTTAGTTCAGTTCTTTCTGTTTGTATGGTTGTGAGGTATTGTTTGTTTTTGACTGCCTACCTGTGTTTGACCATTGCCTGCCTGTGACCACGATTCATGGCTTCTGCGAAGGCTTAATAAACATCTGCCGTGGTCTGCGCGTGAATCTACATCTTTTTCTCACAGAGTATTCGTTACAATGACACAATGTAGCACCTGCACTGCATGGCGTGTGAAGCGGCAGAAAGAGACGCTGAGGCCACACGAAGCATCAAAGCATCCCTGGGAAAAAATAGGGACTGACCTGTTCCAGTTCAACAACAGACTACATGGTCACAGTTGATTATCTCTCCAACTTCTGGGAAGTGGACCATTTGGAGAACACACAGTCGAAAACGGTCATTCGAAAACTGAAGACACACTTTGCACGCTGTGGGATACCTGACATCCTTTACTCAGACAATGGTCCCTAGTACTCTTCAGACGAGTTCCGAAGTTTCAGCAAGGCTTGGGACTTTACACACAAAACATAGTCTCCCGCATACCCACAAAGTAATGGCAAAAGCAAAGTGATGGCAAAAGCAAAGAGAGCTGGTGCTGACCAATACCTGGCCATGCTGGATCACAGAAATACCCCGTCACAAGGAACAGCCCTGCAATAGTGCTCATGGGAAGACGTACAAAGACACTACTTATAATGAGCGAAAATCCTGGGACTGGTGATGGCAAACTGTCAGCCGGGGAAGTTCAAAGAAAGACAGCAGAGACAGGCAAAGTACTATGACACCTCTGCTAAGGATCTCACAGAGCTGCAACGAGATGACAGGGTGAGAGTTCAGCCACTCACAGGACAGAAACAGTAGTGGCAGAGGGCCACAGTAGTCAGACCTGTGGAGCAAAGGTCCTACGAGGTGAAGACAGAACAGGGACAGGTCTTCAGGAGGAACAGGCCCTGAGGAAGAGCAGAGAAATAGAGAAGGATTTCCCCACTGTTGAAGAGCCTGGCACAGCGCCAGTAAACAGAGCACCGGCTGACGCCCAGCAGGGTGCTGAACACAACCTAGAGGTGAACGCTGCACCTCAACAAGAAGATCCTAACATCTCAGGTCAAGCACCTCCTGATGTAATCAACAGTCCCCACACAAGGTCTGGTAGGGCCATCCGAAGACCTATACACCTGAAAGACTGTGTGAAGGTAAAAATTATAATAATGTAATGGACAATCAGAGACATTAAACAAACATTCAGTTCACATTCCAGTTTATTGCAGACATGGACTACAAGCCAAAGTTAGGTAGAGTCTGCTTTTGTTGTAAAAAAAAAAAAAGAGAACATGTAGCAATATTGATGTTACACAGGAAGCGGAAGCCAATTGTTACTTACCTTATTCATGTGCTGGTTGACAACATGCCTAGTAAAGTTTGCTTAATTATATATCTTTGTCTGTCGCGACTACAACACAAAGCATCTTGAAACAAATAGCAGGATAAAATTTGATTAAAAGTCAACACGCCTGGCTCTAGATTACACCTATCTACACATATTTTACATTGTTTGTGAGATCAGACATAAAATCACTATAATCAGAGTGTTCTTTTCCGGGAGTTGCTTTCATTTCAGCACATCTAATTTGTAAACATTTCTGTTTACAAAAACTGTATTAAATTCTAACTTTTTTCAATTCCACCAAAAATCAACACACATCAAAATAAAGTTATCTTTCTTGTGACGTAAATGTCGAGACGGTGCGTTAAATCCCAGACGAAGGTAAAACAACGTATTCCATTGAGCCCATTTCAGCCATTACCGGGGTGTGTTTGACAGGCCATTAAACAATTCCGCGGTCGTAACATTAACGGGGGGAAACAACAGACAAGAGTATAAAAGAAGTCTTAGGAGTCAAATGAAAGCAGTTAATCCAGAGAGATTGAAGTGGATTTTGCAACCCTCAAACACAGGAAGTGGATGGCTGAAAAAGCCCGCTCCACAGGTAGGCGGGGCATGCGTGCTGCTACTTGCTGTTGCTCAGTCAGGTCTGTCTATAGACGGAATTGTATGAAGCTTCTGATCTTGGCTCATTTGATTTAGTGGTTCAGGCATGATATATGTCTTGTGCATTAGTGAGGAGGGACGTTATAGTCGCGATGCGGTCTGAGACTGACGTATTTGTGATGTGGCCTAAGACTGGGCGCATGTGAAGCATGAATGTTATGTAGGGCTCATGCTTTGTCCATCGCATGTGCATTGTTGCGTTGAGTTTCTGAATCCCCCTTTTGGATGCCTGTCTGTGTAACACTTGCTAAATGTTGACGTTGTCCTTTATGCTTCCAGAGCGGCGGGTATAGGGGAGGAGACCGAAACTGACAGGTAAACAACAGAAAGGTTGGTCTGGGTCTGGTCTGGGTGAGGCTCTCAGGGAGTGATGTGAACGGAGCCCTGTTGTTTGAGTAATGCTGGGATCAGAACGACGTGTTGGCACATTTACATTGTTTTGCTATATTTCGCGCTGTGTCCCAGATTGAGTTTCTGCAAATAGCAGGATCTCCGTAAAGCTGCTTCCTTGAGTGAGTTTTTCCATAGTAATGACATGGACAGGCTGCTTAAAACAATCACCCCCCCCCCCACTGTGAAGCATGTGGCGGGACAGTGTACTGCATTGTGCCGTACTGGAGGTTAGATCCCTCTCTGTCCCCTGGTGACCTATAGAAGTGTTGGCTGAAGAACTAAAGCCTTAGGCACCGGCCACTCTTGATCTTTAACCTCTGACCTCACGGCAGGGGTCACCGCCACTCATTTGTTCTCCTGCACACGTTCCTGTTACCTTTAAAAAAAAAATCCATGGTCTTTAAACGGCATGCTGTTGCACAATGTTGAAGCGGTGGTTCTACAGTATCTGTCTGTTAAAGGGATGTGTGACTTTTACTGCCTCTGGTGTAAAAGGCAGATTTTATATTTGCTGTATTTGATTTGAGGACTCCAATGTAACTTTAATTGAGTTTGCGATTGAGTAGTTTTGCTAAATTGCTGTGAATCCAATGGGAACTGAATGGAAACTATGACCCTACCTATTGGCTCTACATCTCTGTCTCTCTATGTGAAATGAAACTCTATCATGCATTGGCTCTCATTTCACTGCAGCCAATAAGGTGTGTGGGTGTCTGTTTTGACTGATGTCATAACAGGTGTCTGTTTTGACTGATGCTTTCAATAGACCGGACCAACGACGATTACAGTCTCGTTCTGCTTCAACGGCTGTATTGTATTCAGAGGGAAGAAATGTGTTTTAGTGATGGCCTAAGAGGACGTACAGTACTGTTGCATCCATGCATCTCAACCATTACATTGGCCTACACCTGTTATTAATGCATCACATTGCCTTGACCTCTTAGCTATGGATCTGTGGGACGGTACCTTGATTAGTAGTGTTACTGAAAGCGCTCCTGTCGACGCTATCTCAGAACTACATTAACAGAGCTGGGCTGTGGAGAGGAAGTGGCTGTATGACTTGGCAGGCTAAGGTGACCGCAGGAGACCTGATCTGGGAAAACACGCCTGCTGTCTGTCTGCACTGTGACTGTTCTTTACTGGAGGAAGAGGGAGTTGGGTCATTCAGTCAGTCAGTCAGTCAGTCAGTGTGTGGTTCTGATGGCTGATGTTACTGGTGTTGCCAGACCTGGTGGAAGAATCAGAGGAAGCTCTTAGGGGAGAGGCCCCAGGTTGGCTGTTGGGATCGGAACATTGGCCTAGTGTTGAAAGAGGGAGGGAGAGGGGGGATAGAGAGAGAGAGATAGAGAGAGAGAGAGACTAAATCACACAAAAACAGCACTAGACACTATGGAACACAAAGCTTTTACTATCTCGTCCTGGAATAAACAAGGTCTGAGGTCATCTGCCTTTGGCCTAAATAGCAGGAACCCAGACTTTTAAAAGAAATTGGAAATACAGACATTGTTATCCTACAAGAAACATGGTATAAAGGAGACAACCCCACTTTTTGCCCTCTAGGTTACAGAGAGCTGGTAGTCCCATCCACCAAACTACCAGGTGAAACAGGGAGGAGACTCAGGGGGTATGCTAATTTGGTATGGAGCAGACCTAACCCACTCTATTAAATTAGTCAAAACAGGAACATTTTACATCTGGCTAGAAATTAATAAGGAAATGATCACAACAGAAAATAATCCTCCTGTGTGCTACCTATATCCCCCCACTAGAATCTCCATACTTTACCAATGACAGCTTCTCCATCCTAGAGGGGAGATCAACAATTTCCAGGCCCAGGGACATGTACTAGTCTGTGGCGACCTAAATGCCAGAACTGGACAAGAACCTGACACCCTCAACACACAGGGGGACAAACACCTACCTGGAGGTGACAGCATTCCCTCCCCCATCTGCCCCCCTAGACACAACTGCGACAACATAACCAACAAAAATGGTCACAACTCCTGCAGCTCAGTCGGTAGGCTTTGAGGGGACTCCTACGGTAGGTACACCTATAGCTCATCTCTTGGCAGTAGTACTGTAGACTACTTTATCACTGACCTCAACCCAGAGTTCACAGTCAGTCCACTGACACTCCTATCAAATCCCAGCAAAATCACACTCTACTTGAACAGTATGCTCAATCATGAGGCATCAAAGCCAAAGGATTTGAATAATATGAAGAAATGCTATAGATGAAAGTAAAGTAGTGTGGAAATCTACCAAAAAACAATTAGGCAACAACAAATTCAATCACTTCTAGACAATTTCCTGGACAAAATGTTTTTACTGTAATAGTGAAGGTGTAAACTTAGCAGTAGAAAACCTAAACAGTATATTTGACCTCTCCCTATTAAATCTAAAAATGTCAAGCAGACAACCTAAGAAAATGAACAGCAATGACAAATGGTTTGATGAAGAATGCAAAAACCTAAGAAAGAAATTGAGAAACCTATCCAACCAAAAACATAGAGACCCAGAAAACCTGAGTCTATGCCTCCACTATGGTGAATCACTAAAATAATACAGAAATATACTACGGAAAAAGAAGGAACAGCACGTCAGAAATCAGATCAAATACAAATCTTAGAATCAACTATTAAAGACTACCAGAACCCACTGGATTCTCCAATTACCTTGAATGAGCTACAGGACAAAATAAAAATCCTCCAACCCAAAAAGGCCTGTGATGTTGATGGTATCCTCAATGAAATTATCAAATATACAGACAACAAATTCCAATTGGCTATTCTAAAACTCTTTAACATCATTCTTAGCTCTGGCATCTTCCCCAATATTTGGAACCAAGGACTGATCACCCCAATACTCAAAGTGGAGACAAATTTGACCCCAATAACTACCATGGGATATGCGTCAACAGCAAACTTGGGAAAATCCTCTGCATTATCATTAATAGCAGAATCGTACATTTCCTCAGTGAAAACAATGTACTGAGCAAATGTCAAATTGGCTTTTTACCAAATTATCGTACGACAGACCACGTCTTCACCCTGCACACCCTAATTGACAAACAAACAAACCAAAACAAAGGCAAAGTCTTCTCATGCTTTGTTGATTTCAAAAAAGCCTTCGACTCAATTAGGCATGAGGGCCAGCTATACAAATTGATGGAAAGTGGTGTTGGGGGAAAAACATACAACATTATAAAATCCATGTACACAAACAAGTGTGCAGTTAAAATAGGCAAAAAACACACACATTTCTTCCTACAGGGCCTTGGGGTGAGACAGGGAGGCAGCCTAAGTCCCACCCTCTTCAACATATATATCAACAAATTGGCGAGGGCACTAGAAAAGTCTGCAGCTCCTAGCCTCACCCTACTAGAATCTGAAGTCAAATGTCTACTGTTTGCTGATGATCTGGTGCTTCTGTCACCAACCAAGGAGGGATTACAGCAGCACCGTATATTTTCTGCACAGATTCTGCCACACCTGGGCCCTGACAGTAAATCTCAGTAAGACCAAAATAATGGTGTTCCAAAAAAGGTCCAGTCGCCAGGACCACAAATACAAATTCCATCTAGACACCGTTGCCCTAGAGCACAACAAAAACTATACATACCTTGGCCTAAACATCAGCGCCACAGGTAACTCCACAAAGCTGTGAACGATCTTAGAGACAAGGCAAGAAGGGCATTCTATGCCATCAAAAGGAACATAAAATTCGACATACCAATTAGGATCTGGCTAAAAATACTTCAATCAGTTATAGAATCCATTACCCTTTATGGTTGTGAGGTCTGGGGTCCGCTCACCAACCAAGAATTCGCAAAATGAGACAAACACAAAATTGAGACTGCATGCAGAATTCTGCAAAAATATCATCTGTGTACAACGTAGAACACCAAATAATGCATGCAGAGCAGAATTAGGCCGATACCCGCTAATCATCAAAATCCAGAAAAGAGCCGTTCAATTCTACAACCACTTAAAAGGAAGTGATTCCCAAACCTTCCATAACAAAGCCATCACCTACAGAGAAATTAACCTGTAGAAGAGTCCCCTAAGCAGGCTGGTCCTGGGGCTCTGTTCACAAACATAAACAGACCCCACAGAGCCCCAGGACAGCAACACAATTAGACCCAACTAAATCATGAGAAAACAAAAAGATAATTACTTGACTCATTGAAAATAATTGAAAATAAAAAATAAAATAAAAAACTGAGCAAACTTGAATGCTATTTGGCCCTAAACAGAGAGTATACAGGGGCAGAATACAGAATACCTGACCACTGTGACTGACCCAAACTTAAGGAAAGCTTTGACTATGTACAGACTCAGTGAGCATAGCCTTGATATTGAGAAGGCTGCTGTAGGCAGACTTGGCTCTCAAGAGAAGTAAGGCTATGTGCACACTGCCCACAAAATGAGGTGGAAATTGAGCTGCACTTCCTAAACTCCTGCGCAATGTATGGCCATGTTAGATTTTGTGACCTGATAGGTGACCTGATAGGAGCTGCACTCCTATCTACTGGGTGAAATACCACAGTGTGCCATCACAACAGCAAGATTTGTGACCTGTTGCCACAAGAAAAGGTCAACCAGTGAAGAACAAACACCATTGTAAATACAACCCTTATTTATGCTTATTTATTTTCCCTTTTGTACTTTAACCATTGGTACATTGTTACAACACTGTATATAGGCATAATCTGACATTTGAAATGTCTTTATTCTTTTGGAATTTCTGTGAGTGTAATGTTTACTGTTAATTTTTATTGTTTATTTCACTTCTGTATATTATCTACTTCACTTTCTTTGGCAATGTTAACATGTGTTTCCCATGCTAATAAAGCCGAGAGAGAGAGAGAGAGACGGTTTTTGGTCTTAAGGGCTTGCGGTGGTGTATAAGGGTATGTATTAAGCTGTAAATAATGGGTATGTAGCTATGCCATGAGGCAGGTCATAAATCACTTAGCTGGGAGCTATGATATCAGTTTGAGATACCTGGGCTGCAATTTTATAGAGAGTCTGTATGCTCAGTCCTGGTTTATGGTTCAGACTCACCAGGGGTCTAAAAGGACACGTGATCATGTATAAAGCCACACACACACACGCACTGGACTGATCTGGAAGTTGTCAATCTGCTCTGTGTGTGTGTGTGTGTGTCGCATGTGTACTGTACATTGTGACGGATGGAGTGTGAGTGGTATTGGTGTCTAGTATCAACTTTCTAGTATTAATACATGCTACGGTGTGAAATTTCACATGAACTGTTTTGCATTTGCTATGGATTATGTCATATCCTTGCTAGTAAGAGCTAAAAACACTGTGTGGGAAAGGCATTCAGACAGTCAGTTAGTGGAGCTGTTGTCTCACATTTTCCATGACATTCCGTGTGGCACATCTTCAATTTCTTAACTCCCGTGCTGTCGATTACTGTCAACATTGACTATTTTCACGTGCCAACAAAGTCTACAAAAGATAATGACACAGCATGTATTTGTACAGAAACACCAAGGACATTCTTTTCAAGCGGCAGCCTCTGAAGGGAAAGTCCAAACCCATGTCATGTGAGGTTTTCGAGGAGAGGATCATAGCGAAGAGTCAAGTGAATGAGGCAGTGAGGTGTGACTGTAGTACTGACTGTGATCACGGTCGCACAGCATTAGATTATGGGTTGGGATATAATCTGTGGGTGGGCGTCGTCAAACACACAAGCAGCAATTATCCTGCAAACATTTGATATCTTAATCACTGTTTCATAAGACAGGGAATCAGAACCTGACAGTTGAAATAGTTATCTTGCACGTATCCATTTTAGAAACGACCTTCTTTTCATCTTCCGCTGAGCCCTCGCTGGCAAACCCTCAGTGAGAATCTCCACCTGGCTCCATCTTCCTGATTGCTCCAGATTATGTGAGGATTACAGATCGCGAAAAGCAGAGGAGTCAAGCGCAGATCAGCAGTTTACACAACCTCAACTTTGCCTTGTCATAACCCGCTCACAATCTAAACTTAAAAACATGACATAACAAAACCATTAACCTTCACAACGCAGTCCTTGATTGGGGACTACTTGAAATGTGGTTGAGTTCTGGTTCAAGTTGAGTTCCTTCTGGTGAGTCTAAAAACAGGCTGTTGATCATGAGATCATGATGTGGCAAAGTGGGCCTGTCGTCACGGTGACGAGGAAGTGATGCTGTGGTGCCTCTCAGATCCCCTGCAGGGTTAGGGTGAGAGGGTCATCGTGTTCAGACAGCTGTGTTAATCCTCACTGTTCCAGACTGATCTGTCACAGCCTCCACCCTGAGAGACCTACCACAAGCACACTGAGTCACAATGAGAGAGAGAGAGGGAGAGAGAGAGTATTTGGTTTTGTAAACAGCTGAAATCACAGAACAATACAAAGTCATGTTCTGTCCTTTTGTGTCCAGGGAGCAGGAAGTGAAAGGTGTCGGCTCTGCTGGAGCCACATGGCAGACAGGGTACAACAATTATCGTTTAGGGGTCAGAGGTCAAAGGTGACTATTATGTGTTAAAATGCTGCTAGTAAATAGCTGCGTATGGGGTCACAACCTCACCATGTGGTAACCCTCCCCCTCATGGCTTCGGGGAACTCCCATTCCTGACTAAAATGTGTGTCACGCACACACACTGGGATAACAATCCCAAACATGCAGGAGCTTAGAACAACAGCCTGCTTGGCTGTAGGTTTCACCATGTGTGTATGTGTGTTAAGCCTGCAGAGTGGTAGAGATGAGGAAGCTACTAATCCCCTTTCATTTGCTATATATTGCTTATGAATTGACCCAGTACCATTCAAACCCATGCCGGCTGCATAATTGTCATACCACAGAGATTAAATGATTGTGGCCCACTCCTCAATCTTTTTAAACCTCTCTGAGGTCATCATCGTCAGGGTAACAGTGGATAACTGGAACAAACTGAAGGCCACGCTCGACCCGTTTGGTTACAAACTGTTCTTCCCCGGCGCTATTTCTCACTCACACAAATACACACATACACAAATACACACATACACACATACACATAAACTGTTTACAGAGGTGCCTGGATACTGTTTGTTGTTGTGTACTCAAGAGTTCATCTCAGATTGGATTTTGATGCTTTGGAATGTTCATTACTTCTCCAACCGTGCTTATACAGTATACTTAAACAACATGTTTAATATACATATGTGGTATTGTTGAAGCTATGGTTCGTGCCTGTCAAATTCAGAGCTTTGTGTTGATCTTGCGACCTCTTGCGTTCGGGGTTGTGTCTGTGTGCCGTATTGCTCTTTGTCTTGTATCTTTGGTTGTGTTACATTCAGGGTCGTGTTTGTGGGACCGTACTGCTCTGTGGTTGTGTTACATTCAGGGTTGTGTTTGTGGGACCGTACTGCTCTGTGGTTGTGTTACATTCAGCGTCGTGTTTGTGGGACCGTACTGCTCTATGGTTGTGGTTGTGTTACATTCAGGGTCGTGTTTGTGGGACCGTACTGCTCTATGGTTGTGGTTGTGTTACATTCAGGGTCGTGTTTGTGGGACCGTACTGCTCTATGGTTGTGTTGCATTCAGGGTCGTGTTTGTGGGACCGTACTGCTCTGTGGTTGTGTTGCATTCAGCGTCGTGTTTGTGGGACCGTACTGCTCTATGGTTGTGGTTGTGTTACATTCAGGGTCGTGTTTGTGGGACCGTACTGCTCTATGGTTGTGGTTGTGTTACATTCAGGGTCGTGTTTGTGGGACCGTACTGCTCTATGGTTGTGGTTGTGTTACATTCAGGGTCGTGTTTGTGGGACCGTACTGCTCTGTGGTTGTGTTGCATTCAGCGTCGTGTTTGTGGGACCGTACTGCTCTATGGTTGTGGTTGTGTTACATTCAGGGTTGTGTTTGTGGGACCGTACTGCTCTGTGGTTGTGTTACATTCAGGGTCGTGTTTGTGGGACCGTACTGCTCTATGGTTGTGTTACATTCAGGGTCGTGTTTGTGGGACCGTACTGCTCTATGGTTGTGGTTGTGTTACATTCAGGGTCGTGTTTGTGGGACCGTACTGCTCTGTGGTTGTGTTGCATTCAGCGTCGTGTTTGTGGGACCGTACTGCTCTATGGTTGTGGCTGTGTTACATTCAGGGTCGTGTTTTGTGGGACCGTACTGCTCTATGGTTGTGGTTGTGTTACATTCAGGGTCGTGTTTGTGGGACCGTACTGCTCTGTGGTTGTGTTGCATTCAGCGTTGTGTTTGTGGGACCGTACTGCTCTATGGTTGTGGTTGTGTTACATTCAGGGTCGTGTTTGTGGGACCGTACTGCTCTATGGTTGTGGTTGTGTTACATTCAGGGTCGTGTTTGTGGGACCGTACTGCTCTATGGTTGTGGTTGTGTTACATTCAGGGTCGTGTTTGTGGGACCGTACTGCTCTGTGGTTGTGTTGCATTCAGCGTCGTGTTTGTGGGACCGTACTGCTCTATGGTTGTGGTTGTGTTACATTCAGGGTTGTGTTTGTGGGACCGTACTGCTCTGTGGTTGTGTTACATTCAGGGTCGTGTTTGTGGGACCGTACTGCTCTATGGTTGTGGTTGTGTTACATTCAGGGTCGTGTTTGTGGGACCCTACTGCTCTGTGGTTGTGTTGCATTCAGCGTCGTGTTTGTGGGACCGTACTGCTCTATGGTTGTGGTTGTGTTACATTCAGGGTTGTGTTTGTGGGACCGTACTGCTCTGTGGTTGTGTTGCATTCAGCGTCGTGTTTGTGGGACCGTACTGCTCTATGGTTGTGGTTGTGTTACATTCAGGGTTGTGTTTGTGGGACCGTACTGCTCTGTGGTTGTGTTACATTCAGGGTCGTGTTTGTGGGACCGTACTGCTCTATGGTTGTGTTACATTCAGGGTCGTGTTTGTGGGACCGTACT
This sequence comes from Salvelinus alpinus, assembly GCF_045679555.1. Classification (NCBI taxonomy): domain Eukaryota; kingdom Metazoa; phylum Chordata; class Actinopteri; order Salmoniformes; family Salmonidae; genus Salvelinus; species Salvelinus alpinus. Next base: position 31,458,729 of record NC_092091.1, on the reverse strand, counting down.
GCTCTATGGTTGTGGTTGTGTTACATTCAGGGTCGTGTTTGTGGGACCGTACTGCTCTATGGTTGTGGTTGTGTTACATTCAGGGTCGTGTTTTGTGGGACCGTACTGCTCTATGGTTGTGGTTGTGTTACATTCAGGGTCGTGTTTGTGGGACCGTACTGCTCTATGGTTGTGGTTGTGTTACATTCAGGGTCGTGTTTGTGGGACCGTACTGCTCTATGGTTGTGGTTGTGTTACATTCAGGGTCGTGTTTGTGGGACCGTACTGCTCTATGGTTGTGGTTGTGTTACATTCAGGGTCGTGTTTGTGGGACTGTACTGCTCTATGGTTGTGGTTGTGTTGCGTTCAGAGCCTTGTTGCGCTGGCTGCCGGGCTTTGTCACATATCTGTGCTGTGACTCAGAGCTGTACTCACAGCAGAGGCCTTGTGTTTATGAGGTGTAACTCATTAACTCTCTAATGGTGTATTAGCAATCACTTTCTTGTAGAGGCTTTGTGTGTGGTTTTATGGAAAGCTGGGAAACATGTACGTTAAAGAGACACATATGGAACTGAGTTTATACACAGAATACTCTGTTTCTTCATTATCAGCTACCTGGCAAGCACAGGACAGTCCTGACGTTCATTTGCAACTTGAGGTATTTCATTAAAGTCATGCCAGTGTTGTTAAAAAACCCAAAGTGAGAATGTTGTTGTTTATCAGCTCTCTGAGTGGTTACATTTGTTGCTCTAAATGTGAACCTGGAGTGTGAATGGGTGTCTACAAAAAGAACTAGCCAGAGAAAGAGAGTTTTCTTGAAAGATAAAGAATGAGGAAAAGTAGAGGATACTAAGTATAGAAAGCAGGGAGGCAGATCGTTCCTCAACAACCCCCAGACTTCCCCTGAGGTGGGCAGTCCTTAAAAGGACATGGCGAGCAGCAGGATTGGCTGAAAAAGCTGTGGCTTGACACTGGATTGGCCGGTCTATGAAAAGCTAACTGACATTTACTCCTGAGGTGCTGACGTGTTGCACCCTCTACAACCACTGTGATTATTATTATCTGACCCTGCTGGTCATCTATGAACGTTTGAACATCTTGGCCATGTTCTGTTATAATCTCCACCTGGCACAGCCAGAAGAGGACTGGCCACCCCTCAGAGCCTGGTTCCTCTCTATGTTTCTTCCTAGGTTCCTGCCTTTCTAGGGAGTTTTTCCTAGCCACCGTGCTGCTACATCTGCATTGCTTGCTGTTTGGGGTTTTAGGCTGGGTTTCTGTACAGCACCTTGTGTAAAATGTAAAAAAAAAATGTAAAATGTAAAAATTGCTTTATAAATACATTTGATTGATTGATTGGTTAGAGCTGGCCTTTACAATACAGCAGGGGCATGGAAGAAAGGGATAAGGGTGAGCAGAGAGAGAGAGAGCGAGAGAGAGTGGTGAGAGAGAGTGGTGAGATGGAGCGAGAGAGACAGTGGAGAGAGAGGAGAGATAGAGGAGAGCGAGAGAGTGGTGATAGAGAGCGAGAGAGTGGTGAGAGAGAGAGAGATTGAGAGAGTGGCGAGAGAGAGGGGTATGAGAGAGAGTGGGGGTGAGAGAGAGGGGTGTGAGGGAGAGTGGGGGTGAGAGAGTGGTGAGAGAGAGGGGTATGAGAGAGAGTGGGGGTGAGAGAGAGGGGTGTGAGAGAGAGGGGTGTGAGAGAGAGTGGGGGTGAGAGAGAGGGGTATGAGAGAGAGTGGGGGTGAGAGAGAGGGGTGTGAGAGAGAGTGGGGGTGAGAGAGAGGGGTATGAGAGAGAGTGGGGGTGAGAGAGAGGGGTGTGAGAGAGAGGGGTGTGAGAGAGAGTGGGGGTGAGAGAGAAGGGTGTGAGAGATAGGGGTGTGAGAGAGAGTGGGGGTGAGAGAGAAGGGTGTGAGAGAGAGTGAGAGCAGATGAGCTCCCGCATTTTTCAGCATGTTTTTATAAAAAGAGATTGAGAGTTAGATAAATTTGGATTTTTCAGGGAAGGACATATACAGGATACTACCCTCCACAACATAACCTTCCCTCCAAATCAAAACTCCAAACCTGCAACCTGATTTTGGACAAAATTACATGGAAGGATTCCTACTACCAAAGATTCTTATTTCCAAACTACTGTACAGCAAATGCTCTGACAAACAAACAACAGAAACCTGAAAACACCATCCAACCTGGAACTGAGGGAGTAATGTTTAGTCTGAAGCTACTTTTAAAGCCAAGAAGAAAAATACATTACAATGATATATTTTACTTTATAAGGACTGAATGCTAAGTTAAGTCTACCAAACTTGCTAGGACAGAACAGATCTGACTGCAACTTCAATTAGCACTGAGGTGTGAAGTGAGAAGTGTCAAAGCCATTGAGCGCAACAATGGCAGGAGAGTTTCACAGCCTCCCCCACCCAAATGGAGAGGCCTTTGAAGCCCCCTCCCGCTGTTCAGAGGTCATTACAATACAGTTCCTTCTGGATGTAAAAAAATGAGAAGGTGCGAAAGAGTACAAAAATAAGCTCCTTATGGAAAATCAAGAGACACTTTTTGCCGACTATTTGAAAAATGGGAACATAAGCAACATAATCTTCCACACAGACCATCCCCTGGCACGGCACAGTGCTATATAAACACATTACCCCTCTGTTAAAGGGGGGGGGGGGGGGGGGTAGCGATGGGTGGAAACTCAGTATACTAGAGGATGAGGACTCAATGTCAACCTGTACAAGTCTGGAACAGTAATGGTACAGGACGACCCCAAACCGTTTCAGCTGGACTTTCCCATTATCAAAGAGAGAGCTCAGCAGGAGAAGCTCTCACTTGAGAAAGATACCCCCACCCCGAGCGTGTCAGACCCGACCTCTTCATTATACAACCCCACAGACGAGCAACCCCAAGCGGAAAGTCAACCTCCCGGTACTACTCCCTCATTGAAATGAAGGATAAGGCAGGTGGAGTTGGAACTGCAGGTGAACACACTCCAGTCAGCACACAACATAGTCCAGCTCAACAATACCTCCCTCAACCAGAGCTGAGGGTGGAGAGAGACATATCTCGACTCTGGACTGTGGTGAGACAACATCAACAGGAGAGGATCAGAGTGCTGGAGTAGAAGGTGAGAACAATGAAGTGTGACAGAGAACAACCCATTAGATAGCTGGCCACCCCCACAGAGAAGCCAGCAGAACAGCCCATCTCACACTGACCAAAGTCTCGACACCACAGCAGAACAGCCCACCCCAGACCCTGACCATAGCCTCGACATCACAGCAGGACAGACAAATGAAGAACCCCAAGCACAGGGGATCCCACCCCCTCTGAACACCCCCCCTATCAGCCACCCTGATAGCCCTCCTGACAACCCCCACACACCCACTGAGGACATACACAAGCCACAGATTGTACTTCTTATGGACTCAAACAGGAAATATATACAAGAAAAGTAACTTTTTCCCAAACACAGTGTCTAAACTCTGGTGTCCAAACACCCAGCGCGTCCTAAACCTTCTGTCTGATGACCAACTAGGGTCACCCAGCCACATAACAATACACACAGGCACAAACGAGCTGAGAACACAGCAGAAAAGGGGGGCCACAGCACTCAAGGGAGTGACTGAAAAAGCTTCTTCTACTTTCCCCAACACACAAGTGGTTATCTACACTCTGCTACCACAAAAATACTGCCACCCTGCTACCATACACAAGGTAAACGCAAGTATTTCCCGTGACTGTGCCTCAAAACCAAATGTCTACCTGGCCCACCACTCCACCCTGGACTTGAACAGCCTTTACGACCAGGTCCACCTTCGCCCAGACCCTAAAGGACATCGCCCTCAACCACAGCCCCAACACCTCACACAGGAGCAACAGATCAACAGACACTCCGCCCAGTCTAGAGAGACACTCTCCCACCCCGCCCCCCCCCCCGGACCTACACAGAGAAGACCTACATCCACACCACAGCACCACTAGTCACGTCCACACCCCCACCCCAACCAATCAACACCCCCCCAAGTCAACCATGCCCACACCCCATTTAGGCCCACTCAGATTTGACCTATGCCCCTCCTGCCCACCCCATGCCCCCCATTCCCGCAAAGAGGCCCTCAACATGAAAGTCACACATATACGCCCAGGCCGTGAGCAGGCAAACAGGCCCAACCCCCACTCTTACACTAGCCCAAGGCAATGGCATGTACCAGATGCTCAGCAGGCTCTGCTCACACAGCAGGCTCTGCTCGCCAAACCACACGACTAACAACATTGGACTCTTTATGGAACACAAAACCTTCACTATCTCATCCTGGAATATCCAAGGCCTGGGGACACCTGCCTTTGGCCTAAAGAGCAGGGACCTGGACTTCACCAAAGAAATCAGAAATACAGACATTGTCATCCTACAAGAAACACGGCATAGATGAGATGGACCCACTGGTTGCCCTCTAGGTTACAGAGAGCTGGTAGTCCCATCCACCAAACTACAAGGTGTGAAACAGGGAAGGGACTCATGGGGTATGCTAATTTAGTATAGAGCAGACCTAACCCACTCTATTAAATTAATCAAAACAGGAACATTTTACATTTGGCAAAAAATTCAAAAGGAAATTATCTTAACAGAGAAAAATGTCCTGTGTGTTACCTATATCCCCCCACTAGAATCCCCATACTTTAATGAAGACAGCTTCTCCATCCTGGAGGGGGAAATCAATCATTTCCAGGCCCAGGGACCTGTACTAGTCTGTGGCCAGAACTGGACAAGAACCTGATACCCTCAGCACACAGGGGGACAAACACCTACCTGCCCAGCATTCCCTCCCCTATATGCCCCCCTAGGCACAACTACAACAACATAACAAAAACTCCTGCAGCTCTGTGGCCCGCTGGGTATGTACATAGTCAATGGTAGGCTTTGAGGGGACTCCTATGGTAGGTACACCTATAGCTCATCTTTTGGCAGTAGTACTGAAGACTACTTTATCACTGACCTCAACCCAGAATCTCGCAGGGAGGTCACACTCAGCCCACTGACACCCCTATCAGATCACAGCAAAATCACAGTCTACTTGAACAGAGCAGTACTCAATCATGAGGCATCAAAGCCAAAGGGTCTAAATAATATCAAGAAATGCTATAGCAGGAAGGAAAGTAGTGTGGAAACCTACGTAAAAACAATTAGGCTTTGAAAAACAATCAAATTCAATCCCTTTTAGACAACTTCCTGGACAAAACGTTTCACTGTAGTAGACGTGGCAGTAGAAAACCTAAACAGTATATTTTACCTCTCAGCTTCCTTATCAAATCTAAAAATATTTTACATAAAACGGAAGAAAATGAACAACAATGACAAATGGTTTGATGAAGAATGCAAAAACCTAAGAAAGAAATTGAGAAACCTATCCAACCAAAAACATAGAGACCCAGAAAACCTGAGTCTTCGCCTTCACTATGGTGACTCACTAAAACAATACAGAAATACACTACGGAAAAAGAAGGAACAGAAATCAGCTCAATGTAATTGCAGAATCCATAAACTCTAACCACTTCTGGGAAAATTGGAAAACAATAAACAAACAACAACACAAAGAGTTGTCGATCCAAAACAGAGATGTATGGGTAAACCACTTTTCCAATCTTTTTGGCCCTATAACAAAGAACAAAAACATATACATGATCAAATAAAAATCTTAGAATCAACTATTAAGACTACCAGAACCCACTGGATTCTGGTAGTCAAATAATGCATGCAGAGCAGAATTAGGTCGATACACGCTAATTGTCAAAATCCGTTCAATTCTACAACCACCTAAAAGGAAGGGATTCCCAAACCTTCCATAACAAAGCTATCACCTACAGAGAAATGAACCTGTAGAAGAGTCCCCTAAGCAGGCTGGTCCTGGGGCTCTGTTCACAAACAGACCCCACAGAGGCCCAGGACAACACAACACAAATATGAGAAAACAAAAAGATAATTACTTGACACATTGGAAAGGATTAACAAAAAATAGAGCAAACTAGAATTCTATTTGGCCCTAAACAGAGAGCACACAGTGGCATAATACCTGACCACTGTGACTGACCCAAACTTAAGGGAAGCTTTGACTATGTACAGACTCAGTGAGCATAGCCTTGGTATTGAAAGAGGCCGCCGTAGGCAGACCTGGCTCTCAAGAGAAGACAGGCTAAGTGCACACTGCCCACAAAATGAGGTGGAAACTGAGCTGCACTTCCTAACCTCCTGCCAAATGTATGACCATATTAGAGACACATATTTCCCTCAGATTACACAGACTCACAAATTTGAAAGCAAACCCAACAGTGTGCCATCACAGCAGCAAGATTTGTGACCTGTTGCCACAAGAAAAGGGCAACCAGTGAAGAACAAACACTATTGTAAATACAACCCACATTAATGTTTATTAATTTTCCCTTTAACATTTGAAATGTCTTTATTCTTTTGGAACTTTTGTTCCAATGTGCAATGTAATGTTTACCGTTAATTTGTATTGATTATTTCACTTTTGTTTATTATTTACTTCACTTGCTTTGGCAATGTTAACATATGTTTCCCATTTCAATAAAGCCCTTAAATTGAATTGAAATTGAATTGAGAGAGAGAGAGTGGTGAGAGAGAGAGAGACAGAGAGAGTGGTGAGAGAGAGTGGTGAGAGAGAGAGAGAGAGAGAGACAGAGAGAGAGAAAAAACAAAACAAAAAAAACACGTATGCTTATTAGTTGACAGCATGGAAACAGAGGTCTTAGTGATGGCCTGTTGAGAGCAGGGGCTGTTTCCCAGAGGGAATGGCGTTCTAAACACAGAGAAGCTCTAGCAGCTATACGCTTTTGAGAATCACATTGTTTCCGCATGAAGTCAATCAGCCTTTGATTATAGCTGCTGTCCAGATCCCTGCCCTTGTTTGTGTGCGTGGGGGGGGGGGGTTCTGGTACCCAGATGCGCTCAGATGTACATCCTGAGACCCAGGAAACGTAGACAACTTCCTCTTTATAGCGAGCAGAGTGACATTAATTACAGTGTGTCTGTGATATACTGTAAAGTCAGCAACATGTTGCATACATACATCGCCGTTACAACACTATACTACTCACACAGTTGTGGAACCTGTCTTCCATAAGCAGGAGAGTGAGATACACTCGGCCGTGAGTGGTGTGACTCGACACTGGGGGGATGACTGAGCCCTCCTGAGAGAGGAACTGAACATTCCCTCGCCCCCATGTTCCCCGCCCCCTGACCCCTACCCCGCCCCCTGACCCCTACCCCGCCCCCTCACCCCCGTATCTCTCCTCTGGGACTCATCTCCAGCCACTGAGAGACAACAGCAGAGCAGATGAGATGGAGAACACAGGCCGACCTACAAATAGACATTACACACCAAAACAGAACTGATAAATGCACCAAAAAGGTATGTCTGCCTCCCAAAATTGAAGGCCAAAATCTCTGGGGGGAAAAACTGTTGACATGTTCCAGTTCTGTGGGGGTGGTGATGGGGGAAGATTGTTCGTCTGTAATGGATTGTGTGGCCTTTTAAGTGTGATCCCCTGTTCTAACTAATCCTGTTCCTAGATAGACTGCTGTGGCTACGTACCATGTTTGTCAGTTATATAAAGCACAGACTACTTGGTTGTTATGTGGCTGGCATGTAGATAATGCTAACTCTGGTCTGTAAACATATGAAAAGCACAGCAGAGACTGTTTCTGTGTGCCACCCATGAAAACTATAGTACACAGAACATAATATGGATTATATTTCCTGCCAGTATAAAGTCACAATAGAGACTTTACAACGGAGATTCCCTTCCTATTGTATCTTATCTGAGAAAGAGAGAATAACATGTTTGATTAATTTCTTCTCTGATTCAGGAACTTAATTTCCCATGAATCAGTGGGAACATTATACATCAGATCTTAGTCCGAAATAACAATACGATAAACATACGTCAGGTACCCTAATGTAATACGATCTGGGTGTCTACCTCGAGCTGTCGCAATCTTTCACAATCTCTCTCTTTCTCTCTCACTTTCAGTCTTTTGTCTCTGACTCAAAAATAGTGGGCTGTTGTTATTCTTGGAGTCTGGTTCTGAAAGGGAAGTTCTCGATCAGTGGCCCGTGTTGCCAAGCTTTTATTGTGAAAGAGGTGGTTCTCAGACAGGCTCAGGCTGACTCACGCAGTTAGAGAGAGAGAGAGAGAGAGAGAGAGGGAGGGAGAGTCTGTCACTGTCTGGCTGCTGGCTGCTCTATATATGCTGCTCTGCTACCTGGCAGACCGGCACAGAAACAACCACACACACACACACACACCTCCTGGGGACTACCTGAGCCGCAGACAGACACACTCACCTGGACCGCATCACTGAAGGTACTAACAACTTTTTAAAACAAAAATAAGTTTTTTTTTAACTCACTTCAGTGGAAGTAATTGTTTATGGAGAGAGAGAGAAGGAAGAGGGGAAGCCAGGAGAGGGTGAGCAGCAACGAGCAAGATGCTTTTCATTAACTCTCTGTCATGTTCAGATCATTAGAGAGAGAACAATGAGCACACACCACATTAGCACAGCCACTGTTGCTTCATGCTTACCTCACTGCTTTAATGAAATACAGTGTTGCCATTGTAGTAAAACTTCACGAGCTAAAACAGATGGGATTAAAATCACAAAGTCTTCTGGAAAAACCGTTCAACCCGAAGGGTTGAATTGAGAGAGGGAATGAGGGAGTGCAGAATAAGGAGAGACACAAATGATAGAGAAGCAGAGCCAGGAATGCTTTTCCTTTATTTCTGTCTGCTTTGCCAGCCGCTCACCCAGTTAATGTTAAAAGCATGTGTTGGAGTATGGATGTGTGGTTTATAGGACACACAGAGGCAGAGATAGAAGCCCATTCATTCACCGAAGGCTCTGGGAAGTGGTTCGTCTGAAGAGGAGGGCTGCAGGCAAATGACTGCTTTACTAAGGGTGGTAGGGTAGGGTCTGTGAGTTTGCGAGGAGTTGTAGTGTGAGTTGATGTAGGGATGACAGTAGTCCAGTGCCCGTTGCTTTATTGTGGATTGTGTCTGTGGTGTGTTAGTGGTGAAAGACTAGGTACGCTTATATAGGCCAGTTGTGTGGTGCCACTTTTGGGGTCTGTTGGATTAGTTAGCGCAATAGTGTCTGTCAGGAACGAACAGTAGTACCAGGTCCTTCACTGGGTTCTCTGGTTTCTACCCCCTCCCTTCCTCTCTCTTTCTCTGGCTCTTCTCCTCTTTCTCCCTCTTCCTCTCCACTCCTGCTGCTAATCCCGTTTGATGGCGATGTCTTTCCCATTCCAATCCCAGGAAGAATGTCTTGAGCCTTCCTGCAATAAAGAAAAACACTCCGTCTCACCGGACAGAGAGAGGGAGACAGGGGAGGGAGAGAGAGAGAGGGAGACAGGGAGGGAGAGAGAGAGGGAGAGACAGGGGAGGGAGAGAGATAGTGTGGAGGGAGAAAGAGAGAGAGAGAGACAGAGGGAGAGAGATAGAGAGACAGGGGAGGGAGAGAGAGATAGAGAGACAGGGGAGGGAGAGAGAGAGGGGGAGACAGGGGAGGGAGAGAGAGAGGGAGAGACAGGGGAGGGAGAGAGATAGTGTGGAGGGAGAAAGAGAGAGAGAGAGACAGAGGGAGAGAGATAGAGAGACAGGGGAGGGAGAGAGAGATAGAGAGACAGGGGAGGGAGAGAGAGAGGGAGACAGGGGAGGGAGAGAGAGAGAGGGGAGGGGGAGAGAGTGTGGAGGGAGAGAGACAGAGGGAGACAGGGGAGGGCGAGAGAGTGTGGAGGGAGAGAGACAGAGGGAGAGAGATAGAGAGACAGGGGAGGGAGAGAGAGAGATGGGAGGGAGGGAGAGAGAGAGAGATGGGAGGGAGAGAGAGAGAGAGAGACAGGGGAGGGAGAGAGATAGAGAGAGACAGGGGAGGGAGAAAGATAGAGAGAGACAGGGGAGGGAGAGAGATAGAGAGAGAGAGACAGAGGAGGGAGAGAGAGAGACAGGGGAGAGAGATAGAGGGAGAGAGAGAGAGAGAGAGCGAGAGAGAGACAGGGGAGGGAGAGAGATAGAGAGAGACAGGGGGGGAGAGAGATAGAGAGAGACAGGGGAGAGAGACAGGGGAGGGAGAGAGAGAGAGACAGGGGAGGGAGAGAGATAGAGAGAGACAGGGGAGGGAGAGAGATAGAGAGAGACAGGGGAGGGAGAGAGATAGAGGGGAGGGAGAGAGAGAGAGATAGAGACAGGGGAGGGAGAGAGAGAGAGACAGGAGGGAGAGAGTGAGAGAGACGGGGGAGGAAGAGAGGGAGATAGAGACAGGGGAGGGAGAGAGAGAGAGAGACAGGGGAGGGGGAGAGAGAGAGACAGGGGAGGGAGAGAGAGAGAGAGAGAGACAGGGGAGGGAGAGAGATAGAGAGAGCGACAGGGGAGGGAGAGATAGAGATAGAGAAAGACAGGGGAGGGAGAGAGAGAGACAGGGGAGAGACAGAGATAGAGACAGGGGAGGGAGAGAGAGAGACAGGGGAGGGAGAGAGAGAGAGAGATAGAGACAGGGGAGAGAGAGAGAGAGAGCTCACTGTTCATTCTCTGTACTTATCACCTGTTATTCTATTATATATGTGAAATGGCTCCACAGATGATAGAGAGAGAGATGGACGGAGAGAGAGAGAGAGACAGACAGAGACAGACAGAGGGAGGGAGAGACATAAAGAAGGGGGTGATTGGAGCTGGAGCAGCCCTGAACTGTTAGTCTAGTTGGAATGAGCCACACGCTCTGTGCAGCGTTTAAAGGGGGGGGAAAGAAAATAGTCTGGTTCTGTTTTATGTGGTGTGTGTGCAATTAGAACCATAAAGAGAGGGAGGTGGTAGGGTACAGACGGAGGGAGGTGAAAGAGAGGAAGATGGAGAGGTTGAAAATACATTTGGAAGTCTAGGAGAACAAAGACAGAGAGAAATTAAAGTGGGACAAGGAAATAGACAAGGAATGGAAGTTGATTAAAAAAAGGGCTTTTCTGTTTTCCTTTGTTGTCTATATGAAAAATGTCAGGGACTACTGCTGCCAATAAAGCACCTCAAAGGATCTGAGCTAGGAGCTGAATCAAGGGGTTTATGAAATGTCCATGGAAAGTTGGGCAGCTCTCTACTGAGGAGGAGCACTCAGCCAAACCAGGGGGGGAGGGATTAGGGATGACTCGTGTGTGTTGAGGAGGTTAGGGTGTATATGAGTTTTGTGTGTGTTGAGAGGTTAGGGTGTATATGAGTTTTGTGTGTATGGGGTGAATGAGGTTCTCAGAGTGGGACTGCATGGTGTTGAGTCAGCCTGTGATGTGGGTCAGGTAAATGGGTTAACTCTGGTTCCGAACCTGACTGGAGGTTTGACCTACATGCTCCTTGTGGAAACGGATCTGATTAAGGGCTCTATTTTCGGCTGGCGTTAAGGCGGCGCTAGTGTCAAAAGCACGTTAGTTTGCAATTTCGTCATGTAAAAACTGCCGCACTGGCATTTTCCAGCCCTAACACCAGGTTTGGCAATTTGCCTGCCTTATATCAGCTCGCTTGCCCTCAGATGGACGGGGCGGAGATATTTGAGCTGTTTCCTTAAAAACATGATCCAAAGTGCTAATTTCAGGCAGAGCTTGTGCGCATGTATAGGCCTACAAGTGTGTACTGTCTCTGTGTGTGTTTAGTTTGGTGTGGTTAGTGTGCGCGCAGCACACACCTGAGGGTATTCTACAAAGCAAGTTCAATGAGTAAAAACAAAGCTAAACTCAGATATATGTTGTTGGTTGTTGAGTTAAAGATACCATGCTCATTTGAAGCTTATCTTTCAACAAAAAAAAATATTTTTATTTCAGAACATTTAGACAAGTTAACTGGCTAACTCAATGAACCTGCTTTTTTTACTATAACCCTCAGTTTGAGGGCTTCACGTGAATTTGTTGATGGAAGTGTATCACGCTCACTGGTTTATCTCATCCGGCGATCTGATGTGATGATGTCAAACATAAACATTCAGCTATCTTGCTGGGGTTGTTTGTATACTGGAATCATGTAAGCTGCAATAGGCAGCCCCTTACCGTAAACTTACCATAGAACTCCAAATGGATGTCAACTTGTCTAAAAAAAAAGAGCTCATTGTTGTTATTCGAGATCCTTGGTGAACACAGTCGATGTATAATGACCTGTTACTTTGCTAGTGTACATACAGATATCATAGTGTCAACATTATTCTGCAGCGATAGAGATAATCATTAACAACTGGATCATGGGGATTTTGGCCCATATCTACACTTCCTGTCATTTGTAAAAGCCTTGGGTATTGTACCTGTTTGTGCATGTGTTTAAACGTGTAAGTTTTGCATGCCTCCCCTCTACTCCTCCTCTTGCAGTCTGATCTCACACAAACATGACGTTATTCTGATCTACACTCAGCCTGATAGGTGTGTGTCTGTGAGCGACACGTCAAATGAATTCAGAATTTCCTTACAGTCAATCAATCATGTCGTAGCCAGTCAGTCAGATACTAAGTCAATTAGTCACAGTCTGACATTCGTTGATTGTCAGACAGAGTGACAGACCAGACACTTTCTGTCAGAGATTGGTCAAGTGCAGGTTGACGCACTGTAACAGTGATGTAATGGGGGCACGGTAATACTGTATAGTACAGGTGAGGGAAGTGTGAAACAGGTGCTGTCAGGCACAGAGAGACAGCATGCACCACTAATCATACTCTACTGTATGTCTGGTCATGCTTGGGGGAGGTGACAGGGAGAGGTGTATTTGTCTATGTGATTGCAGTGGGAGTCTGGTATTTTCCCATACTCCCATTGATTTCATCATGCGTTCCTGGATCTGGTCTGATAAACTCTTGGCTCGGGCGTGGTTTGGGGCCAGCATGTTGTTGTGTTACCACCTTGGGGTGTATTTCCACGGTAGGACACACACATAGGGGCTGTGTTTGTTTTGGAGGTGTGATGCTGGAGCTCTGCTAGCTTGTTTGGGACACGCTTTTTAAAAGCTGGCACAGTGATGTGTGGTTAAACAATGACACAGACAGATACTGTACTCCAGTGGTGGTCAGTGACGTTTATGATGAGGGAGGACCATTTATTTTTTTAATGAGCATGGCCTTATTTCTATCACAGCATGTTGGATGACTGTCATTCATATTCCATTCACCCAGTTCAATGTAACAGCGATAGGTTTAGGCTACTACATGATACTGACATTTTCCCTATACCCATCATGAGGTTGCTACAACCTAGCCTATAAATGAAAGTTTACAATGTAGGTGTACACAGATCGAGAGAAACATTTGAGATGACAGACAGTGAAACGTGGACAGACAGTGACACATTCAATACGGCCTTACACACTCTTGCCTGCATCTAGCTTATCTAGGTTGTGATCATTAGTCCAACAGTTGCAAACGAGAGTTTCTATTGGACAAATTCAGGAACTCTTATCCATGTTTTGTTTGCTTCCGTTTAAGAAACGTTTTCGATCAGAATTGGCGGAATGAATAAACCCCTAATCACGCATAAACACAGTTCACTTTCAAAGCAGCCATGTTGTCTTCATTGTAGCCTCTATGTAGTCTCCTCTCACCATTTCCCTTCGTTTGTGGACTTCAATGAACAACACATCAGCTGTATGTGACCAGGCAAAAACATCTTTCCAAGCCAAACCATAACCGCTACACACAGCCTGCATCGTTGTCCCCATATTAGCTAAAGTAACGTCCTAGTCAACATAGGTAATAGAACTAATGTGTTAGTAAACCCAGTTAAGCAGTTACACCGGCGGGGCCCCGGTGGAAATAAATTGATAAAACCAAAAGATTACCTTGAATTTGACGAGTTCCAGTGTTGTGTTGGATAGTCATAGCCAGCTAGCTAACATAGCATCCTTCTGTTTGAGCCGGGTGTTTGAGTAACTAAAAAAAAGACAAAATCTCTCTCTCTCTATTTCTCTCTTGCTTCTCCTTCATTTTTTAAAGAAATAGTTACTGTGTAAATCTATGGAACCAAGAGATTATGTATTGAAGTTGTCGTGACTTTACTTTCATTAATCGGATGGCTGTTATTTATCTAATCAACTAACTATGTTTAATTGTTACCCGATTTAAATTAAATGAATCATGTAACAATTCATTAGGATTTGGGGCACCACAAGAGCGGTTCTTTAAAGAGTTATCATCTCCCAAATTAAACTCTAAAGGTCTTTACATATTACATCCATAAACAGTCAACTTATTAATCATATCATCATTCTGAACAGTCGTAACCTCCTTGCATCTGCAAAAACCCTAGCCTTGCTTATGATTCAGTACTACACAAGTTGGTTTAGCTAACTAAATGGGGGTACCTAGTCAGTTGTACAACTGAATGCATCTTCCGCATTTAACCCAAACCCTCTGTATCAGAGAGGTGTGGAGGGCTGCCATAATCGACATCCATGTCTTCGGCACCCAGGGAACAGTGCCTTGCTCAGGGGAAGAAGGACAGATTTGAACCCTGTCAGTTTGGGGATTTGATCAAGCAACCTTTCAGTTAATGGTCCAATGCTCTATCCACTAGGCTACCTGACACCCCTTGATAACACAGAATAAACATACACACTTAATACATTAGAAACAGGTCCCTAGCGGACTGACAACGATATGGCTGCTTGTTACAAAAGACATGGAGAAGGCGAGAAAGAGAGAGAGGGACAGAAACACTTAACATTGGTACATTTAGAAACTACTCTCACTTATACTTTGTGCACGAACCGCCGCCCGCTTGGAGAAAGAAATCATGAATCTATTTACATGGAAATGCCTTGGTTTGCCATGTATCTCTCCTAACTGGGCCTTCTGGGAAAGGGGGTTGTTTGGGCCTTTTCGCGACACGCTTGTAAGGCTCTGATTGTCCAAAAGGGGTCCCCACCCGTCTTCTACTGTTGTTCTTCTCTGCAGTCGTCCGGTATCCGGCAGCTGTCCGGTATCCGGTGACTTATTGTGTAGTCCTGAACAGAACTACAGATTTTATTCTAATTCCATTTGCTCTGGAAGATGCTTCTTTGAAGATAGGCTAGCCAGCTGTGTCGATGGTTCCCAGTGGGGTGATGAGAGTAGCATAATACGATGATTTGAACAGAGTAATGGAATGGTCCTACTTAAATTCATTTTTCTAGATACTTTACTTAGGACAGCTAATCAGCCCTACCAGTGATTGTCCGGGAGTTGACTTTATCGTCTCTACCTCGTGTTGAGATTCAAAGTTTAAACCACTTTAAAAGTGAGCTGCGGGCTTCCCAGTGGCCTAAGGCACTGCATCGCAGTGCTAGCTGTGCCATTAGAGATTCTGGGTTCGAGTCCAGGCTCTGTTGCAGCCGGCCGTGACCGGGAGACCCATGGGGCAGCGCACAATTGGCCCAGCGTCGTCCAGGTTAGGGGAGGGTTTGGCCGGTAGGGATGTCCTTGTCCCATCATGCACTAGCAACTCCTGTGGCGGGCCGGGCGCAGTGCACGCTGACGCAGTCGCCAGGTGTATGGTGTTTCCCCCGACACATTGGTGCGGCTGGCTTCCGGGTTAAGTGGGCATTGTGTCAGGAGGCAGTGCGGCTTGGTTGGGTTGTGTTTCGGGAGTACGCACAGCTCTCGACCTTTGCCTCTCCCAAGTCCGTACGGGAGTTGCAGCGATGAGACAAGACTGTAACTACCAATTGGATACCACAAAATTGGGGAGAAAAAATGAAAAGTGAGCTGCAGCTCAACGTCTCTCTGGTCTGATACAGTATGTTAATTCTTAACCCATCATTTTATACAGTTAGTTCAAAAGGGGCGGTTCCATCAGGCTGACCTCACTCAATGGCGTGACTTGTCACTGTGCAAAGTTATGGAAAACTATTATCTCTTATGGCTCCTAAAATCATGTCCCTCTCTTAACAAAAACACTTTCATCATTTTTCATATTTCATGCACAACACATCGGATGAACACTTCACACATATAGTTAGTATACTTTCCAAGTTACAGTATTTCCTTTATAACATTTTAAATTACATCACAAAATAACACCCGAAACGTCACCAGTGGTCTCCAGATCGCCTCTGACCATTCCCCACGTTCTATGTTAGAAATATTGTTCCAGTAGTTGCTTTTGAACGTGTTAGAGTTTCTGAGTTTCTTTCTTCTTCTTCTATTTATTGCAAAGTTGATCTGACCTATTTGGATCCTCACAGGACAGTCATGACATAGTCAATGTACCAAGAGGAGGACGGAAGCTAGCTGTCCTCCGGCTACACCATGATGCTACCCTGTTGAGGCTACTCTAGACTATCATTGCAAAACAGTGTGTTTTAATCAATTATTTGGTCAATATATTTTGTATAGTTTTATCTAAAAAGGCTAACTTTTTCAATGTTTTACAATTTAGATTTTTATGAGATTCACTGAGGAGGATGGTCCTCCCCTTCCTCCTCTGAGGAGCCTTTCCCGTTGTGGGAAAATGTAAACCTGTTGTTCAGACATTTGAGTGGATCAACAGCTTTTCACTTACACATGGCTGGCTTGTATGTACACATCATGCAGAAGGAAGCTTAGCCTCTTGTTGTTTATAGAAGGCACCCCCTCCTTATTGGCTGTTTACACTCAACTACTTCCTGTCCTCCCATGGTCACTTCCTGTGGTTAGTGAGTGCTGCTGGCGGAATCCCATAAACCCTCTCCCTTCTCTCCTCCTCCTAGTCAACAAACCAGTGGCCAACCAAAGACAAGCTCCCCTTCCTCGCACCCAAACAAGTTAGGTCGTAAAACCCAGCGATGGCTCACAGCTTGCTTGTTGCAATGTTAGTCAGTCTAATTGTAGAACTGCCTGTCTGTATGGACCCGAGGCATCATTGTCCAGGAAGCACAAACAAGCGACTGTGTGTAAAGACCATTATAGACATGTTGATTAGAGAGAGCATTGATTAAAGAGTATGATTGGAGTCTACGGAGGAGAAGCAGCCGGTGGCGATCACAGATTGGAAACCCTCTGTAGCTGACTGTTGGCATGGGTTGTTTCTGTTTTAGCTTGCTCTTTCTGACTGCTACAACATGGTCTGTTTCAGCTTGCTCTTTCTGACTGCTACAACATGGTCTGTTTCAGCTTGCTCTTTCTGACTGCTACAACATGGTCTGTTTCAGCTTGCTCTTTCTGACTGCTACAACATGGTCTGTTTCAGCTTGCTACATGGTGTGCTAAAAGACCGATTCAATTAACTTTCACTCAGACAAGCTGTGCCTGACCCCGTTAAGCTCAGCGATGCTGCTAATGTTCCCATGTAGAAACTGGAAAGTTAAAGCACCACCAGAATCCTTTATAATTGACATTTTACTATGAGGGTAATGTGAAGAATGGTTTGTCAATCAAACGTTTCTTCTAAAGTTCTCTTTCATTGTGTTCCATGTTAAATAATTTACTCCAGGAACCAGGCCAACTGAAAGTATTTTTCAAGATGAGAGAGAAAGAACATTTAACAGCCTGGCCTATTTAGACCTCTAAATGGAGGGAAAGAGAGAGGAGAAAGGAAGAGAGAGATTTAACGGTAATGTACTGTTACAGTCTGAAATGACAGGGCAGAGCTCTGCAGTTTTTTCACACTGGAACTGAGAGTTGTGTGGGCCAGTTGGCTCAACTCGGTAACGCACAACACTGGGCCGTTGGCATGGAGATGGAGAGCAGGACGGCTCCCTCTCTCCCTCCCTGCAAGGCCCCACTGCACCGCAAGACAGATAGGAACAGACTCTCAGAGGAATGGAAGAAAGAAAGGAATTAACTCCAGCCTTTTCAGCAGTTTCTGTCATTTCTTTAGCTGCTCATATGAGAGATTAAACTTTTTTTTTTTTTTTTTACCAAGCACCAACTCTGTTCACAAACCTTTTAGAAGTTCTAAATAATGTAGGTTTTGTTTCTTGTACCCAAGAGAGTCTGACTGGCATCTATAGTACAGGTTGTTCTGGACAGCTATAAGAAAATGCCCTTTTTGAGACTTAACAATGGGAGGATTTATGTGGAGATGTGAAAGTACTGTAAATTAAAAGGCTGTATGGCTATAAGTGAATGCTGTATGCTAGAATGAACCTCCACCTCTTTTAAATCTCTTTTTAAGAGTGGTTGATTGGGCAGAAGGCTCCTCTCTTTGTTCCTAGAGTTGGTGACTAAATCAAGTCAAGTGATACTTTATTATCCCAATGATTTGTCTGTTGGCTCATTCAAGACTAATAGACAATCCCTGTTCTGAATCAGTAGAGAAAAAGCTTGATTGAGAGAGATGAAATAGTTGTAAGTGGATGTTGGCTGGGTAGAGCTGGCTGGAGGCTGGTATGGTCAGGGCCATGGTGTCAGCCAAGGTGGCCCACTCCTTTTTTCCTAGAGGCAGATAGACCAGGCACAATAAAACAACTGATGCAGCTACAATATTACACAGTCTGACCTTCTCACTGACAACCATAAAAAGATCTGAAGTTTATGGGCTGTTTTAGAGTTTCAGAATATTTAAGATGATACTATCTGACAAAATGGCAATTCAATTGAGTGGAAAAATTCAAATGAAATTGACATATCAGATTTCATTACGTAGAATACAATTGGAAAGTTAGTCATTATGCGGAAAGAAGGACAAATGAATCTTAATCATGTGAGTGCCCTTTTGTAAAATAAGCAAGGGGAATTAGACTGTACTAAATGTGGAATTGATTGACCATGCTGGGAGAGAGAGAGGGAAAGGGAGAGAGGGGTGCACATCAGTTGTTTTGGGGAATAATGAGCGGCGATGTTTGTTTGGAAGTAGCTGTTCTATATAAAGAAGGAACACCTTTTAAGGCAAGAAGATGATGTCAGTCAGCCACTGCTGGCCAACATCCATTCTGCCTCCCAAACATACTCAGAAAAATTCCAGAGGCAGGAGTAAAAACACCAGGACAACTTTTCAGATATATTTAGTATACTCAAACTGGGCTCCTAACATTCTCTAAAATATACTAGGCAGGCTGGAAACCATCAGGTGGGTTATTAAAAAATGAAGGCACGCGGGCAAACGGTTTGTTATGGAAATAATTTCATGCACAACTCACACATGGAGGCTGGCAGTGAAGGAGAGAGAAAGACAAGGCGCTGAGGAAATGAAGCGCGTTTCTCCTCTGTTTGAGCGGGCGGGCGGGCGGGCGAGGCGAAGAGCTTCTGCCTTGCGCTGAGAGAACGCAGCCAAAAAAGGACTGAAAGCGCCACGGAGGAGTGGAGGCCAGGGCTGCCGCTCCTAGGAGCTGCCAAACTATTCTTGTAAAAGCGCTCTTTTGGTGGAGGCTTGGATGTCCGACATTGCTGGGATATTAAGAAAAACACATAGGGAAAGTAGACACTGCATTATTTCATTTTGCTATTTCACATGCTATTTTTCATGTACCATAGTCTACACCATCACACAGGTTATGACAGGTTGGAGTGATTCGAATAATGAGTGTTTATTTGGGCCTGGAGTTCCACTGTTGCTATGCTACTAATGAGGGGAGCATGTGACTGATCTCAAAGCATGTGGGATATCTGTCTCATGGTGTTTTCACTGTCAGTTCTGTCATTTTACTGTAAAATGTTCATTACCATTGTTGGGCTCTTCATATTTTTTGAGAGAGAGGGGAGGCTGGGGAATGGGGGGAGGCTGGGGAATGGGGGGAGGCTGGGGAATGAGGGGCTTATCCCCTGGAACCTCAGACAGAAATGGAAAATGTCCTGGTTATTCAGCATCTGAAACAGATTCTGAGAATGTTGTCCTAGTGAAGTCCTGATGACAAGGCATGTAGCTGTATCTAGACTCTTCTGTCCAGGTTTTCAGATGGACTCACTACCAGTCAAAGACTGGGCCATTAACATTAAGGTTTCTAACATTGGGGTTTTATAGATTTCCCCAAGACCCCTTCTGCTACCCGAGGAGATAACTCAACCATGTCATGTGTGTTCTGAAGTTCCCACTGTACATTCCTGTTACAAGCCCCCAGACCCAAATAAAATATTTCCCCATTATAAATGAACACGTTCAAAGCAAGCAGTGGACATAGGATGAGTCTAGTTTACTCGCCCCTCTTTCTTCATTCCAGTCCACAGTCATGTCATCCGCCCCCTTTAGGATCAGGAACCTCCTTGAGAGCCATAGTTTCCCCAGCCAACTGATCCCAGACCAGGCCAGACGTTATTTGACAGTGTAGGAGGGCTCTGTGTGTGAAATCCTCAGCCAGCCATACCTCTATGACAGAATACAATGCTGCATAATTAGGATTCACCCCTGAAGACAAGATGTGTGTTTGTGGTTATTTTGTTTCATCGCAGTGCAGTTTAACCCATTAACTGGCACACCAAGAAATAGATATCAGAAACAACATTTTACAGTCTTGTAATTTTCAATTTTATACAGAATTAGTACTGAAAATGTGGTCAATTTTTGCTAATATTCACGTCCTGGTTTTGAACCATATTTGAAAAAATACAGGACTCCTATGCTAAAAGGCATTGGTTGAGATGTTAAAATATGCCAAACAAAATTAATATGTTTAATTTAATATGGTACTTTTTGACGTGGCTGTCGACAGGCTGGCCTTTTAAGTCTTTATGTAATGACCGATAGACTCACTATGCAGAGGTTTCCTCCCCAGAACATCACTAATCAGCGCTTCACACACACACACACACACACACACACACACACACACACACACACACACACACACACACACACACACACACACACACACACACACACACACACACACACACACACACACACACACACACACACACACACACACACACACACACACACAACACAAACACCGTGGCAAGGTTGGCTAGCCGAATGAACCACACCCCATGGTACTCTGAACCCTCCCAAACTCAGGCCTGACAGGCTATCAATTCCAGGCTGGTGAAAAAATCTCCAGTGTAATTCCTGAGTGAGGCTCTTGGATGGCCCAGTGCTGAAGTTATCGCGACAGCTCTGTGTGTGGTTATCAACCACTCACAGTAACATCCTCACAACGCATCTGTAACATTAGAGCAATGTCTCGGCACGACTGGGAGGCTCATTCTTTGTGATTGCTGTTTTTACAATCACAATCTCTTTAATTTGTCAATCATGGTTGTGTAACGAGAGAGTGAGAGACGAGTAATAGGGTATTGTGTCAGTCAAGGTCAAAATGGATTATAGCCGCATGCTTTTGTAACATTTTTACAACGTGCCTGTAACCTTAGCAGCGTTATCTCATCCCCTCCAGCGTTCTAGTGGTGTTGAGAGGATGTTGAGTGTTACAGGGGTATGTGTGCTATGTTCTGATTGGTGACCTGGGGAAGGAAAACCACTGCTGTTAGCCTCTCTGGGCGTTTATACTGACCCTGACACAAAATATGTGGATACATAGTATGGAGTCTAGGCCTTTACTGTAGGGATTCCATTGGTCCGGGGGGAAAAAGGCCTGTACGGAATGCTTCTGATCTACTGGTGTGTGTTCCTGCTTTCATTTAGCTCACAAACGTTTTAAAACTTTGTCCAGTTTTTTTCTGCAATAGTGTTTTTTTTTTACCGTTTGGCATGATCATTCAAAGTGACCCCACTGTCCAGCAGTCATGTTACTGATGATGCCTATGTATCAACTTTCCTTTTAGGAACATAGAACAGTTGAAGCAGCTGCAGGATCAGATTCTATTGGAACAGCAAGAAGCAGCCAATTGGATCCAGCAGCAGGAGCAAGAGCAGGAAGTCCCACTTCCACTGCAGCAGCCTCAGGAAGTGTCCTCTCCGCCCTCTCCTCCTCTTCCCCCTCCTCCCTCCTTCCAGGAGCTGGAGAGCAGCGCCATGCAGACCAGCACATTCAACTACGCCCGGCCCAAGCAGTTCATCGCTGCCCAGAGCCCCGGGGGGACAGTCCCTGTGGGGGGCTACGTCACCCAGTCCTCTGGCTCCTCTGGATCCAGCCTGTCCTCACCCCTCTCCCCACCCACCTCACACAAACCCTTCACCAGGGTCACCATGCCTCCCTTCACTAAGGGCAGCAGCATCGGGTCTCAGTCCCCGTCCTCTCCCTCCTTCCCTCCTCCACCCCCTCCCTTCCTCAGCAGCAGCATGTCTTCTCCATCAGGCCCCAGCCAAGACTTTCCCCCACCCCCTCCTCCACCCATCTCCTCAACTCCCCCCTTCTCCCCCGGCCACTCCAGCAGCTCTTCCCCCTTCACTTCCATGCCCCAATCACCTGCTGGCTTCCTGGCCTCCGTCCTGCCAGCCACGCCCACTAGCCCGTCCGTCAACGCCCTGGGCCTGCCTAAAGGGAATGGAACTATGTGAGTATCCTCAATGTTACTCAGCTACACTGGCTCTAGACACAGCTACACTGGCTCTAGACACAGCTACACTGGCTCTAGACACAGCTACACTGGCTCTAGACACAGCTACACTGGCTCTAGACACAGCTACACTGGCTCTCCATGGGGCAGTACCCTATACTTTCAGATCATTTCAATCCCCAGTCAAATGGTAGTATAGCATATCAGTCAGTGAGTGACAGCCTGCGGCAGGTCTGTCTCTGTGGAGCCAGGCTGGCTCTCCCTCTCCCTCCATTCTCATCAGGACAGCCTGCCACCTGGCAGCAGCTGGAGGCTGGAGGTTTGCTGCTAGATGGAAGATGGCCTGTTTAAATTCTTATTCAGCATGTTTACAACCCAGAGACCAGCCAGGGGCTCATACAGACACTCAGCTTAGAGAGCACCGTCTCTCTCAGTATCCTGAGGTGTGTAAATGTGTGTGTGTGTGTGTGTGAGTTAACCTCTCTGGTATAAGTGGGACGGTAGTGTCCCACCTCGACAACAGCCAGTGAAATTGCAGGGCGCCAAATTTAAAACAACAGAAATCACATAATTAAAATTCCTCAAACATACAAGTATTATACACCATTTTAAAGATAAACTTCTTGTAAATCCAACCACAGTGTCCGATTTCAAAAAGGCTTTTCGGCGAAAGCACACCACGCGATTATGTTAGGTCAGCGCCTAGCCACAAAAACCATACAGCCATTTTCCAGCCAAGGAGAG
The DNA here is from genome assembly GCF_045679555.1 of Salvelinus alpinus. Taxonomy (NCBI): domain Eukaryota; kingdom Metazoa; phylum Chordata; class Actinopteri; order Salmoniformes; family Salmonidae; genus Salvelinus; species Salvelinus alpinus. Next base: position 31,435,635 of record NC_092091.1, on the reverse strand, counting down.
GTGTCACATAAGTCAGAAATAGCGTTAAAATGAATCACTTACCTTTGATGTTCTTCATCTGGTGGCACTCCCAGGTCTCCATGTTAGACAATAAATGTTTGTTTTGTTTGATAATGTCCCTCTTTATGTCCAAAAACCTCAGTTTTGTTGGTGCGTTTAGTTCAGAAATCCAAAGGCACCATGCGCGCTCTCAACATCAAGACGAAAAGTCAAAAAAGTACAATAACAGTTAGTAGAAACATGTCAAACGATGTTTAAAAACCCATCCTCAGGTTGTTTTTGTCATAAATAATAAATAATATTTCAACCGGACAAAAGCTTCGTCAATAGAAAAGGAGAAACAAAGGCTTGTTCCCGCTCACGCGCATGACTCGTGTCTGGAAATTTCCACTGTCCACTCATTGAAAGTGCTGTATCTTCCCCTTTTTTCAGAGTAAAAGCCTGAAACAATGCCTAAAGACTGGCCACATGTAGAGGAAGCCATAGAGATTGTGAACTGGGTCCTAAGTCTCTGTATGGTGGATAGGCTTTCAATGGAAAAACAGCCTTTCAAAATAATAGTACTTCCTGGTTGGATTTTCCTCAGGTTTTTGCCTTCCATATCAGTTTTGTTATACTCACAGACATTATTTTAACAATTTTGGAAACTTTGGAGTGTTTTCTATCTGAATCTACTAATTATATGCATATCCTAGCTTCTGGGCCTGAGTAGCAGGAAGTTTAATCTGGACACACGTTTCATCCAAAATTCCGAATGCTGCCCCTTACCCTAGTGAAGTTAAGAATATTTGCCCTATCATCTGAAAAATATACACAATGACTTTAGAATGAAGGGTGCGTCAAAGTCAAATCAACATATATTTGAAGGGTTTATGCATAGCTGAGATTTCAACACACCCTACTGGGCATTTTCCAAAACACAATAGTATTTCTCAAGTCAAGAAACCCTACCATCTCAGGCCAGGCCTGACTATGAGTCGGCTGCACCCAGAGTGAGCTTGGTCATGTTTATGTTTATTTAACTGATAGAGATCTGGTGTTGTGTAGATAATCCTGGCTCTGGTTCCGCTTGATGATGCCTGGCCTTCTGGAGAAAACATCCACTCTGCTCTGCTGTCAAACACGCTCTCCCCCTTCCCCTTTAAGGCAATTCCACATCTCCTTCCTTCCCTCGCCCTCTTTTTCATCAAGCCCTCTCCTCTGTCTGCTTTTCCCCTCACCGGGGCATTCCTGCAGCAGGGGAGAGAGATAAGAGGACTCTGTCTGGAAGGCTGCAGTTGGACATGTTCAGATAAGGGAATGAGAAACAGAAAGAAGTGGCTTATTCTGTCTCAATCACGGGTTCAAATAACTCCCAGTCAGTCTAACACACACACAAACAACATATTGCATATCATGGCTATGTGATCTACTGTAGAAAGAAACAGCAGCCATTGTTGACTAACGGTCTGAGGTCCCATGTTCTAACCCTTACGTCTGTTGTTGTGTTCTGTCAGCAGTGCTTTCCCCCGGAAGCAGTCCAGAGGAACCCCACGCCTGGCCTCTGACTCTGACATTCAGGGAACCAAGGATGCTGTCATTCAGGACCTGGAGAGGAAGCTACGATTTAAGGAGGAGCGCATGAGCAATGGACAACAGGTGTGTGTTACAGAGTGCCTTCATAACACCGCAAATGACTGTGTATTTGTAGGTAACTTGGGAATGAAGGTATTGTTGTAACATTCTTTAATACATATTATTAACAAGCGGTCCATCATGTCAAATATCAATCAAATTTCATTCCCAACCATTAATACATGCATAACTATGCCACAGATATGTTCACAGACAAGCTTTTCTGCTGATGTTAGAACAGGCCCGGTACTATAGTGAGTCCAAAAGAGCCTTTTGACTTGGAGAGGACAAAACATTTTTCCCCATGTCATCCATTTCACAAGTGTATCTCAGGAAGACTGTATCTTATTAATATTTGTAACGAGTGTGTGTTGCTGTTGCGACTGACACACTAACCTCGGCTGACCCATTAATCGGTGCTTCCAGAGGTTAACCTATGAGGAGAAGATGGCTCGCAGGCTGCTGGGGGCAGACAACGCAGCCACAGTACTAAACACACAGCAGCAGGACGAGGAGCCAGTCACACAGGTACGCTGCTGCTGCAACTATACCAAGAACACACACACACACCTGGACAGGTATATACACACTCACTTGGGCTGGACTGGACAGGTACAGACTCACACACTACTCACAGAGTCACAAAATACTTGTCTAGGATCACCACCTCTGTGTTACACTGTAGTATTGCGTGTGTGTGTAGCATACACACCTACATTAGTCATATTTGTCAGTCACACTGCTTCACTCAGAGTTGTGTCGGTGTGCAGGGTGCAGAGTTACTGAATTTCTGAGTCTATTTTTCCATCTGAATGCTGGTCTGTGATGTTTATTATTGAAAAAGGCTATATTATATTTCGGCTACACTGGAAACACTTTAATTTAAAGCATGCAATGAAGCTTTGATATGAACAGAATACTATCCTACAGAACCCTCTTTAAAACCCTCTTTAAGAACCCTCTTTAAAAACACACATGAGTTGAATGTAGCCGTTTGTTCCCCTCAGAAACATTAAAAAGCTGTATAGAACTGTGATAAAGTGTCAAATATAGGCTACAGCTACACAGATTAATACAACATGTAGTCTTAAAGATGTCCAGAACACAAAACCTCATTGCAGAACACACACATAGTTGCTGCATTGACTAAAGTCAAGCCTCAGTGCCAAGTAAACAGAGTTTGTCCTCTCACAGCTGCAGACAGTGGCAGTAGTGTTTTGTGGAGGTCAGGGCTGTTCTGTGCTGCTGTGCTGTAATGACATTGGGCTCTGGCTGCCTGGAGGCCCATGAGCCTGGTTCCCTGTCTGATAGAGATTGGCTCTGCATGGCTCTGGGCACTACTCTGCCTGAGGCTGTGAGTTTGCCTGTTCCAAATCAGAGGATATGTGATGAAAATATGTGTGTTTTGTGGAAATGTGTGAAAGGGTATAAGACCTACAATGTTACACACTCTTTCATGAATGCTGGTAAGTGCATGCACGCCCACACCCTCGTGGTGTTTGGTTGGACCTCAGGTCGTGACGTCATACAGTAACACAGAGACAACACCTCACTACTATTTTATGTCTTCGCAGGACTCCAGTTCATCTGATATAGAATCGGTCCCTCAAAAGGTTATTCAAGCCTCTCTCTCTCTCTCTCTCTCTCTCTCTCTCTCTCTCTCTCTCTCTCTCTCTCTCTCTCTCTCTCTCTCTCTCTCTCTCTCTCTCTCTCTCTCTCACTCACTCACTCACTCACTCACTCACTCACTCACTCACTCACTCACTCACTCACTCACTCACTCACTCACTCACTCACTCACTCACTCACTCACATGGTTCTGTTAAGGTCATTGTGGTGGTTACATATCTTTTGACCGCCTGTGGTCTTCAGTCAGATCTGACCCAATTACTGACCAATACTGTTTATGAGAAACCGAGTAAGTATGGCCAAGGCTTTGTCCCTGTGCATGGCTGTTACTTTTAATGTATATGTTGATTCATTGAATCTCAGTGTGTTGATTGGTCACTTTTGATGTGTTAATCAGATATTGGCGCCTGCATGAGCTTGTTTCCAACACCTTCCAGACATGAGATGCTAAAATGAACATGGTCCACTGTCATCAGAACTATGGGATACACCCATAGCTGTGTGTGTGTGTGTGTTACGTGTCACATGACCTATATACTTGTCTCTTGTTTGTGTACGTGCGTGAGCGAGTGAACGAGAAACAGAGAGAACAAGAATTCAAGGGAGGGGGGGAGAGAGAGAGAGGAAGAGAGAGAGAAACGTTTGCGAGAAGGAGGGGAGACAGGGATTGAGGCAGAGAAATAGATTTACACTTTGGTGAGCGTTGGCAACATACTCGTCCTCCCACTACCAAAGCTTTGCCTCCCCTTGAGATGTCATAACCCTTCAGCTGTGTCTTAGACCTGTAATTATCAGTCAGTCAGTCAGTCAGTCAGTACACTCTACTCTCCAGATGTTGCCTCTGCCGCAACAGACTGGGCCAGGATGGTGAGAGATTGAGATTGAAAGAGAGAGGAGGAGGAATTGAGAGAGAGAGAGAGAGGAATAGACATAAAAGGAGGGAGGAATAGAGAGTTGACAGGGAATAGGAAGACACTGGATAAAGGCGAGCTGACGGGAAAAGGAGAATCTTGTTTTTCCGTAACTCACTGTTCTTGAATGAATGAAAGGATAAATCAATGAATGCTTGCATGAGTGACACAGAATGTTCTTGGTGGAGTGTGCTTCTTGTTCATCTGATTTTTCTGTGACCCCGTTCCTCTGTGATTTCAGGCTCTTCCTGTAATAGTGATGCTCCTTGAACTCCGTCTCCCAGGGTTAACCCTGCTCCCTCTCTGTGTGCTCTGCAGGAGTACAAGGTGTCCAGCTTCGAGCAGCGCCTGATCAGTGAGATCGAGTTCCGTCTGGAGCGCTCTCCAGCGGAGGAGTCTGACGACGATGTGCAGCATGACGAAGACTCTACAGGCCAGGGGGTGGTGCCATTCTTCGACAGCAAGCTCAAACACTACAAGGTGTTCGAGGGCATGCCCGTCACCTTCTCCTGCAAGGTCATCGGAGACCCCAAGCCAAAGGTCAGAGGTCACACAGATCACAGAGTGATGATGTGGAAATATAGCGGACTGATTCATCGTTAGTCTCGCATACCAGGACGCCGTATTCTAGTATTTTTTATTGTATTTAATGTCAATATTATCACTGCTACGCTATTTAGTTATAGTGTATTGTTGTATGCTGAACCTATTTAATGTACTGCCATATTGTTCTGATCATTTGGAGTTGATGATGTGTGGTGTTGTTAGTAGGAGGTACATGTACAGTGTGTTATAAGGGCGAGGCCTGCCGTACTAACATCTCTGAGTCCGCCACTGCGGGCAGCATCAGAGGACCTCTGTAATGACTGGGTGATGACAGGCATCAGATGAATGGAAGAGATAGAAAAAGAGAGGATAGATAGAGGATGGAGGGAGTATAATATGATATAATATAATAATATACCTCCCTTCCCTCCCTACTCCTATCCACTTCTATAGGCCATTGTGTCCCCTATAGATCTACTGGTATAAGGATGGGAAGCAGATCATTGTGTAACTCTGTGTTGTGTCTATCCTGTCCCCTATAGATCTACTGGTTTAAGGATGGGAAGCAGATCATTGTGTAACTCTGTGTTGTGTATATCCTGTCCCCTATAGATCTACTGGTTTAAGGATGGGAAGCAGGTCATTGTGTAACTCTGTGTTGTGTCTATCCTGTCCCCTATAGATCTACTGGTTTAAGGATGGGAAGCAGATCATTGTGTAACTCTGTGTTGTGTCTATCCTGTCCCCTATAGATCTACTGGTTTAAGGATGGGAAGCAGATCATTGTGTAACTCTGTGTTGTGTCTATCCTGTCCCCTATAGATCTACTGGTTTAAGGATGGGAAGCAGATCATTGTGTAACTCTGTGTTGTGTATATCCTGTCCCCTATAGATCTACTGGTTTAAGGATGGGAAGCAGGTCATTGTGTAACTCTGTGTTGTGTCTATCCTGTCCCCTATAGATCTACTGGTTTAAGGATGGGAAGCAGGTCATTGTGTAACTCTGTGTTGTGTCTATCCTGTCCCCTATAGATCTACTGGTTTAAGGATGGGAAGCAGATCTCTAAGAGGAGTGAACACTACAGGATCAGCCGCGACGCTGATGGAACCTGCAACCTCCACACCGCCGCCGCCTCATTGGACGATGACGGCAACTACACCATCATGGCTGGTAACCCCGCGGTGAGAACACCTGACCCACCCAACACACACACACACAGGACCTGACTGATTCACACCCCATGTAGAAAACTCTGCACAGACTTTCACACCAAGTTGTTTCACACTAATCTACTGTACACAAGGGAGATACACACACTGTATCTATGGACACGCATACACACACATTATCAGGACCAAGCCGTTTGGCAGCCAGTGGTGCCGTTTGGCAGCCAGTGGTGCTGATGCTGTTAGCAGTCATTAGTTCTGGAGAATAATAGCCATGGAGAAGATAAGGGTCTCCAGCCAGCAAGGGGAAGCAGGCGTTGAGTGAGACAGGAAATCACTAAAGCCTTCATGAGGGTCGAGAGTTCATGTACTGTTGGCTCTCTGAGAGCCTGGCCAACTTCAACACATTGTACTTCCCCCCTGACGTGGGTTTTAGTTGAGTTTGAGTATGAACAGTCATAAATGTCGAACAAACGTCTCTCTCTCTCTCTCTCTCTCTCTCTCTCTCTCTCGCTCTCTCGCTCTCTCTCTCTCTCAGGGGAGGGTGAGCTGTACTGGCAGGATGATGGTCCAGGCAGTGAACCAGAGAGGGAGGAGCCAGCGCTCTGCACCTGGACATGTTCGCAGGTACAGGAAAACTACAATACCTGACACAGAAGGAGACTACAATACCTGACACAGAAGGAGACTATAATACCTGACACAGAAGGAGACTACAATACCTGACACAGAAGGAGACTACAATACCTGACACAGAAGGAGACTATAATACCTGACACAGAAGGAGACTATAATACCTGACACAGAAGGAGACTATAATACCTGACACAGAAGGAGACTACAATACCTGACACAGAAGGAGACTATAATACCTGACACAGAAGGAGACTATAATACCTGACACAGAAGGAGACTATAATACCTGACACAGAAGGAGACTATAATACCTGACACAGAAGGAGACTATAATACCTGACACAGAAGGAGACTATAATACCTGACACAGAAGGAGAGGGCAGAAAAACACTGTTGGCTATTATTCATATGCAGTTCTTACAGATGTGGCATCTTCATTTGATCACTCTTTTGTTTATGAGAATTTTCCTGCATTGCAGGAAATGCAGATGAGCTTTATGATTTACATAAATTCACTGAAAACCTACACTAACACAAGGTTATATTACCAGTAATGCACTTTTCATGTAGCCTACTTTTGGCCAGCCTAACCACCGGTCAAGCAACATTATAGACTAAATGTTCATATTCACAATGATACCAGGTGTATGAACATCAATTCCAAAACGACCATTATTATGACCTTTTAAAAGAGTTATGTACAGTATTGTTGATACTAGTGTGTGTTAAATCATTGTGCTGACATTTTTATGTGAGGTGAATAGTGTAGCGTGAGAGGGCGGAAACACCTGTTGGTTCTGCTCTGTTAGATTGATAGGTGTAATATTTGTTCTGCATAATACCTGTCCCACGTATAATAACACTCCCACACCCAACCGAACGAACGAACGCACACACACACACATGCATTACGGTAAGCTGATCTGTACACAGACACTCCCAGATAAGTCCTTCATTTGTCTGAGGGAAGCGTTTGAAGATATCCATCAGTACCTCCTTCTCCCTTTATCTCTCTCCTTCTTACCCTCTCTCTTCCCCTCGCTCCACTCTGCACAGCTCGGGTGTATTTACACTGTGTGGAGGGATGGTGATGTCATTGTTGTGATAGTGTAGGAGGACAGGGAACGCCTGGGGTCATGACCCACCATAGAGTTCCTAAACGGAGAGACAGGGTGTTAGTAGTGGGAGTACTGGGTTCTGTTAGGTGTAAAATTCTTGCTCTGCTTCCCTCTCTTAGACCTAGGTCTCGGTCCAGAGACAGTGGTGATGAGAACGAGAATATCCAGGAGCGTCACTTCCGCCCCCACTTCCTGCAGGCGCCCGGTGACCTCATCGTCCAGGAGGGCAGGCTCTGCCGGATGGACTGCAAGGTGAGACCACGCCCCCTTAACACTGAACCCACCTCTCCTTGACCTCTTCAACTACAGCCACACCTTTAGGATTCTGCCATTATAGGCCTGGTGTTTATGGAGGACTGGGAGCTTTTTCATTACTGGAAGCAGGGCAGGATCTAAGAATTCCTAAAAGGAACATTCCAACTTTCCACAATTAACCCTGGTGTTCAGCAAATAGTAAATCATAGAAAATGGAGGAAAGCAGTGCAGATCCACCCTCTAATTGTATGTATGTGTCAGTGATGAGGAGTGTCTGTGGGCCTGAGAAAGGTGTCCTCCCCATTAATTGTATATACTGGAGAAGAAAAAACTGCGGGCTATATATTTAATTTCTTCTTTCATGATGAATGGCTCAGACAGAGCGCAAGAGGAGGGGAAATCCTGGGGTCATTTTGCTAGGATTACCGGGATCCCTCTCACTCTTTCTGCAATCATGTCTCTCTCCACACTCTCCTTCCCTTTGTTTTCTCTTTCTCTGTCCATCCCCTTTTCTCTCTTTCTCCCTTGGTCACTAATCCTCCCTGTGCGGTCAGACCGTTAGAAAACGATGTTACAAAACTGTAATACAACCAAAAAGCAGCATACACGGATTTCACACGCTATAAAAATACTCTCTTTTTATACTCGTCCAAAAAATAAACACAGTGAGTCTCCAATGTCTTGGGGCTCTGAATGTCAATTATATTTATAGACTATATTTATTTCCAAATCGTTTGTGAGTTTCCAAACTTTCCATGCCAATAGTGTCTCAACTACAGGAAGTGTTCTGCAGTCAGGCTGAACCATGTTGTTCAACCAAAAATGTATAAATTCTTCTTCCAGCACTCAATACAGTCAAGGCCGGACACACACACACACACACGCACACGCACACGCACACGCACACACACACACACACACACACACACACGCACACGCACACGCACACACAAACACAGGCTCTACTGGTCAGACCTTCCTTTTGAAGGCCAGGCAGTTCCCATGAGAAAACATGCAGGAGACTCCAGACAAGAAACAATTAAACACTGCTGCTCTCACTGCAGACAGAGACACACCATATTACTGTACTCACAATGCAAATATATACAAGCACATATACACTGCAGATAGAGTCATGCTCCATCTAGATTCAAATCATCACATCACTGTATAAATAACACAATGTGAGGAATGAGTCATTGAGTATGTGTTGCGTTCCCCCCTCTAGGTGAGTGGCTTGCCTACACCAGATCTGATCTGGCAGTTGAATGGTCAGACCATCCGTCCTGACTCCGCCCACAAGATGCTAGTGAGGGAGAATGGCGTACACTCATTGGTCATCGAGCCCGTGTCCAGCCGCGACGCAGGCATCTACACCTGCATCGCTAGCAACCGCGCCGGACAGAACTCCTTCAACCTGGAACTCATTGTCGCAGGTAGACACCCATACAATACCTAGATGTATAAGTATAGACAGATGAACAACATTAAAACATCGTCACAGGAAAGTACCCATCATCTGTGCTTGACTTGGACTGAAATAGGTTCCAGTACTTATTTTGGGTGCCGGCACTGTTTATATTTAGGTGCAGGAGCTGCACAATACTTTTGAGCTACTATTCTACAAGAGGAACAGGAGCTCAAGCAGTAGAACATTTGAGGTGTTGGTACTCAGCTCCGGTGAGCTCCTCCTGCCCAAGTCAAGCACTGGCCATAATATTTTACATGTCTTTTCAGATATAAGGCCCCTTTGTCTATTTTTATTTGTTGATGCAAATACCGTAGTACTTATCACAATACGTCATAGTTTGATATACTATTGACTGACCGTGGTCTCTCTCTTGTCTCCAGCCAAAGAGATTCACAAGGCTCCTTCGTTCATCGAGAAGCTGCAGAACACTGCTGTTGCCGAGGGTAACCCTGTACGTCTGGAGTGCCGTGTGTCGGCTGTCCCCAACCCAAAGATCTTCTGGAAGAAAGAGAACGAGTCGTTCACTCACAATACAGACAGGATCAGGTAAGCCAGCTCTACCATTCACCGTCTATGGCTTGTATTATATAAGTCCAAAAACAGTCAAAGGAAGTAGTGAAGCAATATTATTGGTAAGCAGCCTCTTAAACTGGACCTGCAAATTATAAAGATATTGATGATCTGACAACAGTTGGTGAAACTCTGTCCTGAGGGAGTGTGTTGAACTCTGTTTCCCAGCATGCACCAGGACAACTGTGGCTACCTGTGTATGATCATCCAGCCAGCCATGAAGGAGGATGCTGGTTGGTACACCGTGTCAGCCAAAAATGACGCTGGCATCGTGTCCAGCACCGCACGACTCGACGTCCACAGTAAGTCCCCCAGACACCAATGTCTTTCTCTGTGTCCACACAAACCAACTGAATATTATTTACCCTCTAAACCCACAGGACCAAATGTAAAAGGCTAAATCTCTGTTATTGTCTCTGTTCTCATCTCTTCCACCTATGTTTCGTCCTCAGCTCAGTGGCAGCAGCCCAACACTCCCAAGCCTAAGAAGGTGCGTCCGTCTACGAGTCGCTATGCAGCGCTGACAGAGAGAGGACTGGACGTGAAGGCAGCCTTCTTCCCTGACTCCAGCCCCCTGCAGCCGGGAGGCCTGGTGGAGAGTGATGACCTGTAGAGACCAGCGGGGTTCAAACACCCCACTCAACCCCCTAATGCCTTAAAACTAACCCCCAGTGCTACAAGCACCAACCCCCATTCTCCCCCGTTCTCCCCAGACATATAGGGGTAAATGTAACCCCCTCCATCCGAGGCGTATTATGACAATGCCACAGATACTATTTTGGAAGATGGATGACGGGCAATGTGACACCCCATAATATCTCAGTGTCAATGAAACATGGATCCCAACTTAGGATCAGATGGGGTGGCAGGTAGCCTAGTGTTTAGAGCGTTGGGCTAGTAACCGAAAGGTTTCTAGATCGAATCCCCGAGCTGACAAGGTAAAAATCTGTCGTTCTGCCCCAGAACAAGGCAGTTAACCCAAACATTTGTTCTTAACTGACTTGCCTAGTCAAATAAAGGTTAAATAAAAAATGTAATAAAAAGATGGTTCCATTTGATCAACCATAGGAATAGGAACTACCATAGGAACCAGAGGAATCTACCCTTGGTGGCCATTGAAGTTAGTTTGCAATTCTGTGGTCCATTAAAAAAAAATATTGTTCACAAATTTCTGATAATGGGTGGTGGAACTGAAGAAGACTTGAATGTTGGTAAATTAGTTCTCAAAGTAACTCTACCATAACCACACACCTCTTAAGTGCCTAAGATATCTCACATGAACTCTTTGCAAAAAATATATATATTTTAAAGTCTAAAGTAGTGTTATTATGCATGTGACAATGGTGCCATTTGTAATGCTCTATATAAATTGATGCCTTACTTATGAAATACTCCCCCAACAAAGGCACCAAATTATAGGGGTAGAGATATGTAGAAACGGGACAGACTTTGGACGCAATGGAAAGTCCAAAGCATGGGAGCCGCACGTCATGTTTCCCTGGACTGTTGAGAGACGAAAGAGAGACCGCAAAACACAAAGTTGTTCTTTTATATGGTTATCACAGCATAGTCTTGGTAATATAGCACAACATGGATATAAACAGTGTCTGGTTTTAGTCATTAATAGCACAATACCATAGATATCAGCATTGTCAGGTTCAACATTTAGCACAAATACCATCGATATTGCACAAGGACTTACTTTTTTCTTACATACTTTTTTTCTTGTTTTTTTGTCAGGTCAAATGACCTTGAAAGTTCAAACTATTTAGTGACTAGATGAGTTGTGAAAAAGAGAATGTTGGCTGAATGACTCGGACACTGTTGAGAGCTCTCACCATTACCATGGTAACTTCAGTGATTGATTGATGGATAGAGGGCCATGACTGGCTAGGAGGTACTGGTGTGTGAAGGTTGACTGTAACAGGGACAGGAAGAGGGGTTATCCTGGGCCAGGAGGCCCAGGTGATCAGTCTCAGCCCAGTGACAACAGTCACTTCAACGCTTGTAAACTGTGTGATCCGTGAGTGGAAGTCAAGGACAGAGGAAAGCAAGTTTTTGGAATAGAATTCACTGTAGATGACAAAGAAGAAATTGACAATGTTGATGATGAAATGATGATGGTGTTGAGGAAAATGATGGTTATGATTGATTTTGTAGATCAGTTATTTTCTTTGGTTTATTTTTGAAGTTTAAAATCTTCACAGACAGTCCTAATAATGGCTTCAGTTGATTGATCACACACCACAGATTGTCTGCTTTATTTTTGTATGAGAAAACTTTCCCAAGAAACTTGACATAAATTATATTAGTGATTTTTTCTCTCTCAAATGTTCAATGACAAAACATAATCCTGTCTGTATTAAAATATCACACTTTTTGAAACAATATATATTGCCTTAATTAAAAGATCACTTGGGCCTATTTCAATCACAATATCTGTCCATGTTTTTATGAGGAACTTATACCAAATGACTATTATTATTAATTATAGCAAAGCTGTTAAGGGAAAGATATACACAGAATTGTATTGAAATAAGTAATGATATATTTTCTCTCACTACTGCATTATTAAATAGGCTTCTTTTGCTGTATCTGTTCACAGCATGTTTCATCCTGCCATTACTGTGATCAGTCACACAAACATATAGGACACCTTTTTGATTTCAATGCCTGTATATGGAATGTTCTCATGATATTACATTAGTTTATGAAAGATAATAAAAAAATCTAAGTGTCTAGAGGTACTGTGTTTATGTTGAGTGAGGAGACAGTAGGAGACTGCTCAAATCAATTCCATACAAAAACTTACCAAGCAGCCATATCATCCATCACAGGGGAAATGCCATTGTTTATTGAGAATTCTTATCAGATTTGACCTTGATCCCTAGTTTACATTGTTTCCACCTTGATCTTAGGTCACATGATAGACAGCAGATGAGTGCAGATGCCCCAGATCCATGAAAGCTTCTAATGACGTGTAAATATATGTGACTGTTGAGCAACCTGTGTGTGAGGGGACTGGGCAGCACACTCCAGTGAGGTGAAATGTCTCTCCACTGGAGGAAATAACAGATGAGATCACAGCATTTCAAATCTCCACACTGAGCATGACAGTCACCTCTGACCCCATCCATTTGCACCACCGATCCTGAGCTGTAACTGGACCCTCAAAACATTCCATGGGCTAAAAATCCCCTCCAGCTGTAGGCACTAGGCAGGCAGTCAGACCCCATCCATACCCCCTCTCTGGGCCCCTCCAGGGCTGGGCTCAAGGGGGGGGCAGCGGTTGGGGCCTGCGCTGTGTCGCGGTCCCCCAGGGGAGTGGGAGAGTGAAACATGAGAGCTTTGGTCAGCACTAGGTGCCTAGAAGTCATGGAAAGAGTAATAGCATTAAATCTGCTGATCAAAGTTAAGGCCTCAGGAGCGTGGAGGGCCAGACTGAGTCAGACACAGTGGAGTCAGCAGTGTTAGCCATGAAAAACTGTCACTCACATAAAGACACACCCCCTCTGAGCTATGTGGAGCAGTACCCTGTGACTCAGCTGTGTACCGATAGGGGCAACAGTATTACATGAACCATACTCAGGTATACATATCTATGGCCCTGACTTATTACAAGGTCAAGCCCACACAACATCTGAGAGAAATACGTTTTTGTGCAAATTGAACATTTCTGGGATCTCAGCTCGTGAAACATGGAACCAAAACTACATGTTGCGTGTATATTTTTGTTCAGTATAGATAAAAAACATATATTTATCCCTTTCCTATGCATGAACCCAGCCCATCCTAAGCTGAAACATACATACACTGGAAAACACAGACCTCTCCATTGTAATTCTCATCCGAGAGACAGGCTGAGAGTCTCTAAATCACCCAGCTGACAGTGTTAGGAGGTATAGTGGGCACCAGGTGTATATAGAGGGGTCGAGGGCCTCCCTACATGGCCAGCTGCAGCCCTCCGTCCACCACCAGCACCTGTCCTGTGATGTAGGGAGACTCCAGGAGGAAAAGAACAGCCTTGGCCACCTCCTCAGGCTCCCCAAACCTCCCCAGGGGGATGGTCCGCACCCCCTCCCCTTCCCTCAGCCCCACTGTCATGTCTGTCCGGATGAAACCTAGGAGAAAGGAGAAAAGATAAGGGGGGTCAGCATCAGGAGAAAACTGAATTCGAGCTGAGAGGACATTGGAAACCAATATCCTAGGTACATTACAAGTCCTTCTATTTTAGCATGACAATGATGAAGGAGATGGCTGAAGCATACACAGGAGTACAAAGGCTAGGACAAGACAGGAGAGAAGTTGAGGAGAATAAGCAGACAATAGATGAAAGAGAGAGAGGAGCAGTAAAGAAAAGAGGAAGAGACAGCTCCATACCTGGAGCCAGGAGGTTAACTCTGACATTGCGCGAGGCCACCTCCTTGGCCAGGGAGCGAGTGAAGCCCTCCAGACCTGCTTTACTGGCGCTGTACACACACTGACCTGCGTTCCCCTTCAACCCCACCACAGAGCCTACAGTACACACAGATCACAACCATGAGCACAGTGATTTGGCTAACTCAATGTAAAGTGAAGTGATAGATTATGTTTATTCCCTGGACCACAACCACCACCTTGTGGCCAAATGGCAACATAGAATGCATCTAGTATCATAGCACCCTGAGCGGAGTTGCCAATAACTGGATGTATCTGGTTTTCAGGGATACAGCAAATTCAACCTAGCTTCCTTTTCCGCTGAAAACCAGATGTAGGAACTCCGCTCAGGCGCTTTCTTCTACGTCTGCTACGTTAGGTTAGTAACTCAGTAGTGTGAAGGGGCTGGACATATGGTGCATTCAGAAAGTATTCAGACCCCTTGACTTTTTCCACATTTTGTTAAGTTACAGCCTTATTCTAAAATATATTAAATAGTTTTTTCCCTTCATCAATCTACACACAATACCCCATAATGACAAAGCAAAAACAGGTTTTTAGAAATGTTTGCAAATGTATATTTAAAAAGAAAAAACGGAAATATCACATTTGCACAAGTATTCAGACCCTTTACTCAGTACTTTGTTGAAGCACCTTTGGCAGGTCTTCTTGAGTATGAAGCTACAATCTTGGCACACCTGTATTTGGGGAGTTTCTCCCATTCTTCTCTGCAGATCCTCTCAAGCTCTGTCAGGTTGGATGGGAGGCATTGCTGCGCAGCTATTTTCAGGTCTCTCCAGAAATGTTCAATCGGGTCCAAGTCCACTCAAGGACAATCAGAGACTTGTCCCGAAGCCACTCCTGAGTTGTCTTGGCTGTGTGCTTAGGGTCCTTGTCCTGTTGGAAGGTGAACCTTCGCCCCAGTCTGAGGTCCTGAGCGCTCTGGAGCAAGTTTTCATCAAGGATCTCTCTGTACTTTGCGGCGTTCATATTTGCTTTGATCCTGACTAGTTTCCCAGTCCCTGACTCTGATAAACATCTCCACAGTATGATTCTGCCACCACCATGCTTCAACGTAGGGATGGTGCCAGGTTCTTCCAGACGTGGCGTATGGCATTCAGTCTTTAGATGCCTTTTGGCAAACTCCAAGTGGGCTGTCATGTGTCTTTTACTGAGGAGTGGCCACTCTACCATAAAGGCCTGATTGGTGGAGTGCTGCAGAGATGGTTGTCCTTTTGGAAGGTTCTCCCATCTCCAAAGAGGAACTCTAGAGCTCTGTCAGAGTGACCATCGGGTTCTTGGTCAGCTCCCTGACCAAGGCTCTTCTCTCCCGATTGCTCAGTTTGGTCGGGCAGCCAGTCTTGGTGATTCCAAACTTCTTCCATTTAAGAACGATGGAGGCCACTGTGGTCTTGGGGACCTTCAAAGCTGCAGAAATGCTTTGGTAACCTTCCCCAGATCTGTGCCTCGACACAATCCTATGTTGGAGCTCTACGGACAATTCCTTCGACCTCATAGCTTGGTTTTTGCTATGACATGCACTGTCAACTGTGTGACCTTATATAGACAAGTGTGTGCCTTTCCAAATCATGTCCAATCAATTGAATTCACCACAAGTGGACTCCACTCAAGCTGTAGAAGCATCTCAAGGATGATCACTGGAAACAGGATGCACCTGAGTCTCATAGTAAAGGGTGTGAATACATACGTAAATATGGCATTTCTAAAATCCTGTTTTTGCTTTGTCATTATGGGGTATTGTGTGTAGACTGCTGAGGATTATTTATCTATTTAATCAATTTTAGAATAAGGCTGTAACGTAACAAAAATTCAAGGGGTCCGAATACTTTCCAAAGGCACTGTACAGTAACAGTACCTATGTTGACAATGGCCCCTCCCTGGGTGTGGAGCATGCTCCGTAGTGCTGCCTTGCATGTCAACATGCTCCCCAGTAGGTTGGTATGAAGCAGAGCCACCATGTCCTCGGGCCTGGTCCTCAGCAACAGACCATCCCTGAACACATACACAGGAGATGGATGAGTTATTTTTTTATACACATGCAAACTCACCTGCATAGGTGATCATTGGAGTTCTGAAGGTATGAAACTAACCTGTACGAGTACTGATTCATGCAAGTATTTCACACGCACACACCTGTTGATACCAGCTGCATTGACCAGGTATGAGATGTTTCCACAGGTCTTCTGGATCGTCTCAAATATCTTCTGAACTTCCTCTCCTCTGGAGACGTCACAACTAAAGGCCACATGGTCAGCTAGAAAACGAGAGATTGGTTCAACCGAAAACTACAACTGTGTTTAGGCCTAATAAACAACATAAGTGAATGTGGCACAAGCCTAATCATCTGGTTAGAATAGGGGTTCCCAAACCTTTTTGGCCCATGACCCCATTTTGATATTTAAAAAAATGTGCGACCCCACCCCACCATGTAAAAATAAGTTATGTAATCAACGGCCAATGTTAACTTTTTGAAATGGGGCTATGACAGTTTATTACAAATCATTCTGACAGTACTTTTCACAGTATTTCAATCTGAAGGAAGTATGGTTTGAAGTGACAGAATTGACGGAAGTTCAGTAGATCATCAGTCAATAATTTTGTATGATGTTCTGTGTTAGAAAAACTAGCCTGTACCTTATTTCCCCCCCAGTCGTATTTAGTGCCTGGCCCTGTCCACTCTGGTGTTCCTGAGAGTCTTATCTTTCATTGATGGGGTCATTATATTTTGCAGCTTAAATGGTTCAAAAGATAGTAAGACATTTGTTGGAAGAAAACAGAAAACGTGCTGTTTATGTCAACCGCATCTAGCGGCTACCGGAGGTTACCGACGTAACCCCGGTTCTATGAACCAAGCGTAATTCTCTTGCTACACATTTTTTAATTAGGCAACCCCACATGCGGTCGTGACCCCCAACTTGGGAAACGCTGGGTTAGACATTGAAAATGTGAACAGCAGAGCCCAACTAAGAGGTGCATGACACCCCTGCAGGTATAATACTGTACCTCCAGCGAGGGACACCACAGTGGCCTGAGCAGCATCCTGGTTCCTGGACACCACAGCAACCCTGCAGCCTCCCTCTGCCAGCAGCCTTGATACAGCCCTGCCAATGCCCCTGGAGCCCCCACACACCACACACAGCCTGGACATGCCCCTGCCCTGCAGAAGAGACCACATCACAGAGCAAAGTCAAAGATGAGATGACATTGGCATTTGGTTTCAGGGTCAGATGGATTTAACGTCTACTGAAGCCCTTCCTTAAAGCTAGAATCCATCATTTACATTTTTTGGACATATACATTAATGATATACAGTGCATTGGGAAAGTATTGAGACTACTTCCCTTTTTCACATTTTGTTATGTTACAGCCTTACTCTAAAATTGATTAAATAAAATAAATCTTCATCAATCTACACACAATACCCCATAATGACAAAGCAAAAACATGTTTTTAGATTTGTTTCAAAAAAAAAATCTGAAATATCTTATTTACAAAAGTATTCAGAACCTTTTCTATGAGACTCAAAATTGAGCTCAGGTGCATCCTGTTTCCATTGATCATCCTTGAGATGTTTCTACAATTTGATTGGAGTCCACCTGTGGTAAATTCAATTGATTGGACATGATTTGGAAAGGCATACACCTGTCTATATAAGGTTCCACAGTTGACAGTGCATGTCAGAGCAAAAACCAAGCCATGAGGTCGAAGGAATTGTCAGTAGAGCTCCATGACAGGATTGTGTTGAGGCACAGATCTTGGGAAGGGTACCAAAACATTTCTGCAGCATTGAAGTTCTTAAATGGACACCAATAATGGACGAAGTTTGGAACCACCTCATACTATTGCTGGCAGCCCGAAACTGAGCAATCGTGGGATAAGGGCCGTGGTCAGGGAGGTGACCAAGAACGTGATGGTCACTCTGACAGAGCTCCAGAGTTCCTCTGTGGAGATGGGAGAACCTTTCAGAAGGACAACCATCTCTGCAGCACCACCAATCAGGCCTTTATGGTAGAGTGGCTAGACGGAAGCCACACCTCATTAAAGGATGCTCAGACCCTGAGAAACACGATTATCTGGTTTGATGAAACCAAGATTGAACTCTTTGGCCTGAATGCCAAGCGCAACGTCTGGAGGAAACCTAGCACCATCCCTACAGTGAAGCACAGTGGTGACAGCATCTGACTGTGGGGATGTTTTTCAGCGGCAGGGACTGGGAAACTAGTCAGGATTGAGGGATAGATGAACGGAGCAAAGTACAGGGTGATCCTTGATGAAAATTGCTCCAGAGCGCTCAGGACCTCAGACTGGGGCGAAGGTTCAAGTTCCAACTGGACAACCACCCTAAGCACAAAGCCAAGACAATGCAGGAGTGGCTTTGGGACAAGTCTCTGATTGTCCTTGAGTGGCCAAGCCAGAGTCCTTGAACGCGATTGAAAATCTCTAGAGACCTGAAAATAGCTGTGCAGCGACGCTCCCCATCCAACCTGACAGAGATTGAGAGGATCTGCAGAGAAGAATGGGAAACTCCCCAAATACAGGTGTGCCAAGCTTGTAGCGTCATACCCAAGAAGACTCGAGGCTGTAATCGCTGCCAAAGGTGCTTCAACAAAGTACCGAGTAAAGGGTCTGAATACTTACAGTACCAGTCAAAAGTTTGGACACACCTACTCATTCAAGAGTTTTCTTTAATTTTAAATTTTTTTTACATTGTAGAATAATAGTGAAGACAACAAAACTATGAAATAACACATATGGAATCATGTAGAAAGCAAAAAACTTAAATCAAAATATATTTGATATTCTTCAAAGTAGCCACCCTTTGCCTTGATGACAGCTTTGCACACTCTTGGCATTCTCTCAACTAGCTTCACCTGGAATGCTTTTCCAACAGTCTTGAAGGAGTTCCCACATATTCGTTAGGTAGGTATTCTACCTAAGGCGAGCAATACCTCAAGACTTCTTATTAATATTAGACATCGCGCACCAGCAGTTATTGGCAAATAGACACACACCCCTGTCCCTTGTCTTACCAGACGTAGCTGCTCTGTCCTGCCGAAACACGGAGAAGCCAGCCAGCTCCATATTATCCATGTCGTCGTTCAGCCAAGTCTCTGTGAAACATAAGATATTACAGTATTTTCAGGTCTCTCCAGAAATGTTCGATTGGGTTCAAGTCCGGGCTCTGGCTAGGCCACTCAAGTACATTCAGAGACTTGTCCAGAAGCCACTTCTGAGTTGTCGTGGCTGTGTCCTGTTGGAAGGTGAACATTCACCTCAGTCCGAGGTCCTGAGCAGGTTTTCATCAAGGATCTCTCTGTACTTTGTTCCATTCATCTTTGCCTCCTCCTGAGTAGTCTCCCAGTCCCTGCCGCTGAGAAACATTCCCACAGCATGATGCTGCTGCCACCACCATGCTTCACCTTAGTGATGGAGCCAAGTTTCCTCTAGACATGACCCTTGGCATTCAGGCCAAAGAGTTTAATCTTGGTTTCTCATGGTCTGAGAGTCTTTAGGTGCCTTTTGGCAAACTCCAAGCAGGCTGTTATGTGCCTTTTACTGAGGAGTGGCTTTTGTCTGGCCAATCTACAATAAAGGCCTGATTGGTGGAGTGCTGCAGAGATGGTTGTCTTTCTGGAAGGTTCTCCCATCTCCCCAGAGGAACTTTAGAGCTCTGTCAGTGTGACCATCGGGTTCTTGGTCAGCTCTCTGACCAAGGCGCTTCTCCTCCGATTGCTCAGTTTGGCTGGGCGGCCAGCTCTAAGAAGAGTCTTGGTGGTTCCAAACTTCGTCCATTTAAGAATGATGGAGGCTCCCTTCTGAATGTGGATAGAAAATTACTTTCTAAAATTCTAGCCACAAGATTAGAGGACTCACTGCCACTAATTGTGAAAGGAGACCAAACTGGCTTCATTAAGGGCCGTAAGTCGTGCAACAATGTCAGGCGGCTTCTTAATGTAATTCAAGCCTACCAACAAAGTGCTAGGGATGGTCTTGTGCTCTCCCTAGATGCTGAGAAAGCATTTGATCGTGTGGAGTGGTCTTACCTACTCTTTGCTCTAAATAAATTTGGTCTAGGGGACAACTTTATAAAATGGGTGAAAGTTTTATATGAGGATCCTCAGGCTGCTGTCCTTACTAATGGGCTAAGGTCAAATAGCTTCTCTATATACAGAGGTACCAGACAGGGCTGCCCTTTGTCCCCCCTCCTATTTGCACTCGCTATGGAACCACTGGCTGAGGCCATCAGGGTAACGCCTGCTATACAGGGGCTGCTCATTGGTGATGTTCACCATAAAATAAGCTTGTATGCTGATGATGTCCTGATATTCATCTCTAATCCCGAGACCTCAACTACATCTCTTATTAATATTATTCAATTATTCAGCGAATTCTCAGGCTACAAGATTAACTTAACTAAATCAGAGGCTATGCCACTTGGTAGCCTTCACTCTGTACCTAATACTTCTCCCCCCTTCCCTTTTAAATGGTCTCCCTCAGGCTTTACGTATCTGGGTATATTTGTAACTCCTAAATTCCAGCAAATGTACAAAGCCAATTTTGTTCCCTTGTTTGATACAGTAAGACAGGATCTGGAGCGCTGGAACTCTCTCCCGATTTCTTGGTTGGGTAGAATATCCCTCTTGAAAATGAACATTTTACCTAGACTACTTTACCCAATCCAAATGATCCCAGTATTACTCTCCAATAAGGTAATAAAGGATGTAAATGGATGGCTAAGTTCCTTCATATGGAGTAAACGCAAGCCAAGGCTTAAGATGGCAATATTGCAGCTGCCAAGTTCTATGGGGGGCTTGGATCTGCCCAATATCAGGTTCTATCAGTGGTGTGCCCACCTATGTTATATTTCTGATTGGATCACAAACGATGACTCCTCTATTTGGTTAGACATTGAGACTTCTCTTTCAAAATACCCCTTACAGGATCTTTTATTTTTCAGAAGTTTCAAGTCTGTAGAAGATCACTGCAATAATCCTATTACACTTAACACACTCAAGGTGTGGAGGTCAGTTCGGCGCTTCCTGGGAAGGTCCAAACTGACCTCTGCTCTTACCCCAATTCTTAACAACCCAGATTTTGGTCCAGGATTGCTGGATGCTGGCTTTAACTCTTGGCTTAATAAGGGCATACGCAGACTAAATGACTTATTTGCTGATAAGATTCTATTGTCATTTGAGCAGATGGTGGAGAAATACCGACTCCCAAAGCAGGACTTTTTCCGCTTCCTACAAGTAAGACATTATATTGTGAAGAGCACCACCTTAATTGGTAACCCTGATATGTCTGTCATTGAGAGAATGCTTTTCTTTCCACAAAGGAAAATGTCTGTAAGTCTGTTTTATGATGCTTTAAGGTCCTTTCCTGCTGTCGATACACAGAGGGTGAAACAAGTGTGGGAGAAAGAATTGTCTGTGACTATTGACGAAGAGATGTGGGAGGACATTTGGAGATATGCAAAAACAATATCTATATGTAATCGTACTAGAGCAATCCAATTAAGAATAATACACCGATTGCATATATCCCCAAATCGCAGACATGCCTTTAGCCCCTCTTCCTCTTCTCCTCAGTGTCTTAAATGCAAAACTGATACAGGCACCCTAACACATTGTTTATGGTCATGTACCAAAATACAAAGATACTGGTCTGGTGTTCTGCAAGAAATTGAAAAAATCCTAGGGGTTGATCTAGAATTGGACCCAGTTTCTTTACTGTTGGGTCTCCCTAGTAGGCATGTTACTTCTGTGAGTAAGAGGAGGCTTTATAACATCCTTACCTTTGCTGCAAGGAAAAACATCCTTTTACGGTGGATTAGTGATAAGGTTCCTTCTATTAAAGATTGGCATAAGATACTTTTTGAATGGGTGCCTCTGGAATATCTGACATGTACATTGCATTCTAAAACAGATCAGTTCTACAAAGTGTGGGAACCCTATCTAAATGACCTAGAACCTGAGGTATCAGCTATTATGCTGCAAGGATTCTCTTAGAATGGTGGTGATCTATGTATTCAGAACTACACTGTATGTTCCATGTGTGGAACCTAACTTCTTAGTTTAAACCGAGCTTTTTTGTTTAATCTCTGTTTGTAAGTTTGTTTAAAATGTATGTATTGAGAGACGCAATGATGGGGATAGGGTGAGAGAAGCGGGGATAGGAAAGTGGTGTGCGTATGTGTGTATAGGTATATGTGTATATATATATATATATGTATGCGCAGATATGTGTAGGCGGGTGCCGTATTTTTTTATTATTATTATTATTTTTTGCCTTCTCTCTGTTGTTGTATCTCTTTAATATGGGTGAAAATTGTGAAATTCCAATAAAAATACTGTAAAAAAAAAAGAATGATGGAGGCCACTCTGTTCTTGGGGACCTTCAATCTTGTCTCGGAGCTCTACGGACACATCCTTTTACCTTATGACTTGATTTTTGCTCTGACGTACTGTCAACTGTGGGACCTTATATAAACAGGTGTGTGCATTTCAAAATCATGTCAGATCAATTGAATTTACCACAGGTGGACTCCAATCAAGTTGTAGAAACATATCAAGGACGGTCAATGGAAACAGGATGCACCTGAGCTCAATTTCGAGTTTCATAGTAAAGAGTTGGAATACTCAAGTAAATAAGGTATTTTAGTTTGTATTTTTAATACATTTGCAACCTGACAGAGCTTGAGAGGATCTGTTGAGAAGAATGGGAGAAACTCCCCAAATACAGGTGTGCCAAGTTTCTAGAGCCATACCCAAGAAGACTCAAGGCTGTAATCGCTGCCAAAGGTGCTTCAACAAAGTACTGAGTAAAGGGTCTAAATACGTACAGCTGAAGTCGGAAGTTTACATACACCTTAGCCAAATACATTTAAACTCAGTTTTTCACAATTACTTACATTTAATCCTAGTAAAAATTCCCTGTCTTAGGTCCGTTAGGATCACCACTCTATTTTAAGAATGTGAAATGTCAGAATAATAGTAGAGAGAATGATTTATTTGAGCTTTTATTTCTTTCATCACATCCGCAGTGGGTCAGAAGTTTACATACACAATTAGTATTTGTCAGCATTGCCTTTAAATTGTTTAACTTGGGTCAAACGTTTCGGGTAGCTTTCCACAAGCTTCCCACAATAAGTTGGGTGAATTTTGGCCCATTCCTCCTGACAGAGCTGGTGTAATTGAGTCAGGTTTGTAGGCCTCCTTGCTCACACTTTTTCAGTTCTGCCCACAAATGTTCTATAGGATTGAAGTCAGGGCTTTGTGATAGCCACTCCAATACCTTGACTTTGTTGTCCTTAAGACATTTTGCCACAACTTTGGAAGTATGCTTGCGGTCACTGTCCATTTGGAAGACCCATTTGCGACCAAGCTTTAACTTCCTGACTGATGTCTTGAGATGTTGCTTCAATATATCCACATAATTTTCCTCCCTCATGATGCCATCTATTTTGTGAAGTGCACCAGTCCCTCGTACAACAAAGCACCCCCACAACATGTTGCTGCCACCCCCGTGCTTCACGGTTGGGATGGTGTTCTTCGGCTTACAAGCCTCCCCCTTTTTCCTCCAAACATAATGATGGTCATTATGGCCAAACAGTTTTATTTTTGTTTCATCAGACCAGAGGACATTTCTCCAAAAAGTATGATCTTTGTCCCCATGTGCAGTAGCAAACCGTAATCTGGCTTTTTTATGGCGGTTTTGGAGCAGTGGCTTCTTCCTTGCTGAGCGGCCTTTCAGGTTATGTCGATATAGGACTCATTTAACTGTGGATATAAATACATTTGTACCTGTTTCCTTCATCATCTTCACAAGGTCCTTTGCTGTTGTTCTGGGATTGATTTGCACTTTTCGCACCAAAGTACGTTCATCTCTAGGAGACAGAACGCGAGTCCTTCCTGAGCGGTATGACGGCTGCGTGGTCCCATGGTGTTTATACTTGCGTACTATTGTTTGTACAGATGAACGTCGTACCTTCAGGCGTTTGGAAATTGCTCCCAAGGATGAACCAGACTTGTGGAGGTCTAACTATTTTTCTGATGTCTTGGCTGATTTCTTTTCATTTTCCCATGATGTCAAGCAAAGAGGCACTGAGTTTGAAGGTAGGCCTTGAAATACATCCACAGGTACACCTCCAATTGACTCAATGATGTCAATAAGCCTACCAGAAGCTTCTAAAGCCATGAAATCATTTTCTGGAATTTTCCAAGCTGTTTAAAGGCACAGTCAACTTAGTGTACGTAAAATTCTGACCCACTGGAATTGTGATACAGTGAATTATATGTGAAATAATCTGTCTGTAAACAATTGTTGGAAAAATCACTTGTGTCATGCACAAAGTAGATGTCTTAGCCAACTTGCCAAAACTATAGTTTGTTGGTTGAAAAATAAGTTTTAATGACTCCAACCTAAGTGTTTGTAAACTTCCGACTGTATGTAAATGTAATATTTAAGTCTTTTTTTAAATATAAATTAGCAAACATTTCTAAAAACCTGTTTTTGCTTTGTCATTATGGGGTATTGTGTGTAGATTGATGAGGAAACAAAACAATTTAATACATTTTAAATTAAGGCTGTAATTTAACAAAATGTGGAAAAGTCAAGGGGTCTGAATACTTTCCAAATGCACTGTATATGGAACAGTTGTCCATTTTTTGGTCCTTAAAACCTCTTATGGACCCCTTCACGCGCCAATCCCTTTAGCGGGATCGATTTGACAACATCCAGTGAAATGGCAGGGCGCCAAATTCAAACTACAGGAATATCAATATTCAACATTCACGAAAATATATGTGTACTACATCAAATTAAAGCTTAACTTCTTGTTAATCCAGCCGCTGTGTCAGATTTCAAAAAGGCTTTACGGCGAAAGCAGACCATGCGATTATCTGAGGACAGCGCCCCGCATACAAACACATGAAAATCCTATTTCAACCAGACTGGTGCGCCCCAAAAGCCAGAAATAGCGATATAATTAATGCCTTACCTTTGAAGATCTTCTTATGTTGGCACTCCAAAATGTCCCAGAAACATCACAAATGGTCCTTTTGTTCGATAATGTCCTTCTTTATGTCCCAGAAATGTCCATTTATTTGGCGCGTTTGATTCATAAATACACCGGTTTCAACTCGCCCAACATGCCTACAAAGTATCTAATAAGTTACCTGTAAACTTGGTCCAAACATTTCAAACAACGTTCCTAATCCAACCTCAGGTACCCTAAAACGTAAATAATCGATCAAATTTAAGACGGAATAAACTGTTTCTAATGCCAGATAAAAACAACGTGAAGCACGTTCCAGTTCACGCGCACCAAACAGTAGAGTCCACCTGGAGTGACACAATGAATAGCATCTTCATTTCTCAAAAGAAAAACATTAACCATTTTCTAAAGACTGTTGACATCTAGTGGAAGCCATAGGAACTGCAACCAGGTTCCTCATAAATAGGGCTTCCCATAGAAACAATTGGAAAACACAATGACCTCAACATTTTTCCCCCCTGGATGGATTGTGCTCGTGGTTTCGCCTGCCAAATCAGTTCTGTTATACTCACAGACATTATTCTAAAAGTTTTAGAAACTTCAGAGTGTTTTCTATCCAAATCTACTAATTATATGCATATCCTAGCTTCTGGGCCTGAGTAGCAGGCAGTTTACTTTGGGCACGCTTTTCATCCGGATGTCAAAATACTGCCCCCTAGCCTTAAGAAGAAACTGGTACTTTTTTATTCAGCACAATTTTCTTTAACCAATTTTGGTCTTTAATGCAGGGCCAACAGAGGTCCTTACTTTCTCCCCCTTCCACTTTCCTTTTCCATTTTTGAGGTAATGCTGCAATTAGTTGGTTGTAATTCTGGATAGAGCAATGGAAATTCAGGCCGGTACGACCTGGTGCTAGGCCCGGCCCCCAGGCAGCCCGCTTAGCCGGCTGTCGGCCTTCCGGAAGGTGCCCCCCCACTGCATCCCCAAAGAACCTCTGAGGGTGCGCAGGTGACAAGTTTATGCTCATGTTGCAACAGTATGTAGGAGGGAGATTCCGAGATGTGAGAAGTGTGCAGGAGGGCATGGGTCAAAGGAGTATGTTGTTTCAGTAGAAAAAGTGGAGTGTTTCAATTGTGGGAGTGGCCATGTTGCAAGGGATCAGAAATGTCTTGTGTGAGTGAGACAGGCTGAAGTTTCCAGGGTGAAAGCAGTGAGGAAAGTAGAAAATGGTGGGCAAAGGGTGAGGGAGGCTGAGAGGCCTGTACAGAGTAACCCGAACAGTTTGTGCTTTAATAAGGCTGGCTTCTTGCCATGGTCATTAATTGTGCTGTTCAGATGGAAAGAAAATCCAATATGTAATTTTCTAGTAGCAGCAGAGAAGTTTTTGGGTGTCAGAGATTTTAGTGCAGAAGAACTACAGGGGGGGTTGAGAGAAGTGTTTTCAGCCTCCCAGGCTGACAACATGGTGTAGGATCTGTTAGGGCCAAAGTAGCAGGAAGGGGTGGTGGGGTGTGTTGGGGATAGTGGTATATATAGTGAGCTCCAAAAGTATTGGGACAGTGACACATTTGTTGTCGTTTTGGCTCTGTACTCCAGCACTTTGGATTTTAAATGATACAATGACTATGAGGTTAATGTGCAGACTGTCAGCTTTAATTTGAGGGTATTTTCACCAATATTGGTGAACAGTACTTTTGTATATAGTCCCCCCATTTTAGGGGACCAAAAGTATTGGGACTAATTCACTTATATGTGTATTAAAGTAGTCAAAGGTTTAGTATTTAGTTTAGTATTGGTCCTATATTCCGCAATGATTACATTGTTGGGTGCATTTGCTGTTTGTTTTGGTTGTGTTTCAGATTATTTTGTGCCCAACAGAAATTAATGGTAACTAATGTATTGTGTCATTTTGGAGTCACTTTTATTGTAAATAAGAATAGAATATGATTCTAAACACTTCGACATTAATGTGGATGCTACCATGATTACAGATAGTCCTGAAAAAAAGCTGAGTGAAAGTTATACGCACAAATATCATACCCCAAGACATGCTATCCTCTCACCATTACAATAACACCTGAGGTTAGCATTTTTGGGGGGTATGATATTTATGCATCTAACTTTCTCACTCATTATTCACATTTCATTCAAGGATTATCCGTAACCATGGTAGCATCCACAATGTAGAAGTGTTTAGAAACATATTATATTCTTATTTATAATAAAAGTGACTCCATAATGACACAATACCCTCACATTAAAGTTGACAAGTCTGTACCTCAATCTCATAGTCGCTCTATTATTTTCAATCCAAAATGCTGGAGTACAGAGGCAAAACAACAAAACATGTGTCACAACTTCGTTTAAGAACAGAATGGAACTAAACGGGTTCTGTTCCAAAACGTTTCGCAATAGAACTGGCCTAATGAATACACCCTTGGCCTTGTCAAAACAACAACACGGCTGGGCCATAGACCCACAGATAGAACAATGGTTTAGTTATACAAATATTTGATAGACCGGCTAACTAGCGACATTATTCTAGACAGAGCATGCAACTGTCTTTGTGGCTGTTAGTTGATTTCAAAGCTAAATTAGCTAGCTATGCTAGCAAGATAATTTGAAGGTAGTTTGGTGCAGAACTCACGTTTTCACGCAACTCTGTTGTCGTTTAAGATGGATACCAAGTTGGCATTTCGCTCCATATAATTCTTATCGTTTGACTATCGGGTCCTTTGACAATAACATGTGCAAACGTTAGTTGATCATTGACACAGTACACACGGAGGTCGCCATTTTTTCCTGTAGTGCGTTTATTAATTCGACCACATGGGGGAGCAAGAGATACGCACATAAATCTCACAGTTCGTGTCAGTGTCCCCGGACCACTGAGGTAGGCTGTGTCCCTCACAGGTAGCTGGACCCACAGACATACCACACCACAGTCTGTCCACAGTTTAGACGTGATGATCAAACCTAGTCTAGGTTTAGGGTTAGAGTTACAGTTAGGTTTGAACCGGGAATAATAAGATAATTAGGTGGGTGCTTACATTTGTCATATTTCACACATGTACAAGTGTATGTGTGAATTGGAATACATTTTTTGCAAATCTCACACCCCCTGAGACAACCCCGGAGAGTGGGGTCAGAGCCAGGGATCAGCCATTATTGACAGCGACCCTGGAGCAATGGTTGTAGTTGAGGTTAGGGTTAGAGTTGTGGTTGTGGTTGTGGTTGAGGTTGAGGTTAAGGTTGGAACTGGGATGTGGACGTTCAGATTCAGATTCAGAAAAGTTTAATGTCCTCAGAGAGGCAAATCGTTTTGCAGCAGCCATAAAACATATCACATAAAAAAAAAGAGCAAAGGATATTTACAAGCAAATAGGCTGGGTAATTTCAGTTTCATAGTGCAAGTGCAATTAGTCCAGCGTTAGGTGCAAAAACTCGACGTACCAGTTGCGGCCCACTTTTTGGAAGCAAACCACTCTATTTCGTCTCTATGTTATATCGGCATTGAACATGTCACCCTCCCTAGGAGAGGGGGTGACCTCGACAATTTATTGTTAAAATGAGAGGCTGCCTGGATCTTTAATTTAAAGACCCTTGCTCCCTTCGATCTCGACGTAGACTTTGATCTATAGCCATTCTTGTGATTATTGTGATTTTGTTATTTATTGTAAATGTTTGTAGGCCTAGGTAGCCAAATTGAATCGATGATTGTATGCTATCCATACAATACCGGTCAAAAGTTTTAGAACACCTACTCATTGAAGGGTTTTCATTATTAGTACTATTTTCTACATTATAGAATAATAGTGAAGATGTCAAAACTATGAAATAACACATATGGAATCATGAAGTAAACAAAAAAGTGGTAAACAAATTTTACCCATCTACCAATAGGTGCCCTTCTTTGCGAGGTATTGGAAAAAATATTTTATATTTGAGATTCTTCAAATGGCCACCCTTTGCCTTGATGACAGCTTTGCACACTCTTGGCATTCTCTCGATCAGCTTCACTTGGAATGCTTTTCCAACAGTCTTGAAGGAGTTCCCACATATGCTGAGCACTTGTTGGCTGCTTTTCCTTCACTCTGCGGTCCGACTCATCCCAAACCATCTCAATTTGGTTGAGGTCGGGGAATTGTGGAGGCCAGGTCATCTGATGCAGCACTCCATCACTCCCCTTCTTGGTCAAATAGCCCTTACACAGCCTGGAGGTGTGTTGGGTCATTGTCCTGTTGAAAAACAAATGATAGTCCCACTAAGCCCAAACCAGATGGGATGGTGTATCGCTGCAGAATGCTGTGGTAGCCATGCTGGTTAAGTGTGCGTTGAATTCTAAATAAATCACAGACAGTGTCACCAGCAAAGCGCCTCCACACCATCACACCACCTCCGCCATGCTTCACGGTGGGAACCACACTTATGTAGATCATCTGTTCACCTACTATGTGTCTCACAAAGAGACAGCAGTTGGAACCAAAAATCTCAAATTTGGACTCCAGACCAAAGGACAGATTTCCACCGGTCTAATGTCCATTGCTCGTGTTTCTTGGCCCAAGAAAGTCTCTTCTTATTGGTGTCCTTTAGCAGTGGTTTCTTTGCAGCAATTCAACCATGAAGGCCTGATTCACACAGTCTCCTTTGAGCAGTTGATGTTGAGATGTGTCTGTTACTTGAACTCTGTGAAGCATTTATTTGGGCTGCAAATTCTGAGGCTGGTAACTCTAATGTACTTGTCCTCTGCAGCAGAGGTAACTCTGGGTGTTCCTTTCCTGTGGCGGTCCTCATGAGAGCCAGTTCCATCATAGCGCTTGATGGTTTTTGCAACTGCACTTGAAGAAACTTTCAAGGTCCTTGACATTTTCCATTTTGACTGACCTTCATGTCTTAAAGTAATGATGGACTGTTGTTTCTCTTTGCTTATTTGAGCTGTTCTTGCCATAATATGGACTTGGTCTTTTACCAAATAGGACTATCTTCTGTATACCCCTCTTACCATGTCACAACACAACTGATTGGCTCAAACGCATTAAGATGGAATAAATTCCACAAATTAACTTTTAACAAGGCACACCTGTTAATTGAAATGCATTCTAGGTGATTACCTCATGAAGCTAAGTTGAGAGAATGCCAAGAGTGTGCAAAGCCGTCATCAAGGCAAAGGGTGACTATTTGAAGAATCTCAAATATAAAATATATTTTGATTTGTTTACCACTTTTTTGGTTACTACATGATTCCATATGTGTTATTTCATATTTTTGATGTCTTCACTATTACTCTACAATGTAGAAAATAGTAAAACTTTTGACTGGTAGTGTATGTTCTATTTATATCTGTAAATTAACCAATGATATCAAGCCACACCCGGTCATGATTACAGACACCTGTGTGTGTGTCCTTTGACACTATAAAACTAGTGACCCGCAGTGTTTGTCATTATACCCTGATGAAGACAACTTGTCTGTCGAAACGTTGGTTATTAGGTCATTAATTCAAATCAAATCAAATGTTATTGTTCACATACACGTGATTAGCAGATGTTATTGTGGGTACACCAAAATGCCTGTGCTTCTAGCTCCGACAGTGCAGTAATATCTAACAAGTAATATCTAACAAATTACTCAACATATACCCAATACACACCAATCTAAGTAGGAATGAATTAAGACTATATACATACAGTGGGGAGAACAAGTATTTGATACACTGCCGATTTTGCAGGTTTTCCTACTTACAAAGCATGTAGAGGTCTGTAATTTTTTATCATAGGTACACTTCAACTGTGAGAGACGGAATCTAAAACAAAAATCCAGAAAATCACATTGTATGATTTTTAAATAATTAATTTGCATTTTATTGCATGACATAAGTATTTGATCACCTACCAACCAGTAAGAATTCCGGCTCTCACAGACTTGTTAGTTTTTCTTTAAGAAGCCCTCCTGTTCTCCACTCATTACCTGTATTAACTGCACCTGTTTGAACTCGTTACCTGTATAAAAGACACCTGTCCACACACTCAATCAAACAGATTCCAACCTCTCCACAATGGCCAAGACCAGAGAGCTGTGTAAGGACATCAGGGATAAAATTGTAGACCTGCACAAGGCTGGGATGGGCTACAGGACAATAGGCAAGCAGCTTGGTGAGAAGGAAACAACTGTTGGCGCAATTATTAGAAAATGGAAGAAGTTCAAGATGACGGTCAATCACCCTCGGTCTGGGGCTCCATGCAAGATTTCACCTCGTGGGGCATCAATGATCATGAGGAAGGTGAGAGATCAGCCCAGAACTACACGGCAGGACCTGGTCAATGACCTGAAGAGAGCTGGGACCACAGTCTCAAAGAAAACCATTAGTAACACACTACGCCGTCATGGATTAAAATCCTGCAGCGCACGCAAGGTCCCCCTGCTCAAGCCAGCGCATGTCCAGGCCCGTCTGAAGTTTGCCAATGACCATCTGGATGATCCAGAGGAGGAATGGGAGAAGGTCATGTGGTCTGATGAGACAAAAATAGAGCTTTTTGCTCTAAACTCCACTCGCCGTGTTTGGAGGAATAGAAGGATGAGTACAACCCCAAGAACACCATCCCAACCGTGAAGCATGGAGGTGGAAACATCATTCTTTGGGGATGCTTTTCTGCAAAGGGGACAGGACGACTGCACCGTATTGAGGGGAGGATGGATGGGGCCATGTATCGCGAGATCTTGGCCAACAACCTCCTTCCCTCAGTAAGAGCATTGAAGATGGGTCGTGGCTGGGTCTTCCAGCATGACAACGACCCGAAACACACAGCCAGGGCAACTAAGGAGTGGCTCCGTAAGAAGCATCTCAAGGTCCTGGAGTGGCCTAGCCAGTCTCCAGACCTGAACCCAATAGAAAATCATTGGAGGGGGCCGAAAGTCCGTATTGCCCAGCGACAGCCCCGAAACCTGAAGGATCTGGAGAAGATCTGTAGGGAGGAGTGGGCCAAAATCCCTGCTGCAGTGTGTGCAAACCTAGTCAAGAACTACAGGAAACGTATGATCTCTGTAATTGCAAACAAAGGTTTCTGTACCAAATATTAAGTTCTGCTTTTCTGATGTATCAAATACTTATGTCATGCAATAAAATGCAAATTAATTACTTAAAAATCATACAATGTGATTTTCTGGATTTTTGTTTTAGATTCCGTCTCTCATAGTTGAAGTGTACCTATGATAAAAATTACAGACCTCTACATGCTTTGTAAGTAGGAAAACCTGCAAAATCGGCAGTGTATCAAATACTTGTTCTCCCCACTGTATATGGATGAGCGATGTCAGAGCGGAGCGGACTAAGATACAGTAGAATAGTATAGAATACAGTATACACATATGAGATGAGTAATGCAAGATACGTAAACATTATTAAGTGGCTAAGATACAGTAGAAGTATAGAAAACAGTATATACATATGAGATGAGTAATGCCAGATATGTAAAATTAAATGATTGCATCTGAGCTCCTAGTGTGCGGCTCCCGGTTTCTTCTTGAAGTGTTCTACTCCGCTAGCCTGCACCTCACCTAAACAGGTGTTCTACTCCGCTAGCCTGCACCTCACCTAAACAGGTGTTCTACTCCGCTAGCCTGCACCTCACCTAAACAGGTGTTCTACTCCGCTAGCCTGCACCTCACCTAAACAGGTGTTCTACTCCGCTAGCCTGCACCTCACCTAAACAGGTGTTCTACTCCGCTAGCCTGCACCTCACCTAAACAGGTGTTCTACTCCGCTAGCCTGCACCTCACCTAAACAGGTGTTCTACTCCGCTAGCCTGCACCTCACCTAAACAGGTGTTCTACTCCGCTAGCCTGTGTGACAGGTTAAAGGAAATACTAATAGCCTGTTATACATTAAAAAGTATTAGTAAATTCATAGTATGTGAGGATCTTAAAACATCTAAGGTTAAGAAGATCATGCAGTCAGTATTAGTTGATAGATTGATAACATTTATATAATTCTGTTAAAATCCGTCAAGCATACAAAGGGTACGAATTGTGAGAGGAATGTGTAAACGTTATGTTGATTCCTTTATGTTGTCGTGGATAAAAGTGTTAATCTGTGATCTACTAAATGCTCTTAATCTATGAGCCTGAGATCGATTGCTCTGGTCTCCACTCAAGTTCATGGAGAATTCGCGGTCTTTTTCTCATTGCACTAAACGTTCAATGAGTAAACATTCCGTATCACTATCGTGATTCTTTCTCCCCTTTTTCAGGGGTGTAACATTTTTGGAGGCTCCGCTGAGATGGCTGCTCAGATGTCCAGTTTCCACATCCTGGTTGCTGAATTCCGAGCCAGCTAAATCCCCACATAATAACTCAGGCAGGCTGCAGTGAGGAAAGTGTTGCTGTTCGAGGAGAGCTGGAAGTTGGTGGTTAAGTACGTGTCCACTGAGGCCATTGATCGACCATCAGAGACAGTAAGGACCATCTAATTCAGAGTCAACTCCTGCACAGTAAAAGTTCCTACTGTTCTGTCAACATGACAACCGCCTTGGAAGAACTACAGGAAGAGGTAGTAGGAGAATTGCACACCCTGACTAAAGACAAGTTACTAGAGATATGTGATTTCCTTGACATATCAGGCGAACAGATAAGAAATGTTCAAGACAAATCCCGCATATCATTGATGACTCACATTATGATGTTCCTTGAAAGAGAGGAAGTTGCAGAGTTAGAAGATGGCGGCATGTCGGAATTGTTGCTACTTAAAGAGACAATGACAGAGATGATCAGTGGCATAGATAACAAAACATGGCAAACTGACCATGATATTGAAACAGCCGGAACACATCACAGAATAGAGGAACTGAGAACTGTAACCCCACAACAAAGGGTGGGAACTGAGCAGATTACTGCAGCCAAAGCCAGTGATTCTCTGCGTCAGCCCCAACCCCATGCCAATCTTCAGGGGAGCGTGCCGCTCTCACCCAATGCACAGCCCAGCTCATACTGGCGCAAAGAGTTTAAAATTTCTGGTCAGATAGGTGAACCGGGCCAGAAAGATAAACTGATTTTTTCCAGCCTTGCCCATCAGATCGAGAATGGACTTAACAGAGGCTATCCTGAGGTAGAAATAGTAGATGCAGTAGTCAGGGCTATTTCTCCAGGCTCACAGCTACGCAGTTACTTGGAAGGTAAACCCCAGCTAACTCTTACCACACTTAGATGTATCCTGCGTTCCCACTTCCAAGAGAAGAGTGCAACAGAGCTTTACAAACAGCTAGCTTCAGAAGCACAGCATAGCAAAGAGACCCCTCAAAGCTTCCTGATGCGCGTCTTAGATTTGAGGCAAAAAGTACTGTTTGCATCCCAGGAGTCAGAATCGGGGCTTAAGTATGACCCTGCTCTAGTCCAGCGCATGTGTTTACACACAGTCCTTACAGGTCTCCAGAGTGACAGTATCAGGATAGACATGCAGCCTCTCCTGCTAGATAGCGAAACATCAGATGAGGTTTTGCTAGAGAAGCTTAACATTGCTTGTGCTAATGAGATAGAAAGACGAAACAAAAAGCGGTTTCATGCCCCACAGCCTGCTACAACTGTAAGTGTAGTCCAGTTTGAAGATACGCCACCACATCAAAGTCAGGTAAAACTGCTGCAAATCTCATCTTCAATGACTTTGCCCTGAAGTTTGGGTTCCCGTCCCGCATCCACCATGACCAAGGGGGAGAATTTGAAAATCAGTTGTTCCATCAGTTAAAGAAACTCAGTGGCATGGCGGGGTCCAGAACAACACCCTACCACCCGATGGGGAACGGTCAAGTGGAACGCATGAACAGAACATTGTTGCAAATGTTAAAGACACTAACTGAGACACAAAAGTCAAATTGGAAGGAGTCTCTGAACAAACTGGTTTATGCCTATAACTGCACCCGTTGCGAAGTGACTGGCTATTCACCATTTTATCTTCTGTTTGGGAGATCACCCAGGCTTCCAGTTGATATGCTCTTTGGATTGTGCACAGAGGCAGGTTCCAGTAACCATCGAGACTACGTGGAGAACTGGAAACGAGGGATGGAAGAAGCATACGCCATTGCAAATGAAAATGCTCAGAAAGCCGCTGAAAGAAGTAAGAAGTACTATGACACTAAAGTTAGGAGTTCAGTGCTACAGCCTGGCGAGCGAGTTCTGATTAAAAACCTGACACCAAGAGGAGGACCAGGCAAACTCCGTAACTATTGGGAAGATACAATTCACACAGTAGTGAGACAAATGGGTTCAGACCTGCCGATTTATGAATTGAGACCAGAAAAGGGTAGGGGACGCTCCAGGGTCCTGCACAGAAACCTGCTCATGTCCTGTGACCACTTACCTTTTGAGACGCAACCAGAAATGACCAAAGATGACAAAAGTCAGAAAAAAAGGAGACATCAGCCTGCATCACAGCCTCTAGATTCTGATGAAGACAGCGGGGATGAATATGACCTTCATCATGAGCCGCTACAGGTTCCCACATCTCCTACAGTACCTGAGGAGAGGAATGCTGAACCAGCGAGAGAGTGGGAACACAGGCCCCCACCAGTGAAACAGACAGTTGCGGTGCCAGTCCCTGATACGCTACCAGCACAGCCTCTTGTTGAAAAGCGGCTGGAGGAGACAACAACAGTTCAAGACCTGCCTGCTGAGGAGATGAACTTGCCTGCTGAAAATTTGCGTGATGATCGTCCACCAAGTGCCTTTCCTTCATTAACTGATGCTGCTGAACCTGAGGAACCAGCCTACCAGCTGCCACAAAGAGAGAGACACCCTCCAAGACGTATCACCTATGATCAGCTTGGTATCCCTTCCTGCTACAGTATACAGCCACAGTTGTTCCCTGTCTACTCTGCACCAGGACTGGTTCCACGGCTGCCATTACTACAGCAATGTTACTTTCAGCCACCTTACATGTATGGGCTTCAGCAAACATGAGGCTACAGAGTTGACATGTGTGACCATGGACTACTGACTGATTTCACAGACTGTCACAAGAGACAATTTGCAGACTATGCATTTAGATCATTAAAATTGATGGACTGTTGATCAATAGTATGAGAAAGGACTGTTTATGTTATACAGCTGGTCAACAAATATGGACTGTGAATAACTTGTTAGTTATATTTGAACTGTGACCCTTGACCTCTGCTCAAGTACTACCTTACAGAAGAGGATTTTCTAGGTCCAGTGCATACAGACTGTTGAAGAAGACAATGTTGGTAATGTTGGGACAACATTTATTTTGTCGGGGAGAGTGTGACAGGTTAAAGGAAATACTAATAGCCTGTTATACATTAAAAAGTATTAGTAAATTCATAGTATGTGAGGATCTTAAAACATCTAAGGTTAAGAAGATCATGCAGTCAGCATTAGTTGATAGATTGATAACATTTATATAATTCTGTTAAAATCCGTCAAGCATACAAAGGGTACGAATTGTGAGAGGAATGTGTAAACGTTATGTTGATTCCTTTATGTTGTCGTGGATAAAAGTGTTAATCTGTGATCTACTAAATGCTCTTAATCTATGAGCCTGAGATCGATTGCTCTGGTCTCCACTCAAGTTCACGGAGAATTCGCGGTCTTTTTCTCATTGCACTAAACGTTCAATGAGTAAACATTCCGTATCACTATCGTGATTCTTTCTCCCCTTTTTCAGGGGTGTAACACCTGCACCTCACCTAAACAGGTGTTCTACTCCGCTAGCCTGCACCTCACCTAAACAGGTGTTCTACTCCGCTAGCCTGCACCTCACCTAAACAGGTGTTCTACTCCGCTAGCCTGCACCTCACCTAAACAGGTGTTCTACTCCGCTAGCCTGCACCTCACCTAAGCAGGTGTTCTACTCCGCTAGCCTGCACCTCACCTAAGCAGGTGTGCGTTTATTTCACCTCCAAGTGCAATTAGTCCAACATTTTGTTAAGTTGCGGAGGCCCTGTTTTTTTATCCTGCGACCAGAGGGAAGGAGCTGGAATTCGGAGTGGATGGGAAAAGTTAACCACTATTTTATTCGCCTAGGTTAGGGTTAGGGTTAAGTTTAGGGTTAGGTTTCAACCAGGATGTGGACATGAGGTTAGGGTTGAACCAGATGTGTATGTGAACCTAGGGTTTGGGTTGGGATAAGGGCTGAGCTTAGCCTTATGTTCAACCCCTAGCCCAACCAAGCAGGAGGCCTTTTGCCTTTTGGTAGGCCGTCATTGTAAAAAATAATTTGTTCTTAAATTACATGCCTAGTTAAGGTTAAATAAATACATTTAAAAAACCTTAGCTCAACTCTTATCCTCACCGGTTTACCCTAATCCTAGCTGATGTCCACACCCTAGCTCTACCAATTATCTATATATACACTAGATGATGTAAAACATAGTTTGGGAGCTATAGAAATTAATTTATTAATGTGTACATTTGTTTTTGTCACGTTTATTTTGTTACAGACACCTTAATGCTTATTTTTATTAAAAACTAAATCCTTTAAGTATAATTTTTAGGAAGTTTTAATGTTATTGTTCACACTACAACAACAAAAATACTTAAATACATGTAATTTTGTCCTTGAAACCTTTCATTCAAGTACTGTAGAATTCCATTCATTCCTACGGAGGACTGCTTCTTCTGGGAAGTGCCAATATGGCCGACCGGTGTCTTCAAAGCCTCTCTCAAAGCCTGGCAAAAACATAGCATCAATAATCCAGGGTTTACATACGTTATTGAACCCTATCCCCAACTTCAACCCTAACTTTGGTTTACCATACTTTTATCCTACTTTTCGCTTTGTACCCGTAAGATACTGGATGTTGGCTCCGCCTGCCTCTCCCTTTGACCCGAGGTCCAGGAGGCCAGCTCAATGTAACCACTGGTCACCAGTGGAAAAACGATGGTCAAACACAGCTGGAGGGTTTTAATCATTTGGAAGTTCTTCAGGATTGATTTGCTGTCCTCAGTGACCTGGTTCCAGGAAAGGAGCGGGTAAATCACAAGCTGACATTTGACCCCTGTCTTATGAGTTACGCCCTCAGAAAAAACACAGAAGATGTTGTAAGAAAATACAAAGCACATCTCCCCACTCACAAAAAAAACTGTTGAGCAACATTTGGTGTTGCTTGTAGTGTTTAGGTGTTGACTGAAATGTATTATGATTTGTATGGAAGGAGACAGTTTGTGTGTGTGTGTGTGTGTGTGTGTGTGTGTGTGTGTGTGTGTGTGTGTGTGTGTGTGTGTGTGTGTGTGTGTGTGTGTGTGTGTGTGTGTGTGTGTGTGTGTGTGTGTGTGTGTTGTGAGGAAGAGAGCAGAACGTGTGTGTGACACAAGGCTTAATTTGTATTCAGATCATCATCCTGAACATCAGGACCTCATTTTCCTCCTTCACACTCCTGTGGTCTAATGACGCCTGCCAACATAGACACACGTTCTGCTCTCTTCCTCACAACACACACATGCTCAGAGTCTGAGACCAATCCATAAACACTTTATCAATCTTGGTCACATCTTACACATATTTACACTTCCTCCCTCACACAAGAATATATAGCGTATCTGACACACTGACGCGCCCCCCACCTCCTCATCAACATGTACACAAACACAAAATTCACACTGTTTGTAGTAGGGATAATGATTTCCTCCCTCCTTCTCCAGTAGGAAGGCCCTGCCATGCCAGAGCAAGGCTTATTGATAAAGCAGACACCTCTTTAATCTGTTACAGTAGCCGATACCATTAGGGACAGTTCACAATGTAATGGGGGAGGGCTGGTCCAACATCAAGGTATCCTAAAAAAAAATGTGCCCCCCCCCCCCCCCTACCCCAATTTTACAACTATTTTCAGATGACCCTCCCCTTGTACTTACATTTTTTTTGCAGACTGTCCCCCTCATAGAATTAACTGTATTAACTGGCCATAAATAATAATAACTGTTATTTATTGTTAATTGTTTGTTTATTGTGTTAAGAAACATGGACACGACTGGCACTTCAGCATACTTTTGTGGCACAGTCGATGACACGCCAAGGACGAGCTCACCCTCCTGTCTGTTTCATTAGGCCTACACTACGATCAGTGCCGGCTGCAGACAATGATTAGCTAGGGGGAAATCAGATTTTCAACATTTTGATGCCATATTTATAATTATATAAAATATATGCAACATATTTTCCACCAACAGGTTTCTGTGCCATTGCAACACACAACCAATGAACAATGCATACCAACTTCGGGTGCTTCAATATCATGGTTTGCGCTTTCAACACCACAATAAAACACTATGTCAATCTCGACAAACAGAAAATACAAATAAAAGACAGAGATAGAGTGGGGTTTGTCAGACCATGAGACATCCCGAAAATCGGTCTTCTCACAAACTCGTCTGTAACTTCGGTTTCGCCTACAAACTATTATGACCCCTCTATGGAAAAATGAGACACTCACAAACACGGTGGTGTCTCCGTTTTGCTCTAAGACCCCCACAAGCATCTTGGGATTTGGCTGAAGTCTCTCACGAACACGTTCATGTCAGTTGTTTTGTTCTAGGATGCACACAGGCCTCACAAGACTCAGTTGTACCAGTTGAAAACATAATTGGAAGTATATATGGAGACTGTTTAGTGACAAAAATAAGGGGTTAAATACATGTAAAAAATGTAAAAGTTTTCCTGATATTTTTCACATATTTTTTCATACTTAAAGGGGTCTTCAAATTTAAAATCAAATAGAAAAATGATCCTTGGTATGGCCTTCTTAAAATGATTCCATATAGCTCCATTTCCATTTATTAAATGGTCGCGGCACAGTTTGGATTGATTGATTCATTTAATTTGTCAATAAAAAAAAAATATATATATACACAGTACTTTTTTTTATTTTTATGACCGGGATTGCACAATAAAGTTGAGGACTTATTTCCATTTTTACATAAATACATAGATACAAACACATTACAGATATACAGACAAAAAAAGTTATACTGTTCACACATTAGCTAGCTTTAGGCATTATTTTTAACGTAATGAGTCCCATCGTCACACTGGTGTTATTTAGAACTTCTAACCCTTTTTAAACATTGTGTGTTTGAGCTACAGACTTCATCTATTTCTTCTGCATCCATTGGTACTAACCAGTAGCAGAGTTGTGGACTCGAGTCACGACTTGGACTCGAGGTTGACTCGAATCACAAATTTGATGATTTGAGACTGGACTTGGAGCCTCAAGACTCGGGACTCAACTTTATCTTGAGACTGATGACTTGAAATTATCTGGCCAGGTTTTGTCATGTTTTGTCACTCATTTTGTCTCACAGAGTCTATGTGGATTACTCTACATGCAGCCAGAGACAGTAGCCACAGCATCGCCCTTGCAAAAAAACCTGCAACAGATTGGCTAGTGAAACACACACTCTGATTGGACGAGCAAACTGTCAATCAACACAGGTCAGGTGAGCTAGCGGACAGATTGCTGATTTGCTGTACAGCTATAGGATCGGGTGCCTTTGCTATATATAGGATCAGGTGTATGGCTTCCTTTGTTCATATTTCCCGGTTTATGTTGGAGTTCCGTGTGTCTATGTCCTATGTCTCTGAAATTGTTGTTGTGCATAATAGGAGCATGCGAGCCTCAGTGATGTTTGGGGCTGCTGGTGGACCATGATGTGCAGGCATAATCAAAGTGACACTGGACTAGCGCAGTTGCCAGAGTCTTTAAGGTCTTTATAGCTACGTTTCCTTCCAATTGGCCACAGATTTATGTGAATATTCAAAAATCAGCATAAAAACAATATGCAAATTTTCCCATCAGAGTTGTTTTTCCATCAAATTGACTTGTTGCGGATTAAAGTCTGTGCATAAATACCTAGTGCATATAAAAATTACTTTTGCGGTTAAATCCCCATGTACTGAATAAAAAATACAAGTTCAATGGGTTTCCATTGCATTTTCAACTCTAGATCTAGTCATTGTTTTGTCACAAAAAAGAAAATGGTGTGGCTGTAGGGTGTGTACCCTCTCTGGCACCGTGTGGGTATGACCTCTAAAATGCAGATATTGAAATCTGCCTTTGTTTGACCATAAACAACTTTATGGGTAATGCAATGGCAAAGTGCAGTATCTACAATCTAATTGTATTTCTCAAACTTTCTTTTTTTTCTTTCTGTTTGATGGAAACAGTTTGAGAGTTTTAACTACATTCCAACTGTATTTAATGGTTTGATGTAGCTGTTTTCATTTTTAGAATGTTGTATTCTAGTAACCCTCAAGCATTTTTTCACCATAAGGTAAGGACTATTTCATCACAAAGAATGTGTATACTTGAAATATTTGACTTTGTGCAGTATCTTCAATCTAAAAGTGTTTATCGAACTTTATTTGACTTAGGGGTCATAGGTCAAATCAGTGGTCATGCTTGATATGCATAAGAAATTATGTCATAATAAGACAATATATCATTATAACTGATCTACCTACAACATATTTGGCTGAACAGCAAATAAACTTTAAAGACATTTTTCTCAGTTTTATTGTTTGCATAGTTACTGCTCTTTGCCTTTGTATGGCAGAGCAGGTAACTGCAGTCAAAACACAGTGGAACAAAGCCAAAGTGCAGTAACTTCAGTTACTGCTGGTTGCCTTGGTTTTTATTGGATTTTGTAGTTCCTGCAAATTTCAAATTAAATTTTCTCTGAAACGGAACATCACTGTATACTATGTCACAAGATAAAACAGATACTGCAAAGTCTGATTTCAGTCGTAACTCAATTTTGACTAAAAGTGTAGTAACTGCGTTTTTTTGTCTATATTTAACTAGGCAAGTCAGTTAAGAACAAATTCTTATTTTCAATGACGGCCTAGGAACCCCTGAACTGCCTTGTTCAGGGGCGGAACGACATATTTTTACATTGTCAGCTCAGGGATTCGATCTCGCAAACTTTACAGTTACTAGTCCAACGCTCTAACCACTAGGCTACCTGCTTTTGCCTTTGTTAGGGCAGTATATTGACCTGTGTTATAGTAAAAGTCTAGCATGCAAAAAGCGTAGTACATAAGGGAGGTACCAAAACACCTTGATATAGGGGAGGCAGGAGAGAGGGAGGGAAAAGAGCAGCCAATTGAGCCAAGTCAGATTAAAAGCAAGCAATGGAAAAACACACGTTCTCTTTATCTCAATATCCAACTGTTTGTCTTCGTACCCCCCATCGAGCCACTTAACCATCTCTTTCCACCAGTCATGCTCACAAATTGGAATAACCAATCTCCATGGCAACCTATCATCTAGAGGAAGCGTCAGTGCACCAGTGACCTCACAGAGCCCCTTTCAGCTCTTTTCAACATTTTCCAGCTCAGCATCATCACACACAAAAATACAGGAGCTGAGGCTACTGCATGACTCACCCACCTCACAGAGCAGCACTGTGGAGTTTATTTCACTCTGGGAACCGCACAGCCACGGCAAGGAGCTTTAAGCCATGCATTGTTATATATACTCTATATGCAGTGTTTGGCTGTTGGGGCTTTGTGTTTGACCTCAGTTAAAGTGAACACCTGGCTTTGTATTGTGACTAGGATCTCGTTTCCCAGATCCTTCATAGCGTTAAGATCATCGTTAGAACCTTCTTGCAATGCATCTTTAGTAGCCAAGCTGTGTTCCAGAGCTTTTGTTAGTAACGTGGATCTTCAAAAAAAGATCTCAGCTAAACATAGAATCAAGATGTTTATGCTGTCTGACCGTGACTGCGAATAACTTCAGAACGAAGTTGACTAGAAATACAAAGTT
Source organism: Salvelinus alpinus (assembly GCF_045679555.1). Taxonomy (NCBI): domain Eukaryota; kingdom Metazoa; phylum Chordata; class Actinopteri; order Salmoniformes; family Salmonidae; genus Salvelinus; species Salvelinus alpinus. Next base: position 31,392,520 of record NC_092091.1, on the reverse strand, counting down.
GCCAAAGTATTTGCAATCGCTACAAACAAGTGAAGGATAAAATGAGGCTTCAAATGAAAACTGAGATGACTGCATCAAAAGATACATAGGCATACATGGGCCTAGCTATATAGGCTATTTCAACCATATTGAAAACAATTTCATGTTCAATAAATTGAGTTCTATTTTGTGACTAGGCTACTATCTGTCATTTTTGACTCAACGCGTTTCATGATGTGTGACATGTTCGCAATGATGTGCCCAATCTTTGATTTAGTGCATTATTTTTGGGTAAGAATAGGCCAATAAGCCGCCTCAATAGCGTATTTGCAGCCATAGGTGGTAATACATTGTACATTTTTTTGGTCCAAGGTGGCTTAGCAGTTCAGACGTCTTTTTCCGTATTGTCGTGTCGTGTCCTGTATATATATATATTTACACCTTTTCTTCGCATATCTTTTATTTATTTTATTATTCAAGAACTCAACTACAAAAGCTTTCCTGCAACCCGCTTCACCAATTACAAAAAGTATTATTTACCTCAATCTGAAAATCCATCGTGGAAGCTAGCCAGGGGCTAATTCAGATGCTAGCCTGAAAGCTAACCAGAAGCTACTCCGATAGCTAGCCAGAAGCTAATCTGTAGCTGCCCCGAAATTAGCCGGTTTGCTGGCTAGCGTTGGTGTTTCAGCTGCCCACGTTTTGTGGTCATCAGCTATTCCTTTAGCTCGATAATCTACCGGCACTTTTGTGCAACGCGACTCGGACCGGAGCATTCCGGGACTTTTTTTCTCTCAGTTTCCCCGGATTCCAGCCGCAGGCTCTGGACACTTGCACCTTGATTTCGCAGCTAGCTAGCTGCATACCGTGTGACTATTGGCTTACGTCGACCCCGGAGCAAACTCAAATCATGCTGGAGCTAGCCAGCTGAGGAGTTCCATCACCATCCGGACCCGTTTCTTTTGTTGCTGCTGCAGATACGGAACCCCACCGGGCCTTCACGACTGACTGCCGCGACTGACTGCCGACGTTATCTGCCCGAGGGATTTATCCAACCGGCACCTCCGTCCCGACGTTACCTGAACGCTCATCTGAGGCCCGCTAATCGTTAGCTGTCTTATCGGCTGCTATCTGAACAAAACCCCACTACACGGAACCTACCGACGGAAACGCACGAGGTATCTACAAACAGACCTCCATCCTATGCTGCTACCGATAGCCATATACCCGGCCAGCTGTCTGGATCGCCACGACCCCAACCAACCTCTACTCACTGGACCCTTATTGATCACTCGATTAAGCATGCCTCTCCTTAATGTAAATATGCCTTGTCCATTGCTGTTCTGGTTCGTGTTTATTGGCTTATTTCACTGTAGAGATTCTAGCCCTGCTCTCTATACCATATCCAACCTCTCAGTTCCACCACCCACATATGCGATGACATCACCTGGTTTCAATGATGTTTCTAGAGACAAGATCTCTCTCATCATCACTCAATACCTAGGTTTACCTCCACTGTATTCACATCCTACCATACCTTTGTCTGTACATTATTCCTTTAAACTATTTTATCGCCCCCAGAAACTTCCTTTTACTCTCTGCTCTAGTAGCTCTAGGCGACCAATTCTCATAGCTTTTAGCCGTACCCTTATCCTACTCCTCCTCTGTTCCTCTGGTGATGTAGAGGTGAATCCAGGCCCTGCAGTACCTGGCTCCACTCCTATTCCCCAGGCGCTCTCTTTTGATGACTTCTGTAACCGTAATAGCCTTGGCTTCATGCATGTTAACATTAGAAGCCTCCTCCCTAAGTTTGTTTTGTTCACTGCTTTAGCACACTCTACCAACCCGGATGTTTTAGCCGTGTCTGAATCCTGGCTTAGAAAGACCACCAAAAATTCAGACATTTTCATCCCCAATTACAAGATTTTCAGACAAGATAGAACGGCCAAAGGGGGCGGTGTTGCAATCTACTGCAAAGACTGCCTGCAGAGTTCTGTTATACTATCCAGGTCTGTTCCCAAACAATTTGAACTTCTACTTTTAAAAATCCACCTCTCTAAAAACAAGTCTCTCACCGTTGCCGCCTGCTATAGACCACCCTCTGCCCCCAGCTGTGCTCTGGACACTATATGTGAACTGATTGCCCCCCATCTATCTTCAGAGCTCGTGCTGCTAGGCGACCTAAATTTGAACATGCTCAACACCCCAGCCACCCTACAATCTAAGCTTGATGCCCTCAATCTCACACAAATTATCAATGAACCTACCAGGTACCACCCCAATTCCGTAAACACGGGTACCCTCATAGATATCATCCTAACAAACTTGCCCTCCAAATACACCTCTGCTGTTTTCAACCAAGATCTCAGCGATCACTGCCTCATTGCCTGCATCCGTAATGGGTCAGCGGTCAAACGACCTCCACTCATCACTGTCAAACGCTCCCTGAAACACTTCAGCGAGCAGGCCTTTCTAATCGACCTGGCCGGGGTATCCTGGAAGGATATTGATCTCATCCTGTCAGTAGAGGATGCCTGGTCATTTTTTAAAAATGCCTTCCTCACCATCTTGAATAAGCATGCCCCATTCAAGAAATTTAGAACCAGGAACAGATATAGCCCTTGGTTCTCTCCTGACCTGACTGCCCTTAACCAACAGAAAAACATCCTATGGCGTTCTGCATTAGCATCGAACAGCCCCCGTGATATGCAACTTTTCAGGGAAGCCAGAAACCAATATACACAGGCAGTTAGAACAGCCAAGGCTAGCTTTTTCAAGCGGAAATTTGCTTCCTGCAACACAAATTCAAAAAAGTTCTGGGACACCGTAAAGTCCATGGAGAATAAGAACACCTCCTCCCAGCTTCCAACCGCTCTGAAGATAGGAAACACTGTCACCACCGACAAATCAACTATAATTGAGAATTTCAATAAGCATTTTTCTACGGCTGGCCATGCTTTCCACCTGGCTACCCCTACCCCGGACAACAGCACTGCCCTCCCCTCTGCTACTCGCCCAAGCCTTCCCCATTTCTCTTTCTCCCAAATACAGTCAGCTGATGTTCTTAATGAGCTGCAAAATCTGGACCCTTACAAATCAGCCGGGCTAGATAATCTGGACCCTTTCTTTCTAAAACTATCTGCTGAAATTGTTGCCACCCCTATTACTAGCCTCTTCAACCTCTCTTTCGTGTCGTCTGAGATCCCCAAAGATTGGAAAGCAGCTGCGGTTATCCCCCTCTTCAAAGGGGGGGACACCCTTGACCCTAACTGCTACAGACCTATATCTATCCTACCCTGCCTTTCTAAGGTCTTCGAAAGCCAAGTCAACAAACAGATTACCGACCATTTCGAATCACACCACACCTTCTCCGCTATGCAATCTGGTTTCAGAGCTGGTCATGGGTGCACCTCAGCCACGCTCAAGGTCATAAACGATATCGTAACCGCCATCGATAGGAAACAATACTGTGCAGCCGTATTCATTGACCTGGCCAAGGCTTTTGACTCTGTCAATCACCACATCCTCATTGGCAGACTCGACAGCCTTGGTTTCTCTAATGATTGCCTCGCCTGGTTCACCAACTACTTCTCTGATCGAGTTCAGTGTGTCAAATCGGAGGGTCTGTTGTCCGGGCCTCTGGCAGTCTCTATGGGGGTGCCACAGGGTTCAATTCTTGGACCGACTCTCTTCTCTGTTTACATCAATGATGTCGCTCTTGCTGCTGGTGATTCTCTGATCCACCTCTACGCAGACGACACTATTCTGTATACTTCTGGCCCTTCTCTTGACACTGTGTTAACAACCCTCCAGGCGAGCTTCAATGCCATACAACTCTCCTTCCGTGGCCTCCAACTGCTCTTAAATACAAGTAAAACCAAATGCATGCTCTTCAACCGATCGCTGCCTGCTCCTGCCCGCCTGTCCAACATCACTACTTTGGACGGCTCTGACTTAGAATATGTGGACAACTACAAATACCTAGGTGTCTGGTTAGACTGTAAACTCTCCTTCCAGACCCACATCAAACATCTCCAATCCAAAGTCAAATCTAGAATTGGCTTCCTATTCCGCAACAAAGCATCCTTTACTCATGCTGCCAAACATACCCTTGTAAAACTGACCATCCTACCAATCCTCGACTTCGGTGATGTCATTTACAAAATAGCCTCCAAAACCCTACTCAATAAATTGGATGCAGTCTATCACAGTGCCATCCGTTTTGTCACCAAAGCCCCATATACTACCCACCACTGCGACCTGTACACTCTCGTTAGCTGGCCCTCGCTTCATACTCGTCGCCAAACCCACTGGTTCCAGGTCATCTACAAGACCCTGCTAGGTAAAGTCCCCCCTTATCTCAGCTCGCTGGTCACCATAGCAGCACCTACCTGTAGCACGCGCTCCAGCAGGTATATCTCTCTAGTCACCCCCAAAACCAATTCTTCCTTTGGACGCCTCTCCTTCCAGTTCTCTGCTGCCAATGACTGGAACGAACTACAAAAATCTCTGAAACTGGAAACACCTATCTCCCTCACTAGCTTTAAGCACCAGCTGTCAGAGCAGCTCATAGATTACTGCACCTGTACATAACCCATCTACAATTTAGCCCAAACAACTACCTCTTTACCTACTGTATTTATTTATTAATTTATTTTGCTCCTTTGCACCCCATTATTTCTGTCTCTACTTTGCACTTTCTTCCACTGCAAACCAACCATTCCAGTGTTTTTTAGTTTTTATTTTACTTGCTGTGTTGTACTCACTTCGCCTCCATGGCCTTTTTATATTTTTATTTATTTATACATATATTTGTTTGCCTTCACCTCCCTTATCTCACCTCACTTGCTCACATTGTATATAGACTTATTTTTTTTCATCTGTATTATTGACTATATGTTTGTTTTACTCCATGTGTAACTATGTGTTGTTGTATGTGTCGAACTGCTTTGCTTTATCTTGGCCAGGTCGCAATTGTAAATGAGAACGTGTTCTCAATTTGCCTACCTGGTTAAATAAAGGTTAAATAAATAAAAAATAAAAAAAAATATCTCTCTAGGAGCTGATCCGTCAAAATTGTGGAATAATTCTAATGTTAAGGTAAGATTTGAATGGAGAAAGCTGATCCGGGAGCAGTGTTGCTTTTCTTTCGATCCTATCAGAAAGTCTGAGTCCGTATTCAAGTAATAATAAGAAATTCCCCTCGACCACACCCACAAATATTCTTTCCCATTGGGTGGACAGTTACAGCTAGCTAGTTAGCATTGCTGCTACAGAAGAACGGGGCTGTTTGCAAGTTCAGCTGAAGGCAACATTGAAGTTTTCAGAATCCCAGTACACATCCAGAGTGCTTGAGGAGAAAGGATTATCCCAGGGGAAAATTGCATCCCTTGAGAGGGCAAGAACAAGATGTCAGGAAAAGTGCAGTATTATCATAAGAAGACGTATACTTGGAATACGGAGGAGGAATGGAGGGAAAAAGGGAAATGGAGGGAAAAAGAGAGGCAGAGGAGGTCGAAGAGAGAGAGGAAGAGGGTGAGCTTGAATCGGTTAAAATGGTGGAAAAAAGGGAGATGGTTTGTTAAAGAATGGTAGAAAGTGTAAGCAGAGTGAGCAGTACACCGTATTGAAGACAGGAGGAGAAATGGAAGTGAGTGAGGTTGTAAGTGTGGTGAGGTTCTCAGAGCCCGAGGCTTGCACTGAGTGTCAGGATAAAGATGAGTCTGACGGTAGGAGTGACATTTTGGGAAAAAGTGGACCCATTTGTGGTTTTAGGGTGGGTGAAAACAGAGTAGGGTGCTGCGGACTCGGTGAAGGTGACTAGAAGTGGTCTTGTGATAATTGTTTGTATTTCTGCTGGTCAGAGGGAGCAGCCGCTCCAAGTTAAACGAATGGGGGCAAGAGATGTTTTATCTCAAGAAAAGGGCTCCATTGAAGGGAGTGATTACTGAGGTAGCAGGAAATATGAAAGTTGACCAACCGAAGGGGAAGATTCCCTGTTTGTAATGCTCGTCGTTTGGTGAGACGCAGACAGGGTGGCGTGAGTAGTGAAACAGAAGAGTCATTTTCTGTTCTTTTGAGTTTTAATGTTGAGTCTTTGCCTGACAAAGTGATGTTAGAGTATATAGTGCATTCGGAAAGTATACAGACCCCTCAACTTTTCCCACATTTTGTTACGTTACAGCCTTAGTCTAAAATGGATTCAATTAATTTCCCCCCTCATCAATCTACACACAATACCCCATGACAAAGCGAAAACAGGTTTAGAAATTTTTTAACATATAAAAACATTGAAACGAGGCCCTGATCTCCATGTTATGTACACACACAGTTGATATAGGGCTATACAGACAGACAGACCAATTGGCATTTTACAAACTTACTGTAGCCTGGTTTGCTGGCGTGAAAGGCAGAAGTCGGACCCTACCTATCGCTCCAATAGGGTTAACCCACTTGGTGGGAATTGTAACATGGCTCATATAGCGAGGACCGCTACACTGCCCCCTCTGAACAGGAAGGCACATCCCTGTGCTTTGACTAATCTCAGCCCCACCCCACAAGTCCCGGTCTGTGCGTTCCGATGGCCCCACGGCCACCATCCCACTTCTGACACCAATGTAGTGAATGGAAGGAGCGGGAAGCGAACCCTGGTGTAAAAGGGAAACACCCTACGCATCGCGCCAATAAGGTAAACCCACTTGGTGGGGATTGTAACATGGCTCATACATAGAGAGGATTGCTTCAATACATACGCACAATCTTAAGCAGATCCTGCAAAGGGATGAGAATAGAGACGAGAGGTGACTTTGCTGTCGTGTCTTCAGTCCCTCATGTCTGTGGTAATGCTTTCAGACACCTCTACACTGGCAGGAAGAGACCAGCTAAATGCAATGACACACACACAGAAATTAAGAGGACTGACAAAATCCATGGAAACCATTAGCTTTTATTGTTCTAGTTATTTTTACAAAATGTGCTATTCCCTCATACTTAAAGAATGTTTTGTTTTGAATGGATGCCAATTTCACCATGATCAGACTAACTATATAAAACTAATAACACCCCCGGCAACAAACAAAAAAAATCAAGCAAGTCACCTTGGCATACGGAGAATCTGTTTAGTTTAATAAAGCAGACTTTAGTGCTACCTTGTGTTCCAACAAGGCATGAGATTACAGTAACAACATGTTCACAGGAACTCCCACTTCTGGGAGTACACTTCTGCCTTCTGCTTCAGTTCTCGACAGAGAAAGTCATTATTTGATCATTAAACTATATGTGAAAATCAATATGACTAAGGTACATATGTAAGATCTTTGCTGCAATGCAGGAAATGTAAAACTTGCAGTGTATTTGAGGTTTGAAATGTACAATTACAAAAAATGTATCAGCCCCTACAAGAATATCCACTAATTGTAATCCACATAATTCCTGTTGCTGCAGGACCATCTCCATGCTGTAGCAAACTGGCTCAAATTAAGATCCTACATCTGTATATACTGATGGTACAGTAGTTAAATGTGTGTGTAATGTATGAAAAAAAACATATTTAAAAAAGCCTCATCAGTAACAGAAATGCAAAACCCAGTTCAGCATTAGAGGTGAGGTGGAGCTGGTGAATGCCAAGACAACAGTGGAACATTAGGTTCATTCTACATAGGCAAATTGAGAAGCAAACAGGTCTGAACAGTGTTTCGTACCACTTTATAGAGCCTTTACTCCCAACTCAAATGTTATTTCAAAACAACAACATATCCAACAGTCACACATAGTGGTCCCAGCTACTGTATGACACAAACACCCACTTAAACATGCTTTGGGAAATATTCCCCTCAGGTCTGACATATCAAATCTCCAAAATGCAGCACTATCTGGTGTTTAAAATGTCCTCAATCTTTAAATGTTTTAATTTGACCTTCCAACTCCCTTAAGACTGTTGATACTCAGTTGCTAGGAGCAAACTAAGAGCAAATCTCTTGTTGCGGTGGATTAGTGCCTACAGGTCCAACCTGTCATTTAGACACAGCGGCCTCAGCTGTTGATATTGCACCATAACATCTGATAGAAGAGGCTGCAGCAGGAGGAAAACCAAGGACACTAGCCTCTTGGTGTCTGCCTGGTGTGCTATAGTGAAGGGAGCACACTAACAATAGAACAGCCACTTACTGTCCATCATTGACTAATATAATCCATTTTAGACTTTTCTACACTGCCAAAAAACATGAGATTGGATCAAATCAACTCATCATCGTGTGGTGTCTGGTGTTTCTTACTAGCAGTGCTGTCAATCTCATTACAATGACTGAAGGCCTATGGAGGAGGATGAGGTGGAGAGTGTGTGGAGTGGGACTGGATTATTTTGAAATCGAAAGTAGCTGAGAATAAGTAGGACCCAGGGCTCTGAGGTTTCACATCCTCCAAACCCAATCAAAATCGCACCTCGCTCTCTTTTTTGTGCTTTGAAACAGAAAACGGCTACCAAAACTCAAACCAGCCACACACAAATCATCACAAATCATATTCAAGTCAATAGAACACCTAACATCACACACATTGTATAGACGCACTGTACAGCTAAACCCGACAAAACCAAGAATCAACGTTGTCCAAGTCATTGATCGTATTAAAAAAAAACTCCACTCGCAACTTCAAGGAGAAACACACTAGATTGCATTGGGGGGAGTGATATCAGTGATATGTTACATTAGGAAAACAGTCTGCTTTATAAGCAAGCAGTGTTTTGTCTTGTATTGACGACACGTTAGGAATGAATTCATCTTTGAAATGAGGGTTGAGAGCCCGTGAAGGTCATACATAGAGCAGGCCTGTCAGATGTCTTGCTGCATCTCCACGCTGTAGGAGGCGCTGTCCAGAGCATCTGGCGTCGTATAGATCCAAGTGAATAGAGATATCCATATATTATTAAGACGTAACTATCAGTCACATGATATGGTTCCTGTGTTGTATGTGATTGTGTCTGTCGTTCACTTGAGATCTTGAGCTGCAGTATGTCCGATGAGGTTGGTCTACTATTAGAGGAGTGGGGGAACAGCTACAATGTTCAATAAGTACACATAGAACAATATACAGTAAGTAACACTTGATTGCAACATCTATGGAGTGTTTTAGTTTTAGTTAACATGTCAAGGCAAGACCAAAACAAAATCCCTAATAATAATGTAAATCAACAGCAGACGCTGGCTTTCCTAACGTTATGGGAATGTTTGGAAAACCTCACCAGGCATCAGATCATCAACGGTATAATAATTCCAACAAGATGACTCTCCCGCTCTCCAATAAGAGGTCCTGGAGCCAAAGGAGAAGCCATTTGGAACACCAAAAGGTCCACGGGATACAGGAGGAGGTTGTGCATATTCCATTGTTGGAGAGAGGTTCTGGGCCAAATTGGATGTCAAACGAATAGATGGGTGTTTGCAATATGTCAGAAACTCCAACTACCCAACCAGAGGGTATGGAGCTAATGACATCCAGCTGATTACCTTCCCTTCCAGTCAATAGAAGAATAGGTTCAAGGGATCAGATTGGAATTGGGCCCACCTCTACACCTTTTCTTGCTTCACTGCATGTGCTGATGATGACATCACTGATTCTCCCATCTGCTGTATTCTTTACGTTTGCGCTCAAACAGCCAATCAGTGGAGACACCATGCAATACGGCAGCCAATGAGAGACAAGCACAAAGTGATGTAGGAAAATGTCATAAGACAGGCGCCGACTAAAACCCCTAAACGACGAAAGGTCAAGCACATCTTTTCCAGAAAAAAACTCCCCACAAAAATAAGTTACAACTTGTCATACTTCCATCTATTAACAGTTCATATTATTAGTTCTGACTCTCTGGTCTTTGTTTCTTTATATACACTAAAGTGAGGAACAGTACAAGGCACACATTTAACGTTTTGAATTGTTACAGATATAAATAACTGACAAAAAGAAAATCAACAGGAGTAGTGTGCTCTCCTCCAGCTCGGTCCACCGTGCTTCCAACTGACAGCTAGCTCCTCTTCAGCTCTGTTTAAATGATTTCATCATTCTTCTCCTCTGTGCTTAGAGGACCACTTTGAATGTTGTGTATGTATCCATCTCATCCTGTCCCTAGCAACTTCAGCTGGTTGGCTCGCAGCTTGGCCCCAAAACAAGGCAACAACAAAGTCAGACGTGGTTCCATTGATGGTCAGTTCATGGTATGGTCAGGTCACGGTCGGTCTACTGTGGTCAAGTGTGAGTCAGATGGTCAGTCAGATGATGTCTACGAAGCTGCCAGGGAACAGTCCGGTCCTGCCGTTCCTCTGGAGTGTTCCTTTGAACCAGCCGTCCTCCCTCTTCCTGTGAACAAACACTATGTCTCCCTCTTTGAGCTCCAGCTCTGCATCACTCTGAGGGGGGTAGGACACCACCACTCTGTACCTGAGGGAGGGGGGGGGGGGGATCAGAGGGGATACTGTACTGACACACTTTGCAGAAGCACAGGAGATCAGAGACGCCACACACACACACACCACAATTCCAGCAGAATCACAACATCAGACAGACCTTTAACAATATGTCACTGTTCTACAATATAAGAAATGCTGTACCTTTCGCATAGGATTGGCCGAGCGTCGTGCTGCTGGGAGGTGAGGGAGGAACATGCCTGGCGAGGGGGCGGGGCAATGGGGGCACATCCATCCAAGGGGCTGCTCTTACGGTGTGTTAACTCCGGGGCTGAGGAACAGGAGGATGAAGAGGAGGCAGTGGCTGCAGTAGACTCAGGATCCACAGGGCAGGGGACTGCACGGCCATGGTTACCCACGACAACGCCAGCAGAGGAGGGAGAAGGGGTGATGTCGGGGCCCATGGCCCCCTGGAAGACCTCCCCCGTAGCAGCCTGCTCTGCCTCCAGGGTGGGGGATGAGGGGGGAGAGGGGCGAGACTTCTTCTTGTTAGACGACAACAGCTTCAGAATACCTTTCTTTTCCCTCTGCAGAATGAAAGAACGATAATGATGTAAGCTGTATATAGACTGTCTTACAGGAACTCACTGTGTGGACAGTCAAATCTGCATAAACATAATCCATTGTCATGGTCATTAGGGCCTGATGAGAATTTGCTCCAGACTAATCACTGTTGTGTAATGATGTCTTCAGGGCTGCCGCCAGCAGAGTTTCTCTCACTCTCTAACTCAATTCCCAGGGCCCACCCGTGAAAGACAGAGCTGTGTGTGAGAATTTGTTTCTAAAGATAAACTGGAAGGACTCCTGTCTTCAACAAAAATACTGAGCGCCTGGTATTCAAAACAAGGGAACCAGAAACTCAGTGCAAATGTGAACTATTTCACCAATCCACTGTAGCCGTGTTTCACATCAGCCAAATATGCTAGGCATGATAGAAGTAGCTACAGTGGCAAGAAAAAGTATATGAACCCTTTGGAAATACCTAGATTTCTGCATAAATTGGTCAAAAAAATTGATCTGATCTTCATCTAGGTCACAACAATAGACAAACACAGTCTGCTTAAACTAATAACCCACAAACATTTATACGTTTTCATGTCTTTATTGAACACGCCGTGTAAACATTCAGGGTGGGAAAAGTATGTGAACCCTTGGATTTAATAACTGGTTGACCCAACTTTGGCAGCAATAACCTCAACCAAACGTTTTCTGTAGTTGCGAATCAGACCTGCACAACGGTCAGGAGGAATTTTGTACCATTCCTCTTTACAAAACTGTTTCAGTTCAGCAATATTCTTGGGATGTCTGGTGTGAACTGCTCTAGAGGTCATGCCACGGCATCTCAAATCGGGCTGAGGTCAGGACTCTAAATGGGCCACTCCAGAAGGCGTATTTTCTTCTGTTGAAGTCATTTTGTTGTTGATTTACTTTAGTGTTTTGGGTTGTTGTCCTGTTGCATCAGCCAACTTCTGTCGAGCTTCAATTGGCAGACAGACTAAACTTCTCCTGAAAAATGTCTTGATAAACTTGGGAATTAATTTTCCCGTCGATGATAGCAAGCTGTCCAGGCCCCAATGCAGCAAAGCAGCCCCAAACCATGATTCTCCCTCCACCATACTTTACAGTTGGGATGAGGTTTTGATGTTGGTGTGCTGTGCCTTTTTTTCTCCACACATAGTGTTGTGTGTTCCTTCCAAACAACTCAACTGTAGTTTCATCTGTCCACAGAATATTTTGCCAGTAGCGTTGTGGAACATCCAGGTGCACTTTTGCAAACATCAGACGTGCAGCAATGTTTTTTTGGACAGCAGTGTCTTCTTCCATGGTGTCCTCCCATGAACACCATTCTTGTTTAGTGTTTTACATATCGTAGACTCGTCAACAGAGATGTTAGCATGTTCCAGAGATTTCTGTAAGTCTTTAGCTGACACTCTTGGATTCTTCTTAACCTCATTGAGCATTCTGCGCTGTGCTCTTGCAGTCATCTTTGCAGGACAGCCACTTCTAGGGAGAGTAGCAACAGTGCTGAACGTTCTCCATTTATAGACAAGTTGTCCTACCGTGGACTGATGAACATCAAGGCTTTCAGAGATAATTTTGTAACCCTTTCCAGCTTTATGCAAGTCAACAATTCTTAATCTTGGGCTTTCCGAGATCTCTTTTGTTCGAGGCATGGTTCACATCAGGCAACGCTTATTGTGAGTGTTTTTTATAGGGTAATACAGCTCTAACCAACATCTCCAATCTCGTCTCATTGATTGGACTCCAGGTTAGCCGACTCCAATTAGCTTTTGGAGAAGTCATTAGCCATACTTTTTTCCAACCTACACTGTGAATGTTTAAATTATGTATTCAATATAGACAAGAAAAATAAACTAATAACACAAATTATTGTAAAGAACACTATGTTTTTCTGTTGTTGTGACTTAGATGGTCAGATTAAATTAAATCCAGGTAATTCCAAAGGGTTCACATACTTTTTCTTGACACTTTATATACAAACGTGAGAGATATGCTAACATTGCAGATAGGAATACTGATGGCTAAGTTGTGGGGATGTAATGATTCACTGATATGCATCGGTCCCCAGTTCAAATGTTTAAGATATGGAGTGCATCGGTCCGCGGGAGCCCAAACTGTGCGCAGCTTCGCGTGCTGACCAATAGGTCGGCCTATTCCTGATCTGGCACATCTGCACGTCACCTTCAGCATTCAAATGTTTGTAAAATGGCTGGCACAATATTATCGATCAAACAAGTCGACTAAATGGGGTCAGCTGTAGTTGAAAGTGTTCTACAGGGATGCTGGCCATGTTGAGTCCAATGCTTCCCACAGTTGTGTTAAGTTGGCTGGTGGACCATTCTCTTGATACACACATGAAACTGTTGTGTAAAAAACCCAGCAGCATTGCAGTTCTCGACACAAACCGGTGCTCCGGCACCTACTACCATACCCCTTTCGAAGGCACTTAAATCTTTTGTCTTGCCCATCAATCCCTCCGAATGACACACATACAAAAATCCATGTCTCAATTGTCTCAAGGCTTCAAAATCCTTCTTCAATTAACTTGTCTCCTCCCCTTCATCTAAGTTGATTGAAGTGGATTCAGCAAGTGACATCAATAAGAGATCACAGCTTTCACCTGGTCAGTCTGTCATGGAAAGAGCAGGTGTTCTTAATGTTTATTATGAGATAGGGGTGAAATCCAAAGTTGTGCTATATATGAGCTCCATCAGCAGATTTTAATTTAGAATGGAAAATAAATGTGTTCATGCATCAAATGTTAGTGCATCGAATCGTATCACATCAAACCGAACTAAAACGTATCGTTCCTGTATGGTATCGGATCCCAAGTATCTAGATACGTATAGAATCATCTGGAAAGGGATCGATGCACATCCCTACTAGGGTGCTATCACGAAAGCCCACCTTGCCATCCTTGTCCAGCCGACAGGCGAGGGAGGAGTTAGCTGACATGGAGTTGCCGTTGCCGGGGGCGACAGGCATGGTGAGGACTGCCACTTGTCGCAGGGCATCGCCATCCAGGGACGCGGCGCTGACGTTTGGGGGGGTGAGGGAGGCAGCAGCACATCCCAGAGCCACCCCAGCGCGGACACAGCCCTGGGCAGGGTTGGAGGAGGAGGAGCAGGTCTGGGATTGGCACACTGCCAGGTAGGCTACAGATGTCTGTGACTGGATGGGCGTCACAGCAGCCGTGGGCCGGTCCTGACTGTGGCATGCAGCTGGGGGCAGAGAGGCATGTGGTTAGACTATACACACAGAACCATATGCCCCTTTCATCATATATTCACAATCACATACACTATCCTACACTGGCTACATGTATGCCTGCACCCTTCCTCTTCCCCCAGGGGACCCTACCTGTCCTGACAGCGTTGCGTGCCTGGTTAACAGTCATCTGGGACGTCATGTGCATGAGCACCTTGGCCTGTCCCGTTGTCACGTGAGCAGCCGTCACCATGCCCGCGGGTAAAGGGCTGGAGAGGGCGGGGCCCGGGCAGATGGGGAGGGCCTTGTTGAAGTCAGGCCCTGGAACGATGGCCCCCAGAGGAGTGGAGGGGCTGACGATGGTGACCCCTCGCCCAGCCTGGGTGCACAGAGCAAGGGGCACTTTGGGCTGGGTGCTGCCGGACACCGTCCTAATGGGACAAACAGAGGACAGGGAGGAGGGTTAGGGCTGGGGAGCCTTAGGAACGCTGCATATACAGAGATAATCAGTGTGTACGTGTGTGCGTGTACATATAGTATATATACACACACACGTGTATGTATGGTGTGTGTGTGTGGTGTGGTGCGTAAGGTCTGCGTCAGACCTGCTGACGGGGCTCATGTAATTGCCAGGAAACACTCCTATCTTGCCAGTGTGCATGGATGTGCCTTTGAACCATCCATCTTGACAGCGCTCGAGCACCAGGAACATCTCTCCCTTCCTCAGCTCCAACTCATCCTCCTTACGGGGGGTGTAGGGAAACAGGGCCACGTAGCTGGAGAGGGAGGCGAGAGAGACGGGAAACATCAAACACATATGGACACACACACGGGGACTGTCCAATTACCCTCAGGAGGAAATGAGTCAATCGAAGACGTGTTGTGTGTTTCGAACATTTAGTCTGTCACATGAGCTAAATTTACCCCCCTACCACAGTCTAAAGAATGTTCATCAACATCTCCTCTCTCTCTCTGAAACCCTTACTGGAAGACAGTCCCTTCTGGACTGGTCTTCCTACAGTACATTAAGAGAAAGCTGCACTATACTACTATAGAGGAATGCTATGGTTACGTTCTGAATGACACAGCTATGTGGGTCAGAGCACCACAGATGTGCTGTAAAGGGAGTGGGAAAGGCATGTCTCCAGGAACCTCAGAGGCTTTAAAGAACCACTGCTAAAAGACAGCAGACACTTTCACTGGTGTCAGGGGAGGGGAAATGAAGAAGAATGTAGACACACGGACAGATACACGCTTTGGGGAGGTGGGCCGTATTTAATTCCAATCAGGTGTCTGGAGTCTCAGAGGAGTAATGATGTGAGGGGCCAGGGGTCAAAGGTGACAGACAGGGTCTCTGATAGGACCCAGGAGACTGTCCCCCACAGGTGTTGTCCTTTCATCCGTCAACAGAGCTCTGGGTCAACCTCTGGTGCTCCACACTGACAGCTTAGGGGTCATTCAGAGGCTTGGAGAACTCCCAGAACCCACCCAGAAGGACCCATGCCCTAGCCATGTGTGGAACCTGCTGTTTCACTGCATGTTCTCTCGGGTTTAGCGTGCTTGTACTTTATACGTGGAAGAGTGTTACATGCATCTGTGTGTGTGTACTCACACTGTGGGTCTTTGCCGCCCACACTGTTCGCTAGTGCTGGGGAAGGGTCTCTGACTGGCAGCCAACGAGGAGGCTGCTCCCACCGCTGAGGATTGTGGTGGAGGCGGCGGGGGAGGAGGGAGAGCATCCTGTCAATGAAAACAACAAACATCAACAACGACAGTCTGAAAGAGATTAGACAGCATATTAGAACAGTTTACAGTAAGCTTGAATCAAATCTCTCACATACAAAAACATCTTTGTATGGAGCCGAAAGAAAGACCGGAACCACAAATAAACAATTACATGCCTTTAGCACAACATGACAGTGTTACATTACTGTTATAGCTCTCATGAGTCCTCTGAAACATGACCCGCCAAACCGCGCTTCTTAACACCCGCCCGCTTAACCTGAAAGCCAGCCGCACCAATGTGTCGGAGGAAACACCGTTCAACTGATGACAGAGGTCAGCCTGCAGGCGCCCGCCACAAGGAGTCGCTAGAGCGCGATGAGCCAAGTAAAGCATCCCCGGCCAAACCCACCGCTAACCCGGATGACGCTGGGACAATTGTGCGCTGCCCTATGGGTCTCCCGATCACAGCCGTGACAACCTGGGATCGTACCCGGGTCTGTAGTGACGCCTCTAGCATGGCGATGCAGTGCCTTAGACCGCTGCGCCACTCGGGAGGCCCACCCCTGGCCTTTTAACCAATGACTGACTAGGTGTTACATAATGAGAGAAACTGGTCAGTGAAAGAGGGATATCATTTACTCTGTTCAATGAGGGAGAGTATCGCTTGGCACAGAGGTTTGGTCTTGTCCCCAACTTCCCCCGAGATCTGGGAAGGAATCTCCAGCGTGCTTGTTTGCTTGTTTGTTGCTATAGAAACGACACTGGGGCCTGGTGAATCCATTGCTGTGTTTAATGAGGACCATATGAAAGTAAAAACATTTCTTTAAACATTATATAGTTCAGCCCACCGGCCAGCAGATTCCTCTGGGCTCTCATCCTTGTTCTGCCTCTAACGGGACAGAAACCAGACCTAAACAACTATTACACAATCATACACATTGGTGTACTGAGAAAGAGGTGGGTTTCTTCTAAACATGTGTAACTATCCATGTACAGTGACTTCAGAAAGTATTTATACCCATTTATTCAACTTTTTCTTGTTACAGCCTGAATTCCAAATGGATTTTTCCCCACCCATCTACACACAATATCCCATAATGACAAATGAAAACATGTTAGCTAATTTATTGAACATGAAATACAGAACCATCTAATTGACATAATTATTCAGACCCCTTTGCTATGACACTCCAAATTGAGCTCAGGTGCATCCAATTTCCTTTGATCACCATTGAGATGTCGTTACAACTTGATTGGATTCCACCTGTGGCCAATTCAATAGTTTGGACATGATTTAGAAAGAAACACACCTGTCTATAAGGTCCCACAGTTGACAGTGCATGTCAGAGCAGACACTACACCATGAAGTCTGAAGTCTGTAGATCTCTGAGATAGAATTGTGATGAGGCTTATATCTGGGGAAGGGTTTAACAATTTCTAGAGTGTTGAAAGTTTCCAAGCGCACCGTGGTCTCCATCACTGGGAAATGATAAAAATATGTAACTACCCAGACGTCAAAACCAAACTGAGCAACCGGGCAAGAAGGACCTTGTTCAGGGAGGTGACCAAGAACCCAATGACCACTGACAGAACTACAGAGTACCTTGGCTGAGATGGGAAAACCTGCCAGAAGGACAACAGTCTCTACAGCACTACACCAATCTGGGCTTTATGGGAGTGGCCAGACGGAAGCCACTCCCGAGAAAAAGGCACATGACAGCACGCCTGGAGTTTACTAAAAAGGCACGTGAAAGATAGTCTTCTGATGATAATTTTTTTCATCTATTTGGCCTGAATGCAAAGCGCTATGTCTGGAGAAAACCAGGCACAGCTCATCACCCGTCTAACACCACCCCTACCGTGAAGCATGGAGGTGGCAGCATCATGGGGATTCTTTTCAGCAACTGGGACTGGGAGACTGGTAAGGATAGAGGGAACAATGAATGGAGCCATATACAGGCAAATTCTTGATGAGAACCTGCTTCACAGTGCAAACAGACTGGGGGCGAAGATTTACGTTCCGACAGGACAATGACCCTAAGCATATAGCCAAAGCAACGCTGGAATGGCTTCAGAACAAGAATGTGAAAGTCCTTGACCTGCAAAGCCAAAGCCCAGACTTGAATCCCATTGAAAATCTGTGGAAAGACTTGAAGATTGCGGTTCACAGCCACTTCCCATCTAACTTAACAGGGCTTGAGAAAATCTGCAAGGAAGAAAATCCCCAAATCCAGATGTGCAAAAGCTGAAACAGAAATACCCAAGTTGACTCAAAGCTGCAATCGCCACCAAAGGTGATAAAGCATTGACTCGTGTGTGAATCCTTATGGAAATGAGAATTCTATATTTCATTTTCAATACATTTTCAAACATTTCCAAAAACATGTTTTCACTGTTATTATGGGGTATTGCATGTAGATAGGTGAGACAGAAAAACAAAATAAATGGATTTCAGGCTGTAACAAAATGTGGAATAATTCAAGGGGTATGACTACTTTCTAAAAGCTCTGTATCTGCAGAGAAATAAACAAGGAACAAGATAAATGTGTCTCAACTTGACATTAACAGGCCTGAGGAGCAGACAGACATAACTACTATGGAGCAATGGGGGAGGGAGTGGCACAGCATTCAGAAGGGCCTACATGCTTGTGTGTGTGTGTGTTGGTGCACTGCTGACGCTAGAGCGGAGATAATTAGACTGCCTGCAGGCCAGAGAAATCATCTGTAGAGAAACATCATGTAGGAGTTCTCCATTGAAGCGGAGAGCTCAACCTTTATGTATACATTCTCAGCAGTACCACATAGCAACACAGCCACACACCCAGCTGAACACGGCACAGCCATGGCAGCAGGCGCCCATACGCTACTGTATGCAGGTTCCGTTTTAAGAGGAACCTGATGTAAGTGAAGTGCCATGGGCCAATTTAAAATCTTTTAAAGCCAGTATTAGAGGCCCAGTAGCGTAGTTTCAGTTGAAGAGAGAACTCCACCTACCACAGGGATGGATGCGTAGCTCGTCTCCGGGGGAAACGTGAAGACAGTTGCCGTAGTAACAGGACTGCTGGGGGGAGGGGTCACTATGAGTCCAGCTGTGCAGATGTGTACCTGTTGAGGATGGACAAAGTCAGACAACTTCCTCAATACCACCACTACTCCCATACAATATAATAGCATTACACACAGGGCACAGGACTGTGTGCTAGAACAACTATGGCATTTCAACGATAGTTGCAACCCTCCATTTGTACTAGTCTGTCTCCTTGCATCCAGTCTCACATGGGCAGAAGACTTATGTTTGATCTAACAGACTAGTTATTTAATCTCTAAACAGGGTTGGGGAGTAACTGATTACATGTAAGCCACTGATTACATGTAATCAATTACATGCAATTGGGTTACAAAAAAACGATACCCAGTTACGTTACCAGCACATATATAGTAATCAGATTAGAGATACTTTAAAAAAAACTAGATGATTCCCTATTGGATTACTTTTCAATTCAGAAAGGATGTTCACGAAAACAGAAAGGTGTCAATATATTTTTTCTCAATGACATTCAATTCAGCTTTGAAAAAAGGCGCAGGTTTAAGTTTTTTCCCAACTGAGCGAATCTAACCACAAGTCAGAGACCACTAGGATGACACACCAAATGCATTTGGTGGATCCTTTTTGTCTTCTTCTAATACCTCTTATAAGGAAAGTCAGCAATTTACGTTACTGAGTTTGGATAATCCAACAGTTACATTACTGATAACAATTTGACAGGTAACGGATTACATTTAGAAAGTAACCTACCCAACCCAGTCTCTAAAACATGTCACACACGGCCTTAAAATGCCACATTGAATGGAAATGTCGCCTTCACAGCAGCGGTGGACCCAATTGGCTAAGTCAAGCTGTGCTGGTGTCCTGATGACACGCTTGGCTGGGTGAGGTCATATGACTGTCAAGAACAAGTTTTCATTGGCCGGGTGAAGACGGATAACTGCTGAGGTCCCTTGCTAAGAGAAAGTGAACCACAGTGATTCACGCTTTGCATGACACTGACTCACAGGGCAATACTGTTGGACACACAATGTCTCCTTGTACCCTTTACTCCCCACAAACCATGCGTGACTGCCCCAGACAGAGCAGCCTCAAGGTAAATCATTACAGAGGACCCACCTCAAACTCAAATCAACTGTGTAGCAGGGGAAGGTGCAATGAGGCAAGACGGCCACAAAAACGTCTCATCGTGAGGGGCTGCAGTACCCACACTTGCAGTACTGTACTAGGCGATGTCTGCATTGAGCATTTAGCTATATGTGTATGAGCCACATATGTTAGTGTATATGTGTACAGCACATCAGTTACAACATAAGTGTTCCCGATTTACAACACATTAAAGAGTAGCAGTTCTGTTTTCATATACTACAGGCTCCTTTAGTCAACAGTCTCTTCAAGTCCATTCCCTCTAAAATAAAAGCAGTGGACATAGGGCGTGTTCATTCCCATACACTCCCTCCCTCTGGCCCCCCGGGCAACGACTGCTTCCCATTGTTGATTTTCAGTCTGCTTTGAAGGAGCGAGAGAAGAGGAGCGAGAGAAGAGCGGCGAGAGGCCGAGCCACAGATTCCACCTGGGGTCTCGCTCCATCTTTATATGTGTTTTTATTAAGCCCATTAATAAATCAAACCCATCGTGAGTCGTACAGCGCCTGTTTCAAAGAGCAGGCTCACCTCCCAGGTGGGAACGGAGGTTTTATAATAAAGAGTGTGTCTCGTTCATAATGATGGCAGATAAAGTCTGAAGAGTTTAAAATACATCATTCTCCCCTCTCCCTGTGGGGCCAAAGCTTTAATGAGAGCTGGATCTTCCCAAAATGAAAAGGTATATGGATGCACAAAAATAATCTGTTTCTGGAGAAGCTGTCGGCACACACACACACACACACACACACACACAGAGAGAGAGGAATGCCAGCAGTTGGAGAAAGGATTTGTGAGGCTGTCGTTTCCCAGGAGAAGCTGTGGGTAAAGCATGTTAGTGTGTCTGAAATGTGTTGCGGCCCAATGCCCAAGGGGGTGAGACAGCGAGAAGACACTCAAATGGTACATTCTATTCTCCTACTCAAAATATAACCAAGAAGAGAATCACACCCTCCAAAATAAATGCTCAATTTCTGACTGCTGCAACAGACAGAAGAAGCCGGGGACTACGAGGGAGACCACTGAATGCTGTCAGACGATAGACGATAAAGCCATGTTGGTTTAATACGTAAAGAAATGTCAAATTTTTTAAGATACACTACATGACCAAAAGTATATGGACACCTGTTCGTCAAACATCTCATAAAAAAAAAAGAATGGGCATTAATATGGAGTTGGTCCCTCCTTTGCTGCTATAACAGCCTCCACTCTACTGGGAAGGCTTTCAAGAAGCCACGAGCATCAGTGAGATCGGGCACTGATGTTGGGCGATTAGGCCAGGCCCGCAGTCGGCATTCCAATTCATCCCAAAGGTGTTCGATGGGGTTGAGGTCAGGGCTCTGTGTAGGCCAGTCAAGTTCTTCCACACTGATCTCGACAAACCATTTCTGTATGGACCTCGTTTTGTGCACGGGGCTGTTGCCACAAAGTTGGAAGCACAGAATCATCTAGAATGTCATTGTATACTGTAGCGTTAAGATTTCCCATCACTGGAACTAAGAGGCCTAGCCTGGACCATGAAAAACAGCCCCAGACCATTATTCCTTCATCAAAACTTTAGTTGGCACTAAACATTGGGGCCGTAAGCATTTTCCTGGCATCCCGACAAACCCAGATTTGTCCGTCAGACTGCGTGATTCATCACTCCAGAGAACTCATTTCCACTTCTCCAGTCCAATGGTGCACAAGCTTTACACCACTCCAGCCGACGCTTGGCATTGCGCATGGTGATCTTTGGCTTGTGTGCGGCTGTTCGGCCATGGAAAGCCATTACATGACTCTCCCGACGAACAATTATTGCGCTGGCGTTGCTTCCAGAGACAGTTTGGAACTTGGTAGTTAGTATTGCAACCGAGGACAGACGATTTTTACACGCTACGCGCTTCAGGACTCGCCGTTCCGGTTCTGTGAGTTTGTGTGCCTTATCACTTCACGGCTGAGCCGTTGTTGCCCCTAGATGTTTCCACTTTACAATAACACTTACAGTTGACCAGGGCAGATATAGCAGGCCAGACATTTGACAAACTGACTTGTTGGAAAGGTGGCATCCTTGTGCTACGTTGTCACAGCTCTTCAGTAAGGCCATTCTACTGCCAATGTGTGTCTATGGAGATTGCATGGCTGCGTGCTCAATTTTATACACCTGACAGCAACGGGTGTGTCTGAAATAGCCAAAATCACTCTTTGGAGGGATGTCCACATACTTTTGTATATATAGTGTACTTCAAACCAAAATAACACTCATGAAATGAAGTCAACATTTAACCTTCATGTGAAGAGAGTGTATGCTCATTGGCAATGTCAGTATAGAAGTCCCTACTCTGTACACCAAGCAGGCTGGGGTGAGGCAGCTGTCGTCTCAATGCTCCTCTATGCTGTTCTCCACTGGAGAAAAAAAATGGGGGGAAAAACTAAGCAACCTACTGAAGGTTCTCACAGCCCCCCGTCAGTCACAGAACGCTTCAGCCTGCCTGACACGCTAACGAATCATCTGTCTGTCTGTGTGTCTGTCAATCTCATAGTCTGTGTGTCTGTCTGCCTGCTAAACTGTCTGCCTGTCTGTGTCTGTCAAGCCCCCAGCCACCCCCCCCTCTCCCTCTCCCTCTACAGAGCCTGACAACCACAGAGCAGCTGTGAGTGGTTGCCATTCCGAGGTTGCTGTGGAAACCTCGGGGGCTAAGCTGGAGTCTTTTTTTGCGGGCGAGTGGAGTCACGCAGCCGTAATTTCAAACGCTTGGACGAAGCCTTGGCCTGTTCGGCATGACGTGTGGAGAGAGGGAGGGAAGTGTGGGTAATTGCTGACATAAGGAGAGTGGGAATCTTTATCGGGGAACAAAAACATCTGATGAAAACAAGTGTGGAATCTGCTTGTTGTTTGTGCTTGTTGCATGAGCGTCTTTAGTGCACATAGTTTCCCTCGGTTCCTCACTCATTACGCCTGATTAACAAGCCCAGATGGACAGTGTGGAGCCGACATGGACAGGAAGCAGGACACACACTGAGGGTTATGACAGATCTGGTGACAGAGTGACAAGTCCATCACCTATCCCATGAAATCAATGGCAGTGATTATACACTAGTCCATAGTACAGACACCCACCCATAGACAGATGAGCTGTTATGCTGGCCAACAGGATGGTTTTTACAATTCTGGTTTAAGGGGGTTGTTCAGAACAAAGTTCTACAATAAATTGTGGAGGAATTCATTACTAGGTACAATAGACTTTGGGTTATGGGTAAATTAATTTCATTCATCATATACAAGAGTGCTTCAGACATAAGGTTCTCTCGATTTAGTGGCTTCCTCGTTGAATACAAGGCCCCTAACCAAACAGTACAAAGACACTGGACAAGAGGGAACGCAGTAGCTCCCTCTCCCTCCTATCTCACCTGTGAGGGTGCGCTGCAGGACAGTCCTCCGCTGATCTCGCTGATGCGTGCGGCTGCCGTGGGGTTGGAGGAGCTGATGAGGACCGGCCCACTGATCTCCATGGAGTGTCTCTGGGGGGGCGGGGCCAGACAGGGCTTGTGGGACATGGTGAGGGAGGTGAACGAGTGGCGCTTCTTACTGTTTTTCTTCTCCCCGGCATGGTGGGGGCCCCCGTTACTCTGGGGGCCCGACGAGGCCCCCTCGCCAGAGTCCCCAGGCTTGTCTAACTCAATCAGCTGGCGGGCCGCAGAGTTAAACTACAGAAGGAGAGAGGAAACAGGATGACATAGGGAAGGGAAGGCGGGAAAAGGAGAAGGGAGAACATGGAGATCAGGATGTAGAGGGGTAGATAGGAGAGAAAGGGAGTTGTTAATATGATAATGAAAGCTGTCACTCTTCATAATGAAACTAGCTATAGTGAAAACCACCCTTTGCCGTTATCTGATGGGAGAAAGCAGTGTGCTGAGAATGCTGCCAGTGCCAGGGGGTTGAGAGAAGACCTTGGGCTCAGGGGGAGTGGAGGGTTTTCAGGCAGCCAGCGAGCGGAGGAGACTGCAGGCCTTCACGGCCTCTTTCGTGTGAGGCAGGAATCAAAGGAGGAACACTAAAAAGGGTTTAGCTAATCACAGGGAGGACGAGGGAGCACTCCACGACACAGATAGCCCCGAGCTGCTCTTCCTCTACTTAGAACATCAAAGCGGAGAATTTTCACACCAATCCTGAGGAGAGGCAGTGCTAAGCTGGGTTCACCAAGTGGTCCCGTGTACACACGTAGCACTAGATCAGATGTACAGCCAAATATAGAACGGGTATCAGTATAGAATCACTGCACAGACAGAACTCCCCATCCATAATCAAGTGTGGTTATGCAAGACCTAGATTTGAGTTTGTCCTCTGACAGTGCCAGAATTGTTCATATTTTCTTTTAAAAAGCTATTTACTGTGTGACATATGCTGAATGTACAGTACTCATCATTTGGATATTTGTGTAACCTGTGCGAGACACGAGTAAAAAATGTCTTCCTTGGAGGAAAACATAGTATGTCTGCTGTGAAAACACAGCCAATTGTATATGCACGAATGGTTTCGCATCCATTCCCTTCAAAAACGCCCCCGTCGGGATATTAGACAAACCTAAAAATCTGTCACATGAATGGGGCCTTTTTCTCCTCCTCTGCTTCTAAGAATGTCACTTTCGACGTCAGAATCAAAGATTACCTTCACAAAAGCATTCACACGGAAAAAGGTCTTGCCTTCCTCAAATTGTGCTTCCTTTTATGACATGTCTCCGCCCACTCCTGTGTTTCTCTCTACCATGCTCCTCCATTAAGAGAGAAATGCTGTTCGAAAAGGTTTTCATAGTGCCACTGGTTACTTCTGCATGTTACTTCTACATTCTCCGGTTATGTTTCAGGTCTATTACACAGGTAAGGTTCATCATCCCAGCAGACAGTTCTCTACTAAAACAGCAGTGATCAGTAAGGCTTTTGTAGGACAGTGAATTACCTCAGGATGCCCAATCAGCAGTAAATCTACTGGAATGTTTAGTACTTCGGTGAAATATATTTTGACCGTTTTCAGGGGCGAAGCAACAGGGGAGAGCAGAGAGAGCACTAATGTGCACATTTCGCAAGATGTCTAACAAAGCAAAAATTATAGCACTAACACACTCAGCATTTTCCAAACTCTTCCTGAGGTAAAATGCTCCCCTGGACATATCAGGGACGCTCCGGTTAACACTTGGAGGAACATTTCGCTTACCTCAACATATGATATGGGGAAGATTCCTATTTTATCCCCCAGCATTCCCTCTGCCCAGTTTTCATCCACTCGGCGAATCACAGTCAGAATATCATCCTAGAAGAGAAAATAGAGAGAGGTTGTTACTGGGCAGACTGTCATTAAAGATGCTGCTAACCAGCAGAGTTTTAGATCCTTTATGAAGAGAGAGAGAACATGTTTTATTAAAAACTAAAAGGAAGTGCCCACATTAAGGCTAGACTGCATTATAAGAGCAATAAACTGGATCCTGTTTAGAAAGGAACAAGCCAAGCACTTTCCTTTGTTTCAGATTTTGCTCATAAGACATAAAAAACAGCAGACAGCTTATAAAAGTCAAAGATAGAAAGTAATGACCCATTGGGTATATTTGAATAGATCCAGGAATGAAGTAATTTAGCAACAGGGGTTGGAACCGGTTCAGGGATACGTTAAAATAACACAATTATTTTACATTTATACTGTTCTGGAACAGAACCGTTATTTTAAACACATGGGAACCGGTTAATGCTGTTCTTTTACGTTCTGGGCATTTTTTTCCCTGTCCCACAAAAATCGCATCACAGCTCTATTCATGTGACAGTTTTTAGCGTCTATGCAAAGCCCTCACTCTGTCACTCAGAAACGTGTTCCAGTGTCTGCCTGTCAGTGCGTGTGTAGGCTACCTGCCCCTGCGGAAGCATAGGTTACTGTAGAATGCTGACGATGTTACAACTGTGATTCAGAAATTAGGAAGAGAAATGTTTAATTAGAGAAGAATTTAACTTTTTCAATGCTAGTTAAGGATACTATAATGTCATCTAATTCAGATAACGTGTGTCATAAGATGCCCAGTGCTTCAAGTCTCCTACTCCCCACCTGCAAAATTTCAGTTGTATCTCACGCCCTACATGTGTCTGTCCATAGTGACTGGCAGCACAGTGTGTGTTTGTCTTTCATTATGGTTAAACCATGCAAAAGACAATATGCTCTTAACAACCTTCCTATACAGATTAAATAGCTTACCTGCTCCATTATGAGCTGCTGTATCCGCACTGATTGGTGAAGCCATTTAATGTCAAACTAAATGTAAAAATGTTTTTTTTTTAAGAAATGTATTTGAGGTTTAAAAAGGAACAATATAAACCGGTAATTTTTGGGTGTTTGAACCGGTTCAGAACTTTATTTTTCTGGTTAGAACAGTGGAATGAAATTTTTTTGGGTTCTGTTTTCGATTGGAAAATAATTTGTTCCAACCCGCTTAGCAATTGTACAGTAGGTGCAGTGTGAGCGTGGATAACTGGTCCTCTACACTAGGAGGGAAAATGTATTGCATCAGCAGGACACGTCCACAAAGACCGCCACGAACTCACTCAGTGTGGTCAGGGTTAAGCCACAGAGCTTTTACAATCAACAGTTGAGCGGTTAGACGCTCCAAAAACAGGAAAATGACAGCTTAGAAAAAAACAGTATACGTTGTAATTAAAACTCTTGCTACTATGTCCTATGTGGTACGTCTGTAAAGTCTAGTGTCGTCACGATACCCACATTTTACAAACGATGCGAGGCCAAGTATCACGATACCAAGTAGTATCGGGAGGGGGGGAATGTTATGCTCATGTGCTACACAACCAATCTGTGACTGATGTTCACACTTCTACTCAATAAAACACATACTGAACATAACGTCACACTGTTCAATGTATAACATAGAATGGCTAATTTCTCATATTTGCAAAGGTCTACCTGTGATTTGCTGGAGGAAGGAATATACATGCATAATGATCTGCATGTCATTGTGTCAGTAAGGGGAAAACACTGCATGAAACCTACTCATCAGTTCACACACTCACACTCCCTCGCTCTCTTTCTCTCTCTCATAAGCACACACACCACTCATAAGCACACTCACAAACACACACTGCTCCCAACTTTAAAAAATGTTAGGCACCAAACAGAATGTAAGGTGCACCAGAAAAATATAGGTTTTTGATATAGTTAGGCCTATATGAATCCTAACTTTGAATAAACATCTTGTGAGTAGCAGACCCTTTTCCTTTCTTCCTGTGCCAATCAAATTTGCCTAGATCTACTGTGAAGTTACCAGGTTGTTAGCTAGCTTGGTAACATAACTGAAAATTGTGTGTTATCAAACCAATAATTAGCAGTCAGGGATTGGTTTAAAAATGTCTCGCGACATGGTTTGTGAAATTATATCAAATGCGCGCAAAATCGTGCAGGAAGAATAAACGTTAGCTCCGGTTATATGAGTCAACATTTCTTTCATACCATTTTACATTTTCTATGCCTTTTTCCATGCTGTTGCAAAGCTGTTTTTCTTCTCTGGCATTGCTGCATGGCAGCGAACTTGCAAAGCCTATACTCAGACTGGCCTGTGCTCTTGGTTATATCAGGGATGAAATGATATACAATGTATCAACTTTGCTTGCTCTGTGCACTGCTCCAATGTATCACATGTAACAGAAGACTGATCAGGGTCTCTCTCCATCCCCACTCATCATCAAGGCTATATTATATTTACAAAACTGATGGAGGAATAGATGCGCTGGTAGAGGATGCTGAGAGAAGCAGGTGGGTGAGGGCTGGTAGAGGATGCTGAGAGAAGCAGGTGGGTGAGGGCTGGTAGAGGATGCTGAGAGAAGCAGGTGGGTGAGGGCTGGTAGAGGATGCTGAGAGAAGCAGGTGGGTGAGGGCTGGTAGAGGATGCTGAGAGAAGCAGGTGGGTGAGGGCTGGTAGAGGATGCTGAGAGAAGCAGGTGGGTGAGGGCTGGTAGAGGATGCTGAGAGAAGCAGGTGGGTGAGGGCTGGTAGAGGATGCTGAGAGAAGCAGGTGGGTGAGGGCTGGTAGAGGATGCTGAGAGAAGCAGGTGGGTGAGGGCTGGTAGAGGATGCTGAGAGAAGCAGGTGGGTGAGGGCTGGTAGAGGATGCTGAGAGAAGCAGGTGGGTGAGGGCTGGTAGAGGATGCTGAGAGAAGCAGGTGGGTGAGGGCTGGTAGAGGATGCTGAGAGAAGCAGGTGGGTGAGGGCTGGTAGAGGATGCTGAGAGAAGCAGGTGGGTGAGGGCTGGTAGAGGATGCTGAGAGAAGCAGGTGGGTGAGGGCTGGTAGAGGATGCTGAGAGAAGCAGGTGGGTGAGGGCTGGTAGAGGATGCTGAGAGAAGCAGGTGGGTGAGGGCTGGTAGGGGATGCTGAGAGAAGCAGGTGGGTGAGGGCTGGTAGAGGATGTCGCTGGCTGATCACATCTGCCACATGTGATATGCGCATGAAAGTGAACTGCACATTGGACCGGTGCAGACAAGAGACTAGTTGCTGTTGCTTCAAAAATGTATCTGAACTTAAACAACTGACTTTAGAAACATTTTATAACAGGCGCTAGTGGGTTTCTTTAGATTGGTAGGGCCGAAAAAGTTGGTAGTACTATATGAAAACGGTACTACAGTATTCTAAAATGTTGGTATCATAAGTAGTATTACACTTTGGTACCGTGATACTAGTATACCGTGCAACACTAGTAAAGTTGTCTATAACTCACCTTAGTAAAGGGCAGGCAATCCTTGTCTGCCTCCTTGTCTTTGAGCTCAAAGTCATAGAGGGCCTTGCACTGTGGCGGGGGCTGCGGCAGTGGCTTGATGATCTGGACAAAGTTGGTGGGGAAGAAACCGTGGACTCCGCCAATCTCCCCGTGGTACCAATTCTCATCCACCTGACGTCGCAGGATGATGACGTCACCCTTACCGAACTTGAGGTCCCCAGGTTCCTTGCCATCGTAGTTGTACAGGGCCTTGGCACAGGGTAGCTGGGGTACACCCTGTAGAGGGAGAGAGAGAACGAGAGTTCAGGCTAGACCCAAAATATCAGGACTGATGGAGCACCACTCAGAAGCACATACATTTTTCAAAACCCAGAGAGGTGTAACTGAAGACCAGAGCCACTAGGGACAAGAGCACAGTGAGGGGTAGTAGAGAGCACAGTGAGGGGTAGTAGTGATGGGTCACTCACACACACACACACGAGGGAATCAGGAATAAACCATCCTGACTTGAGCAGAGGAACACTTTCAGACAGACCGCGACGCCCTCACTCACCACTAGCCTATCATCCCTCCCTCAGGTGAATCATCGGCTTCCTCCAAGTCAGAGAGGGCCTCAGTCACCGCTCTCACCGGCATTCACCTCTCAGTTTCTCTCTAACCGAGAAAGAGACTCAAACGATGTACCTAAAAGAAGCTTGGCCCAAAACAGACACCAGATACTATGGGAACCAAAGGAAGGCCTACTTGCTATAGGAGCAGGAAGAAAGAAGAAGCAATAGATAAGAATACTCCTTGTTTTGGGAATGCAGTTAACAAAACCTGCATCTGTCTGAGTGTGTGTGTGTGTGTGCGCGCACGCGCGAGAGACACTGAATGTGTCTTGTTAGGGCCCCTTTAAGTGAGAAAGTCGGTTGTAGTACAGGATCAGAGTGAGACTGTGGTGAGCTTGGGTGTTTGTGGCTGGCTGGCTGTGTGTGTATGTGTAATGCAGCAGTCTAAACGCCCTGGGCCTGGCCCAGTTCTCTTACACAGGAAGGCTTGGTGGTCTCGACCTGCTAGTCCGGAGCCCTGAAAGGACCATTCAGGGGTGAGAACACAGAGGGGGGACCAGGGGGATCAATGAGCCCCATTCAGGATGGCTGTCCAAGAGGAGGGCACCCATC
This sequence comes from Salvelinus alpinus, assembly GCF_045679555.1. Classification (NCBI taxonomy): domain Eukaryota; kingdom Metazoa; phylum Chordata; class Actinopteri; order Salmoniformes; family Salmonidae; genus Salvelinus; species Salvelinus alpinus. The sequence goes on along the minus strand of NC_092091.1, from coordinate 31,362,542 downwards.
CAAAAATCCTCTACCCCCTTCCTATCCCTCCCTGTACCCTGTTAGAGGCCTTTAGAAGTGCTCAGAATCACAATCACTACCAACAGTGCCTGGATCCAAACACTGACAGGAAAGAAACTAGGCATTAAAGAGAGAACGGAGAAAGATACAGTCAAAGGTAAAGAGAAAGAGAAATGGGTGATAGAAAGAGGGTCTGGGAGAGAGGGAGGGAGAGAGGGAGAGAGAGAGAGAGCGAGAGAGAGAGAACGAGAGAACGAGAGAGAGGTGAAAGTAGAGTTTGGCGCAGGCAGGCACTGTGGTCTTGTTAAAGGCTAATGAAGTGTTTCGCGGCTGAGACGAGAACGAGAGTACAGAACACAGAGCTGTGATGCTGAGCCAGGGAGACATAACCCCGCCCGCGCACAATCACACAGCCCTGCTTAGACCTGGGCTCCGTCTTGCCTGGACCTCACAGCCAATCACACGCTGCACAGGATGGTCAGGGCTAAGGGGGGTCCGGGGGAGAGAGAAGAGGGGGGCAGGCAGCCCCCCAGATGTAAATGCACATTAACATTAAAAGCGCTGCTACTCGTTTAAAAATAACACTGCATGTTGTGCAGAAGAGGGAGAGGAGAAAAGGACGAAGAAAAAGGACAAACTGATATAAAACTGTGTACATTCAGACTGTTGGCACATTCAGGTCGCCTCATTTTCATGACATGGCTGTTCGTTAACCACCCTTAAGCTCGCTACACACCGTACGCAAACTCAGTGACTGAGCGGCGCTTTCTGTGTACCTTTGTGTGGCTAAAATGTTGGAACGGACCGTATACGACGCTCTGTTTGCATAGGGTGTGTAGGGCCCTTTAAACTCAACAATGGTCAGTACACACCAACTACAGTCAGTGTATTGAGTATTGACTTTACTCTCCTCACAAACCCAGTTCTCTGCAGTCCAGTAGTGCTTTCCACACACACGCAGTCACAGACTCTCTCCCTCTCAACTCGATTTGCCTCACACAAGAGGAGCCGTCAGCAGATTTACATTTCCCTGTTCCACCCCAGTTTGAGAGATAGCGTAGAGTGGGGGTCGGGCGGGGGGGGGGGGGGGTTGAAGAGACGGAGGGGGCTTCTGAATGGAAGAGTTGGTCTGCATGAATGAGATGGAAAAAGGATGGTGGGGGGGGGTCGTTTCCGTTTTGCAACCATGGAAACTATGCTAATGTGTCTGAACTGGACCAACATGAAGGAGTCTAATCCAGGCTTCAGTCCAGTCCAAACAACTGGCCGCCAGCCCTCCCGCCATGACTGTGTTAGTCACTGTACGACTGGGTTTCACAATGTACCAGTTTATGCCAATGCCCTCTTGTTTATAAAAGAGGGAGAGCATCCCCCACACAAATGGTACAATCTCTTATGGCTTTTCACCCCCATCCGGAGAGAGGCAGACAGAACAGACTGCGTCAGGGAACATCTTCCCTGCTCCTCAGCCTCTCCGCTCCCACAGATAAAGCCTTGATACCTGTGTGTTGAGGTGGCTGGGGCTCCCTTCCCAGGGAGAGCAATGAGATGGAAATCAATAGATACTAAGGCTTTAAATACAGCCAAGGGAAGAGGGTAAACTTTCGCTCTAGTCCCCTCCCTCCCTCTACCTCTCCCCCCTCTCCCGCCCACATTAACAGCTGCTCTGAATGAAATGTTTAATGGAAGTCATCATTCATCAGCATAACTCTGTATCAGACAGAGCCGAGCAGGGAGCTTTATCTCACCACTGCACCTCTAATGAGAATCTGACTATAGGCCACAACTAATCACTTCTGCCCTGGTTATAGATTTAAGCACATGATTTGACAGTACACCATCACAGACCTACTGAGTGTGTGGTGGTGTGAGGACTACGGTTGAACATACTTCCACATCACACATGAGAGAGGCCGACTACACAAACACACTATTTCGATCCACAACTATGCACTCTCTAATTTGCAGAAAATGTGTTTGTGTGCGTGCATGTGCAAGAGCAGCAGTAACAGGCTGCGTGTGAGGGCAGGGATCATCAATAGATTCAGCCGCGGGAAGATTCTTTGAGCAGATGGTCAGGGGCTGGAACATAATTACAAATAACTGCAAATTGACCGCAAGAAGTCCAAACAGATATCATATTTGACTAAAACAATAATTTCAAACCTTGCTTACATTTGTATATGATCACATATACACTATATATACACAAAAGCATGTGGACACCCGTTCAAATGAGTGGATTTGGACATTTCAGCCACACCCGTTGCTGACAGGTATATACATTCGAGCACACCGCCATGCAATCTCCATTGACAAACATTGGCAGTAGAGTAACTTTTTTTTGCTCAAAACTTGGGGGGGGCCCAAATAGAAGTCACCCGCAAGCCAGATTTGGCCCACGGGCCGCCAGTTGGGGAACCCTGGTGAAAGGCAATATTGTCTGGCATCAGATGGTGTGTGTAATCCTACCTTCATCAAAGATAATGCAATTAGACCTGAGTGGAGTGCTATGTGGATTTGGCTGTAATAGTATTCACTTCCACAGCATCGAATCATTACAGAATTACAACACTGTTCTGCTCCAAAGCATAGCCAGATGTCAACAACCAGCGAGCAAACAGACAACTACACAAAACACTATATGCATAAAGACACACGCAGAAAGACAGACAGGGGTAAGCTTAGGTCATTGCCTGTGGACTAGACTAACCCTAACCACCACTGACAACAGCAGCACTAGAAAAACAATCTGCCATTTTAACTAAGCAATCATAGGCTGTATACATGCCATGATTTATATTTACTGTAGTAGATTATGAAGAAAATGTCTGCTGCTCATCACACAGCTACTCTACCAAGTAACAGTAAGCAACTGCCATAGATGGCCATCGGACACACAGTCCTTTGACTACAGGTGCCTTTTGGGAAGTGAGGTCTACGCAGATCGTAGACAAAAAACCCTTTGCCAAAGAAAACTCCAGTCTCCAGTTTGGGAGGATTGAGGACTGTAGAGGTGTTCTTCTTCCAGCCATGTCTTTCGCCCCTGGGCTCGGTCTTTGTCAGCCCCCCCCCGGAGCCAGAAAGATCCCAGACATTCCTGGACAAAACAGTATCTTTCTCCAACCAGCACGTGGCATTCGGTCTTCAGTTAACATGTCACCATTTACTGATGAGTCTCCCCTAGAGTTGAGAAAGCACACAGGAAGGGAGTGACACAATGTGAAAGTGTGGAATTCTACAGGCAGTAGCCATCTTGTTTTCATTAAAGTGCCATTACTTTAAATTGCTTCCTAATGGTCTCGTTTATGACCACTGGGAGAGCGCAGCCTTCCCTGTTCCCTGCCTTCTCTCTCTGCGCCCTCTCTGTACATACAATCCTGGGGGGGGGGGGGGGGTCTTCTGATTGTGGATCATAAGCAGGGAAAGGACTAAGGAAGGTCAAGGAAATAATTAACAACATTGAACAAAATTATAAAACGCAACATGTAAAGTGTTGTTCCCATGTTTCATGAGCTAAAAGATCTGAGGAATTTTTCATATGCACAAAAAGCTTCTCTAAAATGTTTGTTTATATCCCTGTTAGTGAGCATCTCTCCTTTGCCAAGATAATCCACCTGACAGGTGTGGCATATGAAAAAGCTGATTAAACAGAATGATCATTACACAGGTGCACCTTGTGCTGGGACAATCGCGCGAGGCAAATGGTGGTTACACCAGATACAGACTGGTTTTCTAATCCACACTCCTACTTAAAAAAAAAAAAAGTGTGTGACCAACAGACACATACAGTGCATTTGGGAAAGTATTCAGACCCCTTGACTTTTCAAAACTTTGTTACGTTACAGCCTTATTCTAAAATGGATTAAATAAACATTTTTCTAAATCAATCTAAACACATTACCCCATAACAACAAAGCAAAAACAGTTTGAATTTTTTTGAATTTATAAAAAAATACAAAACAAATATACCTTAAGTATTCAGACCCTTTGCTATGCGACTTGAGCTCAGGTGCATCCTGTTTCCATTAATCATCTTTGAGATGTTTCTACAACTTCATTGGAGTCCACCTCTGGTAAATTCAATTGATTGGACATGATTTGGAAAGGCACACACACCTGTCTATATAAGGTCCCACAGTTGACAGTGCATGTCAGAGCAAAAACCAAGTCATAAGGTTGAAGGAATTGTCCGTAGAGCTCTGAGACAGGATTGTGTCGAGGCACAGATCTGGGGAAGGGTAGGGTACCAAAAAATGTCTGCAGCACTGAAGGTCCCCAAGAACACAGTGGCCGCCCGTAACAAAATGTTGAAAAGTCAAGGGGTCTGAATACTTTCCTAATGCACTGTATCTGTATTCCCAGTCATTTGAAATCCATAGTTTAGGACCTAATGAATACTTCAATTGGGGGTTAATGTGGTTCATTTGAGCTCGTCAGAGTCGGCAAGGTGAACCAGTTGTGATGTCTGCTATTTCAATAAATGAATCTCACCATGACAAAAAACGCTAACCTGCAGATATAGTACACTATATGCCAAAATATATTTTGATATGGTAAAATAATATTTGAGACGGTGCCTTCAGAAAGTATTCATACCCCTTCACTTGTTCCACATTTTGTTGTGTTACAGTCTGAATTCAATTTGTCTCACCCGTCTACACACACAATACCCCATAACGAAAAAGTGAAAACTTTGTTTTAGACATTTTTGCACATTTATTGAAAAGGAAATACAGATCTCATTTACATAAGTATTCACACTCCTAAATCAATACTTTGTAGAAGCACCTCTGGCAGCAATACAGCGGTGAGTCTTTCTGGGTAAGTCTAACACCTGGACTGTATAGTATTTGCACATTATTCTTAAAGGGGGAAAAAATCTTCAAGCTCGTTGTGGCTCATTGCTAGACAGCCATTTTCAAGTCTTGCCATAGATTTTCAAGCATATTTAAGTCAATATAGATTTTGCCTTGTGTTTTAGGTTATTGTCCTGCTGAAAGATGAATTTGTCTCCCAGTGTGTCAGAAAGCAGACTGAATCAGGTTTTCCTCCAGGACTTTGCCTGTGCTTAGCTCTATTCCGTTTCTTTTTATCCTAAAAAAAAACCTCCCTTGCCCTTTGAAATTCACTGCTCGACTGAGGGACACTAAAGATAATTGTATGTGCGGGGTACATAGATAGTAGTCATATTTTTTTTTATCTTAAACACTATTATTGCAGACTGGGTCCATGCAACTTAAGAAATGTTTTACTCCTTGCCATAACAAAGGGGTTGAATACTTATTGACTCAAGACATCCCCGATTTTCATTTTTAATTCATTTGTAAAAAGAAATCTAAAAACAACAAATTCCACTTTGACATTATGGGTTATTGTGTGTAGGCCAGTGTCACAGCATCTAAATGTAATCAACTTTAAATTCAGGCTATAACAGCAAAACGTGGAAAAAGTCAAGGGGTGTGAATACTTTCTGAAAACACTCAAATCACTCAAATATTAGGGGGGGAAGGGGGGGGGGGGGGGGTCCTTCACGTCACTGGTTAGAAGACAACCTGCAGAACACAGTCAGCAACATTTTGGAATATTGCATTTTGATAAGTGGGTCACCAAAAGAGAAATGCAATACGTTTGTCAATCACTCCTATCGATTATCACACAGAAATCAATTGCGTGAGAGGGGGAGATGAGGTTGCGCATCCTGTTAATACTAACACAGCTCAAAAACCACACGGAATCTGGAAATAATGTGTGCGTCACTGGTTAGTGGACGATTTGTAGAAGACAGCCATCTGCATTTAAAAGTGTTTAATTTATATTCAGTGGGTCTCCAACGCCGTAAATGTAATGCTTCACCATCTGGCACTTCGACAGACGAATCTGGCTTTGGGGGATGTCAGGAGAACGCTACCATAGTGCCAACTGTAAAGTTTGGTGGAGGAATAATGACCTGGGGCTGGTTTTCATGGATTGGGCTAGGCCCCTTAGGGAAATGTCAACAGTGTGACATTCGAGATGATTCTGTGCTTCCAACTTTGTGGCAACTGTTTAGGGAAGGCCCTTTGTTTCAGCATGACAATCCCCCGTGCACAAAGCGAGGTCCATACAGAAATGGTTTGTCGAGATCGCTATGGAAGAACTTGAGTGGCCTGCACAGAGCCCTGACCTCAACCCCATCGAACATCTTTGGGATGAATTGTTATGCCGACTGCGAGCCGGGCCTAATCGCCCAACATCAGCGACCGACCTCACTAACGCTCGTGGCTGAATGAAAGTAAGTCCCCACAGCAATGTTCCAACATCTAGTGGAAAGCCTTCCCAGAAGAGTGGAGGCTGTTGTAGCAGCAAAGGGGGGGGCACCAACTCCATATTAATGCCCGTGATTTTTGAATGAGACGTTGGACGAGCAGGTGTCCACATACTTTGTCATGTAGTGTATGACATAGCCAATGACTATACACCGAGTATACCAAACATTAGGAACACCTTCCTAACATTGAGTTGCGTGCGTAAGCCCTGATCAGCATGTAAGTTATAGCCAGATGAGAGTTGGTCTCCAGCGCTAGCTAAGGCTACTTTTAAACCTGGAAAACACCATTTTCAACAGCGCATTTGAAGAAAAAAATGATTGCCTAGCAAATTACATTGGTTGTCACTCAACTAGTAAAGCCTAATATTGCGCAGGACACTTCAAACATTCGAATGCTGAAGGTGACAACCAGATGTGCCCGATCAGGAACAGGCCTTCCTCTCATTGGTCAGCGCGTGAGGCGGCACACAACTCGCAGTTTGACTATGCTACTAATACTGGGGTTGCTCGGCATGCAAAATTACTTGTAGATCAGTGACATGCTTAGTTCCACACTGAAGGAGAGGACACAGTTGTCACAAAATTTGATATTTTCAGAAGGTAGAAAGAAAGTAATGAGTAAGACATTTGTGAACTGGCGATTTGGGACTTAATAGATTTTCTGACAGATGCATGCTACATTTGGAGCGGTTTGGGCTCCTGCGGACCGATACACTCATATCTTAAACATTCGAACTGGGGACCGATGCGTATCGGTGGATCGTTAGATCCCTAGTGACAACGGTTGGTTGTCACTGTTATTTAAGTGATAGTTTGACTGTCATGTCCATGTATTGGTGTGGCCAGCAACTTTTATCCCTCTCCCCCGAATTATCGGTGCCATTTGAGAAAGAAAATGACAATTGCATTCTAAGTCCTGCAACCTCCAGCGTGGATGACAAAATCAACAGTACCAAAATAAAGATATTGCTCTGTTTAAGCAAATGATCATGTCATCTTGTTGACTAGACTTTTATACTAACATCACCCAATCGGAGGTAAAAACGATGTTTAATTCCCCCCAATTCAATGTGGTCAAAACACCAGCTTGTGTAATGTAGTAGCACATACTGTACACATCATGAAAGCAGCGGAATATACATGAATTAGATATGGCAAAACAATTAAATAGCTTAATTTCCTATCCTAAATGAAGGTAAGAATTGTTCAATAATCAGATATCTCACTAGTTTAACCACTTTTTTTTTTAATTAAAAAAAATGCTCCCAAGCACAATTTAACCAGGCACTCTAGACTGGATGGTCCATAGGGTATGTGCAGCAGGTTGAACGTTTGATGTCTCTAATCGGAGGTAAGAATGAGCAGATCAGTCCGGACACATGGAGAAAGCACGGATCAGGAGAAAAGATGAGTGGGTGATCCGTTAAACAGGACTCTGATAGAGGGCTAGTAAGTCTTAGCCATAAATAGACTTACTCGTCCTGTCTGAGTCCTCTAAAAGGTTATCCGAGTCCTGTAAAGGTTACCTCAGGAAGCCAGACAGATCGGAGTCTACCTCCAGCGCTCTCAGATGACCTCAAACAGGTCTGTTCATTGAGCAGCTAGCTAGCGTTACTGCTCCTACTGCCCCTGCACGGAACCAAGACAAAGACTAACTTCCAACCACTGGTTTCTATGGCAACTCGTCTCAGCAAGCCTTTTTGAGGGCTATTTATGGGCCTCTTTACAATGTAGTGAATCTTATGAAAGAGAGTCATTCAAAGTCAGAGGGGTATGCAGTTCCTGGGGGGCCTGGTGGGGCCAGGGGAGGGGCGTAGGGCAGTGCTGAAGTTAATGGACTATCACCTTCTCTAGAGGGGTAAAAGCTACAGTAACACACCATAGAGGAGTGAACAGATGGAGGTCTGGCTCACACATGAACAGAACATCTCACTAGTCCTCAACTCTACTACTGGCTCGGTGTACTGCACTAACGATCTTCCGGTTCCTCCTGCTATCCTAGTAGGTTTTTCCAAAAATGTGAATATTTGTAGTTACTTTTTAAGTTAATATATGCAGTCAACTTGTGCAACATGTTAAGATATGAAGCAGATTGCGTTCTTCACATTATGAAGCTTACCGTAGTTCCCCAGAACAGTTAAGCCAGTGTTTGTAAATAGCACAACGGGAGAAAGCGGGAGCTGGTGAGTCCACGAGTCTCTGTTGTGCATATGAGGTGATGAAGTCATACTTGTATGCCATTACTATTAAATGTTTGCCAACAGATATCTTATACCGGCTTTCTGCCATGTTTGAGAAGCTAAAGAGCTCTGGATGAGTTATTTTTTCCCTGTGCTTCCCACTAACGTTTTTCCCCTCTGTTCTTCCTCCTCTCCCCTCCGTGTACACATGCTGCTCTTCCGTCAGAAAAGCATGAATCACAACTTTGTGCAACTGAAAAATCTCACACTTTCGCTTGTAAATGTCCACACTCACCGAAAAATGACATTCAGTAGCTACTAGCTATGCCTGTACTACTTTATTAGCTGGAGTTGTCGGTCTTTGCAATTAGTATATGTTCATTTTTGTTAGTTAGCATTCAGCTATCGTCTATGCGAGTTCGCTATTACTTGTGTAATTTGGGGGTATTCTGGTAATAGAGGCCCAATGGGCTTACCTTGCATTTTTTGCCACCCCCTTGTGTGCTACACCAGCAATACCGTAAATCCCGGGATACCGCCCAAACCTCATCCCTAGGTCAGGTTACTAAAGGTCTTTCTCATCCAGACTAATGCACATACAAAGAGCCATTGCTTCCCTTCCCCTGAGTGTCAGTTATAAACACACACCTCAGGAGTAGCCACTCGATGACCCAAACAAATTTTCCCTTTACGGCCTGTTCACTGGGCTGCAGTGTGAGGGCTCCTGGGAATTGCAGTCCTTGGCTTTTTCTCCTGGAGTCTGGACAAAGCAAGGGCCCATGAGGCAGCCATGTGCAGGTCTAAACCAGGGACTAGGCTACATTCAGAATTCACTTTAAGAGAGGGGGGAAAAAATCCATAAAAAAATTCAACACAAGGAAGTACAACTAAGACGTTGCTGAGGCAGGAGCATTTAGTAGTAAGCTACAGATTAGTCATCAAAAAGAAACCAGTTTGCCAAGAAGGGGGTCTGGGTTTATGGAAGACCATACGGTTTTGATAAAGCTGTGAGCGGCTCTGTGTGTGTGTGTGTGTGTGTGTGTGTGTGTGTGTGTGTGTGTGTAGGTGCGATGCATTGTAGTGAAGTTGCCATCTTACATGAGCACGCGTGTGCATGGACCGTGTGAGTGCATGTGCGTGTCTAGCCTTTACCTGGCTGGTTGGCCCCATTCCAGCGGTGGAGGCTGGTTCTGGGTGGCTGGGGGAATCACATGGTCTGTCTGGCTAAAGCAGCAGAACTGAGAACAGAACCCTCTATGCCTGTGCCAGTTCATACACTGAGTGGGCTTAAAGACTCTCTCTCATAGGAAAGAGCCCACTCACATTACACAGGAGAAAGAGGGGGAGGGAGGAAGCATGATCAAAAGACAGAAGAGCGGGAGTAGAGGAAGGTGGGGGGGGGGGGGGGGGCGAGAAGAGACACTGAGAAAGGAGTGTCAGTGTGATGGTGATGCTTCTGACAGAACCTCCACTCCAACAGGAGCCAGAAACACACAGCGACACGTTGAGACGGGGCCCCAGCAGGCTTGTTGGCCAGGACTAATATAATGTAGCAGAAACAGCTGGGGGAGCCAGAAGGACAAGCAAACAGAAATCTGTTCACTTTATATCCCTGCCTGCAGTGAGGCGCGCAAGAGCAGTACACTACAAGTTCTCCCAGTAATTCACCAGGGATCTTCCACTGGGCCAGTTTGGCCACGCAAAGACCATGCAGTCACTAAAAGCAATGAATCAAAAACTCCTCCACTTTTATCTGTCTATTTTCCTCTTCTCCCAGTCCATCTTGCTCTGGCTGAGGCATGTTAAACGGGCTGCGTCGTGCTGCTCCAGGCTGAAGGAGAGGAGGCTGGGATTTTGTGTTTGGTGAGTAGAGGAGCAGGCTTTAAGAGCGGCCCCGAGAGGCTCAACATCCGCACATTAACTCCTCTCTCAAGTTCACATCTCCCCTCTCTGAAGGGCTTGTTTTCTGCTCAGCCTCCCTCTCGTTCACCATTTCTCCCACAGATGTCAGCCTTTGGGCCCACTCTGGAACCACAGAGTTTAGAGGGAAGTCAGCGTTAAAATCTCATGTTTCCATCCATGAGTTTTCTGCCTATTCAGGGGAAAATGCAAGAGAGAACATAGGAATCTTCAATCTCCTAATCGAGAATGAGCTCTGACAGAGGCTTTAGAATAAATAAAGTGAGATTGGGACTAACTCAGAGATTACTTTACGAAATGTCATAGTTATCGGTGTATCTAGTGCCGCTCGGTGTGAGCTGAATACTAAGTGCCTCTTCAGAACTCTCCACTACCGCTCAGCTCCTAGAAGGAAGCGGGTGCAGCATGGTTGTCGGTAGGCTTTTGTTCCAGTCAAGTCAATCAGTTAAACTGAGGCAGAGCCAGCTGTTCCTGTCCTGCTGAGTCAGACTGGACTGATTTGGCCTTGGCCGTGGTAGTGGCACTGGGAGGGTTAATTGTTTAAAAGAGGACTGGATCATCTGCTAGGCAGACAGCAGCACCGCAGGACCTGAATTAGCAGCGTTTAGACAAGAGGAACACACCAACAGAGTTGAAACTACACAGTCAATTTACATGGGCTGTGATTGGGCCCTGATGGGCCTTGACCAATGGCCAGTGTTAAGACTTTAGGTTGTGGGTTGATCCTGGCAGTTTCAGACCACTGGCCTTTAGGCCTGAGCTTGGCCTTTCGGGCCTCAGACCTGTGGGCATCAGCCTTTGGGGACAGAAAGGAAACAGTGGGCAGCTAAACGGTTGTTTGCATTGGCTGGTATTTGGACATCTCTACAGTGGACAAACAAAGCAGTTCGGCAAAGGACCAGTATACAAATGCTGCATCTGTTCCCCCTTTCAAAGACCATCACAGCTATGTCCATCATTCACCATTCTGTGAGAAAGCGCACGTTTGTGTGTGTGTAATCCAGTATGGGAGTGTGTTGTGTGCAGTGTTCTCCCAAAACACCCACAGCTTAGATCGAACAGCTAGCATTTCTTCTCCTCTGATGAATGCTGGCAGAGCTCTAGAGCCACGGAGCTAGAGAGAGCCAGGGACAACGGACTGGCTGCTCTACGCTCGTTTTCCCCCCCATATTTTGGCAGACCTGAGCTAGACCAGTAGAGTCAGCCCGTTATGAACTCCACCAGCTTATGCAACCCCTTACTAGACCTGACCCCTGTCCTGTCTACCAAGACCTTGACTGAGTCTCTGCACCTGAAGCAACACATCGAATCACAGCTACGTAAGCAAAACAAATAAAATGGTTTTGTTTGTCTGTACAAACAGAACTCAGAGGCCAGAGCAGCTGGACTTCATCAGCTTATCAGACTGAGGGTGTCAGGGCAGACTAATAACAGGCAGGCAGGGGCTTATGTTCTGGTCTGCCTGGTGGTGAGAAGGGAAGGGACTGGGAGGGAGGAAAGAGCTTATGGGAGGGAGGGGCTGTGTGTTTCTGGCTCCAGAGGACAGGCTGTGAGATACAGTAGGAGCTAACGAGGGACGCACACTGCCATTATCAGCAGCTCAGAGCCCAGCTCACACAATATCAATACACCTGGACTGTGACAGACTCCAACACTGTTTGCCACTGTGCACTGACCGCATCTGCATGGTTACAGAGCCGAGACACCTGGGTCTCACTGCGCCTGTGTGGGTGTGATTTTATATCAGCCATGAGTGCACCCCAATGACGACATTCAAATCCACTGGATCAGTGTGGGAGTCACCCAGATAAACAAACTAAAACAGACATGCTTGTCTCCGAGGCTCCCGAAGTAGGTCGGTCAGCCCGCCAGGGAGGAAGACGTGCGTGACATTACTTAGGTGTGCCCAGGTAGATTGTTTCTAGTCAGGGTGGCGGGAGAGAGCAAGAGAGAGGAGAGAGCGTGTGTGAAAACAGAATAACCAACAAGTAGAGCCTTCCCTCGGTCCTCAACAGCGCTCCTCTTTTCTATTCAAACCAACTTGAATAATTAAATCACACACTGTCAGCAGGAGGCCCCACACATGAAGAGTGAGAACACTTGATATCTCCTTCACTGCCTCCCTCACACGGGATGTCCACACACACACTCCGTGGCTCTGTGTGAAATAGATTCAGTATCGAAGAATCATACAACTGTAGTGGTATGTGCTGAGAGAACTGGTGGGAGGTGATCAAATGATGCAACAATTGGCTGATGAAGAGCAGCTGAGAGATCCACTGGTTTCCATTCACAGCGGTATCCAATGGTATCCCCTCTCTCCATACTCAGAACACTGGGACTGGATGTGAATAAATACAATCTATTCTAGGAGACACAAGTCATCAGTAACAAGTATCAGACAGGCCAAGGGTCAGCGCTCCAGTGGGACCAGCAGAGGAACAGTCTGGTAAAGTTAAAACATACTGCAGCGGGTGTGTGTGTGACAAGGCGCCGAAAGGAGACAGGTCAGAGGTTAAGAGAGTAGCCTTCTAAATTACACATTCCCCTTCGCCAACATCAACCTGAAACCCAGAGCTCCCACCAGCAGCAGCTTCATAGGGCCCTCTCGATCACTCAATCACCGCTTCAGTAACAAACAATATACACTGACCATTATACCCACTTCTAACAATCTCCCATACACACAGTTTCCCAGGCTCTTTAGCTCTGTGCTTCTCACCAAGGGCTTTGATTCCTGACCCTCAGAAGAGAAGTGTTTCTATGGCCACCCACCCACAGACAGACAGAGAGAGAGAAAGGGGAGAGAGGTGGCTGTACTGTAATCCCATATCTATAGTCCTTGTTATAGCCCATATACATAATCATCCATAATCACCCATAAGCACATCAAGCCCCACCACATCCCCTGGTCTCAGTGCCTGGCTGGCTCCCCCGTGCCCCTCTGATGGGGAGAGGGATGTCACTCAGGGGACAAATGCAGATTAACTGTGCCCCTGGGCCCCATAGCACAAACTGGTAACTTTATCGGCACACTGCAGATAAACAAACACAGGGCTCTGATTTCCCTTGCAAGAAGGAAAGGGATCTGAAAGGAGAGTCAGAGAAAAGTGAGTGGAGGGGGTAGAGGAAGCCTGCATGTGTGGCTGCCTTCCTTCTAGGGCTGGGCGATATAATCCAATTCATTTGAATGCATGTTTTGCTCGATATTCCAAATGCCTGTAACGAGTGGGTGTCTTTTTGGTCTCGTCTCTTTCACTCTTCTGTGCAGTGCGCACCTTCCCATCTACACCAGAGATGTGTAATGACAAGATGCACGTCTCCACCCTAACAATGGGAGTGGGAGTCGTTGTTCCAAAGGCGGGCGACAAGTTTAGGTCCAAAATAAGCCCATAGAAACACATCAGGCTTATTTGGGACTGTTTTTAGCGCAATTGAAACCTCTCGCATGGCCTCTTCCTCTATGGTTTAGACACACACCAAGCCCCTCCCTCTGACACTCAAGTCAACAAAGTTGAGAGATCACATATTCCTCTGACAAGCGGTTTCAACTCACTACTTGCATTTGAGGTTTGGTCCAACAGAATGGGACACATGGAGACATTATTTTACTGTAATAGAGGAGAACATAACCTTTCTAACGATACCCTTTTCATGTCTCAACTATTCAAAATTGCGAGCAGAGCAGACACTACTAAAACGTGTGTACCAATTAACATAGATTCTGGGAAATGAATGCTCAGTTCGACCGGTGCGCCATTGCGGCACCGCGAGTAGCATTTTAACCAAATACTGTTATACTAGCTGTCTAGTCTTTTATAAAATGTGCAGTAAGCATAAAACAATTACATAAGGAATAGGAAACTCGTTCTCATTCTGAGAAATAAGGTAGATCACTTGATTTCATCATCTGAATAAAGTGGACAGGTTAGCATGCTGTTCAAACAGTTGGAGATGGACAGAAGGGTGTGTTGATAACAATTCAACTGTTCTACCTTGTTAGCTAGCAAGTAGACCCAAGTTGACTAAACTTGAAAAATAAAGAATGCCTGCCTACTTCCTCACTAGCTCGTGCTTAAGAGATTGTTTATGAGACCGGTGTTAATTTTCTATAAAGACTGCTACAAGAAGTTAATCATTATTAGTGAATGTGCATTATGCATGGTTCTGGTTACATTTTTAACAAAAAATGAATTTTAAATAGACAGACTTGAGAGATCAGTGATTGCAAAAGAAAAGCAGGTTGGACTATTTTGATAATCATTATTGGGTATTATGGTTGTGGAAGGCTTATATTTAGCCTAGGTATATCTTCACAAGCCCTGAATTTATCCGATTACTGCTGACTGGTCGAGATATCGTGAATCGCCCATAGGTTTGAAAGGAAATGAGTTATGATTTGCAGGCCATATCACCCAGCTCTACCTCCTTCCTATCTCTCCTTTCCAGAAGATGGACCACACATCTGTATGCAAAACCTCGAAGGTGAGGCACACACACCTTCCACAGTGGGAGTAATGGGCAAGGGGTCAGAGGTCAATCAACTGAAAAAGAAACTCCCACCAAATCATGACTCAGCCCTGGGGATGGGAACTGGACACTTAACATGACGGCCAGCAAATGGTCAACCGATCACAGACCAATAACACCACAAGGTCAGAGGTCAAGCTGCTCTGTTAAAGCTGTGGAGTTACAGGGCCAGAGGGACTAGAGGAATTGAGATGGCGCACCACTATGTGATTGATTTCAAACATCTGACACACAGTCAAACATTCATTTCACTGACTAACCGACCAAAGTTCAGGGTGAATATGGGGTTATGATCCACTAGGGTTGCAAAATCCCGGGAACTTTCAACAAATTCCCTGGTTTTCTCAAATCCTGCTTTAAGATTTCACAGTAGGCTTGGACGATTTATACCATACACGTATATAACGTATACCTCAGAGAGGGGTTGTTGGGGGCACCCGGGGGCTGCTGTGCCACTGCTTTTAACTATAAGAAATCTAAGAAGTACCAAATAAATGATATCCAGCTCAGGGCTCCAGCTTTGCATTTGGTTTGCTAACTTGCTAATTAAGTGGCTAGATGTCAATACCAAGCTTCTTGGTTACAGCAGAGACATTCTAGTTGGAGTACAAGTCTCTTTCGCTAACATTCCACTCCTTGCCACTTCTTGTCATTGCCAAAGACAGGCCTTTCTGCCATCTTCAAAAATGTATTATATCATTAATGAGAGAGGAGAACCGAGGAGTTGATCCTGATTCGATTTAACCCTCACAGCCATCCTCCAATCACAGCAGAACACGTTGGTATCCAGTTGCTAAGCAACCGTTTGTTTGTCCAGACGAAACCAGTCTGCACAAAGTTGCTAGCTCACATGCTGCAAATCCCAATCACAGAACCTCTGCTTTGATTTTAAGCCTCACAATACAACAACGTGCCTAGTTAGCTGCACGTTGAGACTGCCGAAAGGCCAGACTCTTTGGCAATGAGATTGGGTGGCAAGGAGCGGAATGTTAGCCAAGACTGGTACCCAGACTAGAGATATATATATATATATATATATATATATATATATATATATATATATATATCGCCCCTCGTGGGCACTTCTGGTAATACCGTATACCCTGGTATGGTACAGAAATGGTATGAAAATCTGGATACCGCCCAACTCCAATTCCCAGAATCAATTTCTGGACAACCAGGGAATTTCTTGAAAGTTCCCGGAACTTTGCAACCCTATGATCAACCCAAGGCTGCATAGCCAGGCGCCTGCTGTTGTGTGTTTGAGACACTTGCGCCATGAGTTTGTTAGTATATAAAAATCAGGAAGTCTCTGTGGCTGGACCACACACACAGTCACTCTGGAGACCCAGTAGATGGAAGACAGAGTTTGGTTGGTCATCACAGGTGTGTGTCAGCACTGCATTAAAATAGAGGTCAGACAACAACCCCCCCCCCCCCAACCTCATGCTGACAGAGCTGTTGGGGGTATGGGGCGCATGTGGATGGGGGCCTGGGGGGCATGTGGAGGGGGGCCTGGGGTTGGCAAATGCTGAGTTTAGGCCACCCAGAGTCTAGTGCTTACACAGAGACCAACATTCCTACCACACCTTCACAGACAACAGAACAAATACATACACACTGAATTGTGACTGTTTACAGTCTATAAAATTACACAGTTGTTTTAGTAACGCCAATGATTACAAGAAAAATGTCCCTTTAAGCCTTACATTACATAATGAAAGTAAAGATGGCCGACTCATCCCCCCCATGAATATGAGAGTGTCAGTCTGTCAGGACAGGAGGCAGATGCTGCAGGTGACTCTGCCCTGGGGGCAACAGCTGCTCTGGCGCCTGCCTCCCATTCTGCCCGCCCGCCTCCCAGTCTGCCCGCCCGCCTCCCTTCCCGCCTGCCCCCCCTCCCTGTCTGCCCCCCCTCCCCATCTGCCCGCCTGCCTGATTCTCAACACACACTGCTAAAGCCATATTAATGTACAGCCACCGTATATCATACCAGAGCATAACCTAAAGTTCAAACAGTTACCAAACTTCACTAGACAGACACAGAAAACCACACACACGAACAACAAGCACAAAAGCAGAAGCTGAGTGTGTGAGCTTGCCGTTTGGACGAGACCAGACAGGCCCAGTGTTTAGGAAAACAGAGATGTTGACCACCTGTGGCATTCCATACACACACTAAGCTCTGTCTGAACACACGCACAGCTTCTCAGGTCTGTCTGGGGAGGCAGATAAAAAGATCAGACATACATTAACACAGACACACCGTTCTGTCCGGGGAGACAGACCTACATACACCTTACATTTCTGAGCTGAAAACATTCTTTGAATGATGTAAAGAGGAGAAGAGAGATAGGCAATGTGAGAAAAATGAGGAGGAAGGAGAGAGAAAGACAGAGGGAAAAGTATAGGGCCTGTTCATCTGTTCCCAGTGGAGGTGTAAGTATGCGTTTGCCAGTGTGTGGGCAGAGTGAGGGTGTAATGAGGTGGTTCCATCACACAGGCCGAAGTGAGCCAGACAGCCAGCAGAAAACACCGCCAACAACAATATGACGTCATCAAAGAGGGCCAGCAGCAGCAGGACTCAGACGCAAGGAGGAGCACTGGAATTGAATGAGACACTTATACCAGGACAAAACAGTAAACAACATTATTCCTCACTATAAAAAAAAAAAACAAGTACAAAACAAAAAGATAAAAAGCACTTATAAGCACTGACTGTTCAAAACTCGTTCACTCATGGCTCCCTCGTCTCTCTGCAGCAGACATATAGTGAGCAATATGTTTGGAACATCAAATCGCAATAGAGAATGGCAATACAGTAGAATTGTGAGAATCGTAATACATATCGTATCGGCACCTAACTAACGTGATAATAGGTCTCCGGCAATTACAAGCCCTAGAAAGAGAGGGAAGCAGCCATGAGTTCTACTAACGCATCATTACTACAGAGGAAACAACGGCCTAATTCTAGCCCCGAGCTTCAGCTAGACAGGAGAGGATACTGCTGCATCTCTCCCCTCAACGCACACACGCTAGCGTGCCCACACGACAGGAGGTCCAGCTCACACAACTCTCCTCCGGCGTCGTTAAATCAACATTTGCCGTCGAGCAGGATGTCAGACAACCTCCTCTACAAAATGTACGCGCTGGGTTTCACACAAAGCTAACGTCCCATCAAAAGTGGCAATGTGATAATGACACCAGCTGTGGAACAATTTCAGATACACTGATTCATTCTACTAAATCAGTTTTCAGTTTGAAGACACTTGGCCAATCGTCCACACATCTATAGCAATCCATTGCTGACAAAATATTATGTTTTAAAACCAGCCTAAGCTTTCAGTAGAATAACAATTTCTCTAAGACTAAAATGCAAATGAAAGACATCCAGGGGGAGGGACCTCTCCCCCTCTGTGTTAATGAGCAGGTTATTTTAATCCGTCTCTGCTGGCTCCGACCCCACACAGCCACGACCCCTGAGCCTGACCCCTGACTTCCACTTACAACGGCTTTTACCCACATCACATGATAATGATCATCTCATCCAAACCTGTGGGAGGATGGAAAACTACTGTGTTGTTCTAGTATGACTCAACAACAAAGCCAGGAGGACAGAACATCCCAGTAATCGGAGAGCCATAGAGCTAACCTGACTCATCAGTGATGAGGTCCCCTCCACAGTCACACAGCCTTTCCCTGAGGCTGCCTGCTCAACTCCTTTATTCCCCATTATTCAGAGACATGCCAGGGCCACGGTGTCACACCACTGGTGACTTCTGTTACATTGTGACAGGCCAGGGTCAAGGAAGGGGAGGGACCATTGACCCTTTTACAATTAACACCTTTCCCATAGCATTCCTTCCTTACCCTTTGTCTGCCACTGGCAGCACCCCCCCCCAAAAAACACAGCCCCCTCTCCCCAAGTCCCTCCTGACACCCATGTCAGTCAGTCAGATCAGAGGAGAGCAGAAACAAAACCCTGTTATGCATCTGTCGGTCAGGCTCCACCCTCTCTCCCCTCAAGTCCATTCTCTGGGCCAGATAATAATTAGAGGGGCAGGCAGGGCTGGACAGGAGCGCCAAGCTGAAGGGGCCAGTTCAAAGAACGAGAGACGCACAACAACTGAAGGAGAGACTGAGGACAACAGGAGAGAGGGAGTCCGTGTGGGGTGATGGAGGACTGAGTCCAATAGGAGAGAGGGAGTCAGTGTGGGGTGATGGAGGACTGAGTCCAATAGGAGAGAGGGAGCGAGGTAGTCAGTGTGGTGTTGTGGAGGACTGAGTCCAATAGGAGAGAGGGAGTCAGTGTGGGGTGATGGAGGACTGAGTCCAATAGGAGAGAGGGAGTCAGTGTGGGGTGATGGAGGACTGAGTCCAATAGGAGAGAGGGAGTCAGTGTGGGGTGATGGAGGACTGAGTCCAATAGGAGAGAGGGAGTCAGTGTGGTGTGGTGGAGGACTGAGTTCAATATGAGGAGAACCAAGTGGGGGCAGCGAGGCGAAGGGTCCCTGAGGAGTCGACCAGCACTCCTTGACTCACTGGGCAGGGAGGGAGGGAGGGATAAAACTGTTCTAGCACCCAGCCAGGCTTTGATCTGTGCCTTTCATGTTTTGACATATTCCACCTGCATTACCCTCCCCTCTCCCATTCAGCTCTCTCTCTCTCTCTCTCTCTCTACAGTAAGATGCCTTGGGAGAGAGCAGAACAGACTTCACAAAGACAACATGCTACAGCAGAGAAATGATGCTGAACGTGCTTTGAAGACACTTGGTAATACGCACATTGCCTTCGGAAAGTTCAGACCCCTTGACTTTAAAACATTTTTTTTTGTTACAGCCTTATTCTAAAATTGATTAAATAAAAAATAAATCCTCAGCAATCTACACACAATACCCCATAATGACAAAGCAAAACAGAAATACCTTATTTACATAAGATTTGCTATGAGACTTGAAATTGAGTTCAGGTGCATCCTGTTTCCATTGATCATCCTTGAGATGTTTCTACAACTTGATTGGAGTTTACCTGTGGTAAATTCAATTGATTGGACATGATTTGGAAAGGCACACACCTGTCTATATAAGGTCCCACATTTGACAGTGCATGTCTGAGCAAAAACCAAGCCATGAAGTCAAAGGAATTGTCCGTAGAGCTCCGAGACAGGATTGTGTCGAGGCACAGATCTGGAGAGGGGTACCAACCAAATGGAAGAAGATTGGAACCACCAAGACTCTTCCTAGAGCTGCCCGCCCGGTCAAACTAAGCAGTAGGGGGAGAAGGGCCTTGGTCAGGGAGGTGACCAAGAACCCGATGGTCACGTTGACAGAGTTCCTCTGTGGAGATGGGAGAACCTTCCAGAAGGACAAACATCTCTGCAGCACTCCACCAATCAGGCCAAAATGGTAGAGGGGCCAGACAGAAGACACTCAGTAAAAGGTATATGACAGCCCACTTGGAGTTTGCCAAAAGGCACCTAAAGAATCTCAGACCATGAGAAACAAGATTCTCTGGTCTGATGAAACCAAGATTGAACACTTTGGCCTGAATGCCAAGGGTCATGTCTGGAGGAAGCCTGGCACCATCCCTATTGTGAAGCATGGTGGTGGCAGAATTATGCTGTGGGGATGTCTTCCAGCGGTAGGGACTGGGAGACTAGTCAGGATTGAGGCAAAGATTAACAGAGAAAAGTACAGAGAGATCCTTGATGAGAACATGCTCCAGAGCTCTCAGGACCTCAGACTGGGGCGAACATTCACCTTCCAACAGGACAACAACCCTAAGCACACAGCCAAGACAATGCAGGTGGGGCTTCGGGACAAGTCTCAATGTCCTTGAGTGGCCCAACCAAAACACCAACTCAAACAGCCCTGGAGAGACCTGAAAATAGCTGTGCAGCAACGCTCCCCATCCAACCTGACAGAGCTTGAAAGGATCTGCAGAGACAAATGGGAGAAACTCCCCAAATACAGGTGTGCCAAGCTTGTAGCGTCATACCCAAGAAGACTCGAGGCTGTAATCACTGCCAAAGGTGCTTCAACACAATACTGAGTAAAGGGTCTGAATACTTATGTAATAAAGTATTAGCAAACATTTGAAAGAACCTGTTTTTACTTTGCTATTATGTGGTATTGTGTGTAGCTTGATGGGGGGGGGGGGAAACAAATTTAAATCAATTTTAGAACAAGGCTATAACCTTACCAAAATGTGGAAAAAGCGAAGGAGTCTGGATAATTTCCCAGTATTGTGTAGTGTGTGGGTGTGCGTGCGTGCGTTCATGCGTTACGCGGTTGTTTAGGCTAAACATGATAGCTCAGGGCATTGCGAGTTCCATCCCCTTACTGAGGGGATCATATAAACCTCAAAAGGACCATATAATGGAGCAGTCACAAGTATGACTAGCTCTTATCTCCAATAAACAGGCTTTTCAAAAGAGGGAAGTTCCAACAGGCCCAGCTTGAAATGGGCTGACTTTTGAAGTGATACTACAGTAAATGAGGCAGCTCAACCAGCATTAGGTAGTTTCACCCAGCGGAGATGGGATCTCTATACCTGAACGGTTAAAACAGACACAGTAACAACATTCCACTGACTACATACAACCTGTCCATTGACCCAGCTTCTTCACTGAGTATTATTGAATGAGGTACAATACACCAAACACAACTTGTCAATACCTAAATACTGAGTGAAGCCAGCTCATACAATACCTAGGCTAAACATTACAGATTGTCTGTTACAGTACATGCAGTAATCTTATGTTGCATCACTGGTAGGCCATTTCATATGACATGAGTGATAGAATGCCGTGCCAGTAAGCATTGTACTTAACATTTTCCCAGATTATTCCATTTAAAAAGAAAATAATGCTAGTTCTTGTTGGCGGGTGAGAAAGAGCAGATGCCATGACAACTAGAGCACCTTCAGAAAGTATTCATACCCCTTGACTTATTCCACATTTTGTTGTGTTACAGCCGGAGTTCAAAATTTAAATAGATTTCTTTCCCACAACACCCCATAATGACAAAGTGAAAACTTTTGCAAATGTATCTCATTTATACTTGTATTCACACCCGAGACAATACTTTGTAGAAGCACCTTCGGCGACGATTACAGCTGTGAGTCTTTCTGGGTAAGTCCCTAAGAGCTTTCCACACCTGGATTGTGCAACATTAGCCTATTACAAAAAAAGTTCATACCCACAAAAAATATTATTTCTCTCAAATTTGTTTACATCCCTGTAATGAGCATTTCTCATTTGCCAAGATAATCCATCCACTTGACAGGTTTGGCATATCAAGAAGTGGATTAAATGATCATTACACAGGTGCATCTTGTGCTGGGGACAATAAAAGGATACTAAAATGTGCAGTTTTGTCATACAACAATGCCACAGATGTCTCAAGTTGAGAGTGCAATTGGCATGCTGACTGCAGAAATGTCCACCAGAGCAGTTGCCAGAGAATTTAATGTTAATTTATCTACCATAAGCCTACAACGTTGTTTTAGAGAATTTGGCAGTACGTCCAACTGGCCTCACAATCGCAGACCACGTGTATAGCGTTGTGTGGGCGAGTGGTTTGCTGATGTCAACGGTGTGAACAGAGTGCCCCATGGTGGCAGTGGGGTTATGGTATGGGCAGGCATAAGCTAAGGACAACAAACACAACTGCTTTTTATCAGTGGCTATTTGAATGCACAGAGATACCGTGACGAGATGCTGAGGCCCATTGTCGTGCCATTCATCCGCACCCATCACCTCATGTTTCAACATGATAATGCACAGCCCCATGTTGCAAGGATCTGTACACAATTCCTGGAAGATGAAAATGTTCCAATTATTCCATGGCCTGCACCAGACATGTCACCCGTTGAGCATGTTTGGGATGCTCTGGATCGACAAGTACAACAGAATGTTCCAGTTCCCACCAATATCCAGCAACTTTGTATAGCCATTAAAGAGCGGGACAACATTCCACAGGCCACAATCAACAGCCAACTATGCGAAGGAGACGTGTCACGCTGCATGAGAAAAATGGTGGTCACACCAGATACCGACTGGTTTTCTGACACATGCCCCTACCTTTTTTTAATTAAAAGTATCTGTGACCAACAATCTATAGATTAGGGCCTAATTAAATGTATTTCAATTGACCAATTTCCTTATATGAACTGTAACAGTAAAATCTTTGAAATTGTTGCATGTTGCATTTATATTTTTGG
This sequence comes from Salvelinus alpinus, assembly GCF_045679555.1. Taxonomy (NCBI): domain Eukaryota; kingdom Metazoa; phylum Chordata; class Actinopteri; order Salmoniformes; family Salmonidae; genus Salvelinus; species Salvelinus alpinus. The sequence continues at coordinate 31,339,379 of NC_092091.1, read as the reverse complement.
TCAGTATAGATTTAAGTCAAAACAATAACTCAGCCACTCATGAACATTCACTCTCTTCTTGGTAAGCAAATCCAGTGTAGATTGTGTTTTAGGTTATTTTTATGCTGAAAGGTGAATTCCTCTCCCAGTGTCTGGTGGAATGCAGAGTGAACCAGATTTTCCTCTAGGATTTTGCCTGTGCTTAGCTCCATTACGTTTATTTTTTTATCCTGAAAAAAAAATCCCATTACAAGCATACCCATAACATTATGCAGCCACCACTATGCTTGAAAATATGAAGAGTGGTACTCAGTAATGTAGTGTGTTGGAATTACCCCAAACAAACACTGTAATCAGAACAAAAACTGTACAGGCTTCTTTTTCCTCTGTCAATTAGGTCAGTATTCTGGAGTAACTACAATGGTGTTGATCCATCCTCAGTTTTTCCATCACAGCCGTTAAACTATGTGACTGTTTTAAAGTCACCATTGGCCTCGAGGTGAAATCCCTCGGCAGTTTCCTTCCTCTCTGGCAACTGAGTTAGGAAGGATGCCTGTATCTTTGTAGTGACTGGGTTTATTGATACACCATCCAAAGTGTAATTAATAACTTCACCATGCTCAAAGGGATATTCAATGTTTGCCTTTTTCTTTACCCATCTACCAATAGGTGCCCTTCTATGGAAGGCATTGGAAAACCCACCTGGTCTATGTGGTTGAAATGCACTGCTCGACTGAAGGACCTTACAGATAATTGTATGTGTGGGGTACAGAGATGAGGTAGTCATAAAATATACAAAACATTCACAGAGAGTGAGTCCATGCAACTTATGTGACTTGTTAAGCAAATGTTTACTCCTGAACTTATTTATGCTTGCCATAACAACGGGGTTGAATACTTGACATCTCAGCTTTTCATTTGTAAAAATTGCAAAAAACACAATTCCACTTTGTCACTTGCCTACACACTACCCCATAATGTCAATCTAAATGTATCCATTTCAAATTCAGGCTGTAACACAACAAAATGTGGAAAAAGTCAAGGGGTGTGAATACCTTCTGAAGGCACCATCTGAAAAGAACATCATGGACTGGTTTCATGCTACATATGATCCCAAATATCCACCTAACATAACCAAACACGTCAACCAGTCTTCTCCCTGTGACTCCTAAGGATAAGAACGAAGAACATAATTCTGCTTACTCTTGTCAGTGGAGAATAGTGGTCGACCGATTAAAATCGGAGTGGCCGATTAATTAGGGCCGATTTCAAGTTTACATAACAATCGGAAATCGGTATTTTTGGACACCGATTTTTTTTACGCCTTTATTTAACTGGGCAAGTCAGTTAAGAACACATTCTTATTTTCAATGACGGCCTAGGAACGGTGAGTTAACTGCCTTGTTCATGGGCAGAACGACAGATTTTTACCTTGTCAGCTAGGGGATTCAATCTTGCAACCATACGGTTAACTAGTCCAACGCTCTAACCACCTGCTTTACATTGCACTCCACGAGGAGCCTGCCTGTTATGCGTATGCAGTAAGAAGCCAAGGTAAGTTGCTAGCTAGCATTAAACCTTTCTTATAAAAAACAATCAATCAATCAATTATAATCACTAGTTAACTACACACGGTTGATGATATTACTAGTTTATCTAGCGTGTCCTGCGTTGCATATAATCGATGCGGTGCGCATTCGCGAAACAGGACTGTCGTTGCTCCAACGTGTACCTAACCATAAACAGCAATGCCTTTCTTAAAATCAATACACAAGTACATATTTTTAAACCTGCATATTTAGTTAATATTGCCTGCTAACATGAATTTCTTTTAAATAGGAAAATTGTGTCACTTCTCTTGCAACAGAGTCAGGGTATATGCAGCAGTTTGGGCCGCCTGGCTCGTTGCGAACTGTGTGAAGACTATTTCTTCCTAACAAAGACAACCACCTTCGCCAAACAGGGGATGATTTAACAAAGGCGCATTTGCGAAAAAAGCACAATCGTTGCACGACTGTACTTAACCATAAACATCAATGCCTTTCTTAAAATCAATACACAGAAGTATATATTTTTAAACCTGCATATTTAGCTAAAAGAAATCCAGGTTAGCAGGCAATATTAACCAGGTGAAATTGTGTCACTTCTCTTGAGTTCATTGCACGCAGAGTCAGGGTACATGCAACAGTTTGGGCCGCCTGCCTCGTTGCGAATTAATTTGCCAGAATTTTACGTAATTATGACATAACATTGAAGGGTGTGCAATGTAACAGGAATATTTAGACTTATGGATGCCACCCGTTAGATAAAATATGGAACGGTTCCGTATTTCACTGAAAGAATAAACGATTTGTTTTCGAGATTATAGTTTCCAGATTTGACCATATTAATGACCTAAGGCTCGTATTTCTGTGTGTTATGTTATAATTAAGTCTATGATTTGATATTTGATAGAGCAGTCTGAGCGGTGGTAGGCAGCAGCAGGCTCGTAAGCATTCATTCAAACAGCACTTTCGTGCGTTTTGCCAGCAGCTCTTCGCAACGCTTCAAGCATTGCGGTGTTTATGACTTCAAGCCTATCAACTCCTGAGATTAGGCTGGTGTAACCGATGTGAAATGGCTAGCTAGTTAGCAGGGTGCGCACTAATAGCGTTTCAAACATCACTCGCTCTGCGACTTGGAGTAGTTGTTCCCCTTGCTCTGCATGGGTAACGCTGCTTCGAGGGTGGCTGTTGTCGATGTGTCCCTGGTTCGAGCCCAGGTAGGAACGAGGAGAGGGACGGAAGCTATACTGTTACACTGGCAATACTAAAGTGCCTATAAGAACATCCAATAGTCAAAGGTATATGAAATACAAATCGTATAGAGAGAAATAGTCCTATAATAACTACAACCTAAAACTTCTTACCTGGGAATATTGAAGACTCATGTTAAAAGGAACCACCAGCTTTCATATGTTCTCATGTTCTGAGCAAGGAACTTAAACGTTAGCTTTCTTACATGGCACATATTGCACGTTTACTTTCTTCTCCAACACTTTGTTTTTGCATCATTTAAACCAAATTGAACATGTTTCATTATTTATTTGAGGCTTAATATAATACATCAATAAAATCAATTAAGTTAAAATAAGTGTTCATTCAGTATTGTTGTAATTGTCATTATTACAAATAAAAAACTTTATTTATTTTATATATTTTTAAAAATCGGTATCGGTGTTGAAAAATCATAATCGGTTGACCTCTAGTGGAGACGGTTTCTCTCAGCTGCATAACTTGGCCTTCAGAGCACCAAGCTGGTTGTCGGAGAGCTAATAGGATTCTAGCACTTACCTCTGGCTCTGCATCACCCCTGATGACTATCTCTCTGTGCTGCACAGTAACTGTCAGTCCTAACAAACACCTGCATCACCTTCATTCCAAAACCCTCACAACAACATGGACCTGACACACATATGTTCCAATCTAACGAATGGTTCAACAACAGTTCAATATGAACCTCATGACACTATTGTATTTAGCAGCCAGGAGGACGGAAACATTTGTTGGCTCAACTGTCATCTGCTCAGTAGTCCCTGTTGTATTCAGCACTGGGCTGTTAGTCAGCTGGCCAGCTGTAGGATCACTATGATAACTGTTCATCTGGGCCAAAGATTAGAGCCAGTAATGCAACATGCTGCTATTTAATCCCTGCAGATTTGCTCTGATTTGTTTCAGCCCTGGCTCAAACTATGAGAAACCACATACATGCTCACTCATCCATATTTAACAACCCCCTGAAAGTGGACTACTTACCCTCACTGGGGTGCTCTTTGCCTGGCCTCTCTGGGGCTGTGCTCCTGGAGCGCCTGAGTCTCTGGGCCCGTTGCCCTGCATCCTGACTCCAGCTGTGCCGTTGGTGCAGACTCCAGCTACAGGGCCCGCCCTGCGGGGTCTCTGTTTGATGCCATCCAACAGCCGAACCAGGAGGATATTGCTGGGCAGCTCGTCCACAGCACACTCCACCAGCGTACGGCACTCTGGGCATCGCAGCTCTGCCCGGGAGCTCAGGATGCCCTGAAGGCAGCGCCTGCAGAATGTGTGCTGGCAAGGGAGGACCTTGGCTGTGGCATCCAGCCGCTCCAAACACACTGGGCATTCCAGCAAGTCCAACAGCACTGATTCATCCATGCTTTCTGCCTCCACCTCTGAGCTTTGCTTCTACTTCAGTGGGACAAGCATGATGGTAGTGTTGGTTAGGGGTTGTGTTTAGGAAGCCATTTCGTACTGAATGTCACGTCACTCCCATGCCGCAGCTATGGCCATAGCGCCTGCAGCAGCTGTAGTATGGGGGTAAATCCTTTGTTATTCCACATATAAAAAGATTACATGGCAACAGTCTGATTCCTGCATATAACGGGGTGCTATTATGCTAGGTATTGCTACTATAATGTACGGAATGTAGCAAAGTTCAAGACTGTTACATTCCAAAGTTCTCTGTCATCATGCCAGTCACATCCAAAGGTAAAAGAAACACAGAATGACTTCACCTCGTCTACTAAAGTGGTATAGATACGTTCGATCGCCTTCTCCCCATTTATACCAGTCAATATATCCTGATAAAATATTTTTCACAACAAAACATTTACCGTTTGTTGACTGGAGAACGCAACATAAAATATTAATTTGGGAGAATGTAATTTAATTCACAGACGTGCATTATTAGATTAAAGACCATTTGAAACCCTGGCAAGAGATGTTGACACGTTCTAGCGGTAGGATTACATACACTACAACCGCGCAAAACTCAAAACTTGTGTGCATTTCTGTGTCCGGGAGGAAAGCGTATCTGTGCCAATGAATGTTATAAGAAAGAGCTGTGATGTTACATTCAGGGATTATGGCCAAACTACATAGGTACAATTGAAAGAAATATAACGACCTTGTGCGACACAATACGACCACTTCGTAGAACGCAAGATTTGGGATCAGAATGGTTACGTTATGAAAAGAACGTTCACAACAAATGCCTTTTAGAAAATAAGAAAAACAACAATTTCTTGCGTAACTTTGCTACAATGTCACACAGTACGAAATAGACATTAGTTAAAGCCACAACTAGCTAAGTGTTGGTCATAAGAAAAAAGTTAAGTGCGTCCCATAGGAATATGTATGATAACCGAGGTTAGCTTGTTCGCTACTTGTCTGGCTAGCTAGGTTAGTTTGTTGAGAAACAACAGTGTCAAAACGAGGGAGGGATTTTAAAGTTAGTTGTAGCTGTGTGATTACTAGTTATTAGTGTGTAAACCAATACAAATGATTAAATAATGCCATTGAATCACCTACCATTTTGTGTATTATATGTTTGAAGTTAGAAAAACAATCGCCCTTGAAAACATAAATCTTACCTCAAAGTCGGGCCTCTTCCACCTCTCCTTTCCAAACAATTTCTCTCTCCGACTTGGATAGCGAATGAGCGATTTGGGAAATAGCCTATTTGGCGGGTAATATAGTTTTCACCCTCTATTCTGCCCCACGGAGAGAAAATCTTTACACGACATTTTATTCTGCACTGTCCTAGTCCAAGAGAGCATGTATCTAAACCGGGAAATTCACGGTTTTGGAAAGACCGACGGGAGTAACAAACTCCAGCTGCCGTATCCGATTCCGAACCCCATGATGAATTAGATTGATTCTATGGAAGACGCCGAAGCTACTTCACCGAGGCGGGAGGGCGTGATGGGATGTCAGTCAATATGTAAGAGATAGTCTATTTCACACATACTCAAAATATGTTTAACAATACTCCCTGTGATATTATTTATTCAATTCATGAAACAATTTACATTTCATCGATAATTCATCCTGATTGGCTACTGTATTTGAAACCCCTAGCGGACAACCCTTCTTTGTAATACTGTTAGATTGTTATGGACGCCCGCAACAATAATAAGCCCTATGGTAGACGGTAGTAGTAGTAAAACCTTCCCATGGAAGAGAATCATGTATTTGAAGAGATCAAAAATAACCAACATTTCACAAAAACAGTCTATTTTTGCTTCCCTCTCAGAACAACCACTATAACATCTGTATTATCCACATGACTGCTCAAAGGTTAGATTTGTGTCAGCTTGCAGAAAGTATGTGCACATGGTGCAAGTATGGTGAAAAAAAATATATCATGGCATTGTGGTTCTTTATTTCAGTACCACCGCTCACCCCCTTATCTTCCTCCATTCCGACACCACGGCACTGCCCTCCATTCCCTCCATTCCAAGTTCAGCCCTAAACTTCCCTACAATATTGATCAAAGTAGCCTATTTCATGTCATAAAGGGATCAATGATTGGTGTACGCCATTCTTCACTGGAATGTTAATATAAATGTATCATATGTGAATATTTTTAAGATGTGTAACAGGCTGATATACAGAGGATATGCCAGGCATTCTGAGCAGCCAGACACTGAGATAGACCTCTTTTCCATCCCTGACTCCATTCCTCTTCCACTGAGAATCAGAGCAACTCTTCATTTACACCTCCATTTATCTGCAGTAAACAACATCTTTCCATGTGTGTTTGTCTCTAGTAAACAGTGTGTTTATGTGTGAGAGAGAAAGAGGGTGAGATGAAACCCTTTCAGAGGGTGCTGCTCTTATTAATAGAATCCATCAGGGACTGCCATTTCCCCGACAAGTCCCATAACCTGGGGGTCTTATGGGTCTTCCCATAAATTAAGGGGCCAATGTCTGACATCAGGGTCAACATTTAAAAATGGTTTGAGATACATTTAAATATTATTTTCTTGCAACTTCACATGCGTAGTTACAGGAATAAAAGTATAGGTAGGCACAATGAGACCATAACTCAACCAAGCAACAACAAAACATTTACATGTCATTCAAAATGTCATAAGAAACATGAAAACTGCATGTTTCTTTCTCATGCCTAGTGGCCAGGTCTTTTTGTGCTTTAGTCAACTTCTCTATCATTTATAGCCATGCTAAACATTCCTGAAGAATAAAAAAGACAAACAACAGCATTTCTATATGTTTTAATAGTTTATAATAATAATATAATATAATACAATGGGTTAAGTCAACAAAATCATAGACAATAATAATAATAATAATGGAAAGTGTACATATCACCGACAAACTGAAATGGTCCACGCACACAGACAGTGTGGTGAAGAAGGTGCAACAGCGCCTCTTCAACCTCAGGAGGCTGAAAAAATGTGGCTTGTCGCCGAAAACCCTCACTAACTTTTACAGGTGCACAATTGAGAGAATCCTGTTGGGCTGTATCACCGCCTGGTACGGTAACCGCACCGCCCACAACAGCAGGGCTCTCCAGAGGGTGATTCGGTCTGCACAACGCATCACCGGGGGCAAACTACCTGCCCCCCAGGACACCTACAACACCCGATGTCACAGGAAGGCAAAAAAGATAAGCAAGGACAATAACCACCCGAGCCACTACCTGTTCACCCTGCTTTCATCCAGAAGGCGAGGTCAGTACAGGTGCATCAAAGCTGGGACAGAGAGATTGAAAAACAGCTTCTTTCTCAAGGCCATCAGATTGTTTAACAGCCACCACTAGCACAGAGAAGTGTCTGCCTACCTACAGACTTGATATCATTGGCCACTTTAATAAATGGAACACTAGTCACTTTAATAATGCCACTTTAAGAATGTTTACATATCTCCCATTACTCATCTTATATGTATATACTGTATCCTTCACTATCTATTATTTACTTTGTATTGCATCTTAGCCGCCCTGTCACTGCTCATCCACATATTTTATACTTAAATATTCTCATCCCATTCCTTTACTAGATTGTGTGTATTAGGTTTTGTTGTGGAAATTGTTAGATATTAGGTTTCGTTGTGGAATTGTTAGATATTACCTATTAGATACTGCTCCACTGTCGGATCTAGAAGCATAAGCATTTCGCTACACTCACAATAACATCTGCTAACCATGTGTATGTGACCAATAAAATTTGATTTGATTTGATCTGATTTCGTCTGGTGTTCAACTTTCCCAAGTTCTCTCACGTCACCCCGCTCCTCCGCTCTCTCCACTGGCTTCCAGTTGAAGCTCGCATCCGCTTCAAGACCATGGTGCTTGCCTACGGAGCTGTGAGGGGAACGGCACCTCCGTACCTTCAGGCTCTGATCAGGCCCTACACCCAAACAAGGGCACTGCGTTCATCCACCTCTGGCCTGCTCGCCTCCCTACCTCTGAGGAAGTACAGTTCCCGCTCAGCCCAGTCAAAACTGTTCGCTGCTCTGGCACCCCAATGGTGGAACAAACTCCCTCACGACGCCAGGTCAGCGGAGTCAATCACCACCTTCCGGAGACACCTGAAACCCCACCTCTTTAAGGAATACCTAGGATAGGATAAAGTAATCCTTCTAACCCCCCCCCCCCCTTAAAAGAGTTAGATGCACTATTGTAAAGTGGTTGTTCCACTGGATATCATAAGGTGAATGCACCAATTTGTAAGTCGCTCTGGATAAGAGCGTCTGCTAAATGACTTAAATGTAAATGTAAATCTGATTAATAACCAATAATGAAATCATTAAAATCAGTAAAATCTTCAAGCATTGTGTGTGTGTGAGTCTGTATCTGAAAACTAGATGTAAAATTATTGCTTCCTCTGTCCTTGTTTCCTCCACTTCTTGCCTCTAATTGAAAGTGCGTTGTAGCTTGAGGGGAGGAACCTTCACTCCTTTCCCCCAGTGTGTTTTGAGAGGGAGGTGAGGAATGGGGGGAAACAAGGGGAGAATCTCAATTGCATTTCATTGATTCCTCACGTCCTCTCCTCGCTTCCTTCCCATAACCTATTGGATAAGAAGTTGAGAGGGGAAGAACCTCTGACCTTCTCATTCAATGGGTTTTGAGAAGGAGACGAAGAGAGAGGATTCAGATTCTCCCAAGGACAGAGGAAGCAAGTATTTGACAGCTATTAAAGCCCCCATGCAGTCTACGTAATTGCAATTTTTAATCATCACTGTATGTCTAATAAATCACTGTTTGTGTTTACTTAATGAAAATAACTCCAAAATATATATATATTTATTTCCTGGAGCCTCCTTTGGCCCTTGCAATGCTCAATCTCTTGGCATTCTCTCAACCAGCTTCATGAGGTAGTCACCTGGAATGCATTTCAATTAACAGGTGTGCCTTGTTAAAAGTTAATTTGTGGAATTTCTTTACTTCTTAATGCATTTGAGCCAATCAGTTGTGTTGTGAGAAGGTAGGGGGCATATTCAGAATATACTGTAGCCCTATTTGATAAAAGACCAAGTCCATATTATGGAATGAACAGCTACAATAAGAAAAGAGAAACGACAGTCCATCATTACTTTAAGACATGAAGGTCAGTCAATGCGAAAAATTTCAAGAACTTTGAAAGTTTCAGCAAGTGCAGTTGCAAAAACCATCAAGCGCTATGATGAAACTGGCTCTCATGAGGACCGCCATAGGAAAGGAAGACACAGAGTTACCTCTGCTGCAGAAGATAAATGCCTTACAGTTACCAGCCTCAGAAATTGTAGCAGTAATAAACGCTTCACAGAGTTCAAGTAACAGACACATCTCAACATCAACTGTTCAACGGAGACTGCGTGAATCAAGAATTCATTGTCAAATTGCTGCACTGAAACCACTACTAAAGGACACCAATAAGAAGAAGAGACTTGTTTGGGCCAAGAAACACGAGGAATGGACATTAGACAGGTGGAAATCTGTCCTTTGATCTGATGAGTCCAAATGTGAGATTTTTGGTTCCACCCGCTGTGTCTTTGTGAGATGCAGAGTAGGTGAACAGATGATCTCTGCATGTGTGGTTCCTCCCGTGAGGCATGGAGGAGGAGGTGTGATGGTGTGGAGGTGCTTTGCTGGTGACACTGTCTGTTATTTATTTAGAATTCAATGCACACTTAACCAGTATGGCTACCACAGCATTCTGCAGAGATATGCCATCCCATCTGGTTTGCCCTTAGTGGGACTATCATTTGTTTTTCAACAAGACAATGACCCAACACACCTCCAGGTTGTGTAAGGGCTATTTGACCAAGAAGGAGAGTGATGTAGTGCTGCCTCAGATGACCTGTCCTCCACAATCACCTGACCTCAACCCAAGTGAGATGGTTTGGGATGATTTAGACCGCAGAGTGAAGAAAAAGCAGCCAACAAGTGCTCAGCATATGTGGGAACTCCTTCAAGACTGTTGGAAAAGCATTCCAGGTGAAGCTGGTTGAGAGAATGCCAAGGGTGTGCAAAGCTGTCATCAAGGCAAAGGGTGGCTACTTTAAAGAATCTAAATATAATAAGTATTTAACACTTTTTTGGTTACTACATGATTCCATATGTGTTATTTCATAGTTTTGATGTCTTCACTATTATTCTATAATGTAGAAAATAGTCAAAATAAAGAAAAACCCTTGAATGAGTAGGCGTGTCCAAACTTTTGACAGGTACTGTATTTACATACACATCCCTGATTGGCTGATAGTATGGTTTAGAGCCCACCCCTAACCCAGATGAACAGTCAATGGTCTATTATAATCAGATCACATTGTGATGTCATGATGTGGGCCAAAAGTTCCATCAGCACCTGAACAGGTTGAAATTCAAGGCTTTTTTTCCAAATAGCTCTTACACAAAAACCGCATTTATCATCATTATCAGAATTTCAGAGTTTTATTTCAACCTCATAGTAGGGACGGGACGATACCAGTATCGCGATACTCGTTAGTATCGTGGCAATCAAACACTAACGTTGTAAACAAACATCATATGTTGTCATCCAGAGTCACATTTATTAATTTTCCAACCTGTAGCACACAATATTTTTCATACAGCAGGTTATTAAAGGACCAAAGAGTTTGATCTGCTTCATGTTTTCATGTTTGCCATGGAAAAAATATTGTGATACTGATGTCGTCCTGGCCCTACCTCATAGTGTGTGTGTGGAAATACACTATATATATAAAAGTATGTGGACACCCCTTCAGATTAGTGCATTCGGCTATTTCAGCCACACCCGTTGCTGACAGGTGTATAAAATCGAGCACACCGCCATGCAATCTCCATAGACAAACATTGGTAGTAGAATGGCCTTACTGAAGAGCTCAGTGACTTTCAACATGGCACGGTCATAGGATGCCACCTTTCCAACAAGTCAGTTCGTCAAATTTCTGCCCTGGTCAACTGTAAGTGCTGTTATTGTGAAGTGGAAATGTCTAGGAGCAACAATGGCTCAGCCGCAAAGTGGTAGGCCCCACAAGCTCACAGAACGGGACCGCCGAGTGCTGAAGTGCGTAGTGAGTAAAAATCGTTGTGCAACACTCACTACCAAGTTCCAAACTGCCTCTGAAAGCAACGTCGGGAGCTTCATGAAATGGGATTCCATGGCCGAGCAGCCGCACACAAGCCTAAGATAACAATGTGCAATGCCAAGCATCGGCTGGAGTGGCGTTAAGCTCGCTGCCGTTGGACTATGGAGCAGTGGAAACGTGTTCCGTGGAGTGATGAAATCACCCTTCACCATCTGGCAGTCCAACGGATGAATCTGGGTTTGGCAGATGCCAGGAGAACGGTACCATATAGCCAACTGTAATGGTTCATGGTTTGGGCTAGGCCCCTTAGTTCCGGTGAAGGGAAATCTCAACACTACAACATTCAATGATGTCAGGTTTTGGCCAAGACTGTTCGGGTTTTGGTCACTAGATGTCCCCATTGCACCTTTTTTGTACCTTTTTGTTTTTCTTGCTCTAATTATTGTTTGCACCTGTGGGTCGTTCCCTTGTTAGTATTTAAACCCTGTGTGTTCCTCAGTTCCTTGCTCAGTGTTTGTAAGTTAGCACCCAGCCCCAGTCCAAGCCTTGTTTTATACAGATATTTCTCTTGTTGGATTTTCCAGAGGTTCTCTGGTTTAGTTCTTGTGTATTATTTGAGTAGTCTTTTGAGGTTTGTTTTTCCCTGCTGTTTTTTACCACTTTGTGGAGTTTCTTTTGTATTTTGGAGGATTTCCATTTTGTGCCTCTTGGCTTTATTTTTGGACATTGTGGATTTAGTTTCTTTGCCTGAAGATTTTGTTCTTTAATTAAACCACCATCTCTAGTACTGCTGTGTCTGCCTCATCTTCTGGGTTCTGACGATTATTAGTGACTGTTTCTCGCACCGGGTCCTGACAAATGACATTCTAGATGATTCTGTGCTTCCAACTTTGTGGCAAAATTTTGGGAAAGGCCCTTTCTTGTTTCAGCATGACAATCCCCCTTGCACAAAGCGAGGTCCATACAGAAATGGTTTGTTGAGATCGTTGTGGAAGAACTTGACTGGCCTGCACAGAGCCCTGAACTCAACCCCATCGAACACCTTTGGGATGAATTGCAATGCTGACTGTGAGCCAGGCCTAATCGCCCAACTTCAGTGCCCGACCTCAGAAATGCTCTTGTGGCTGAGTCGAAGCAAGTTCCCACAGCAATGTTACAACATCTAGTAGAAAGCCTTCCCAGAATAGTGGAGGCTGTTATAGCACCAAAGCGGGTACCAAATACATATGAATGTATTTGGATGATTTTGGAATGAGACGTTCGACGAACAGGTGTCCACATACTTTTGGTAATGTAGTGTATCGTAAAAAAACAGAAAAATCATGTTTTTATATGCACTGCCCCTTTAACATTTTTAGACAGTGCCAGACTGACTGACTGCACTACCATAATACCCATGGCCTGTCCAGAAACAACTCCTAGCCCCTACTGCCCAGAGTCTAGAAACTAGTTAGATGTGTCACCACTGACTAACTATATCTAGGGGCATGTGTCTAGTCTAGCAATAGATACTGTTGTTTTGGCTGTATGGCATCATTGAATAAGATTACCAATGGTTAGTTAGGTAACTAGGATATATCAGTCAACTAACCATTTACAGTAACAGCAGTTCATTAACAAGTCAATACACACTAAATCTTATGCAGAAATGGAGAAATCTTACTTTATCGTGGCACTGTATGGGCAGCTATTAATCGATTAATTAATAGATAATAGATTCATAGAATGGAGTTAAAAGGGTGAACTCCTACTTTGAAGCACAGAAAGTGTTGGCTATGCACTTAACCAATGGCAGGCATTCCACATTTAAACCCACCCACATGTGAAAATCCACATCTCACATTTAGTTTTGTTTGGTTTTATATGCAAAAATGAAATAGAAGCCATTTAAAAAAAAAATCGAAGCCGCTTTCACGTTCCCGATTGCTCCCTTTTAACTCGGAAAAACAAACGATCAAAACATACATGGACAGTAAACTTAGCCGAGGAATTTTTACATAATGTTGTCCATGACATAAGCTAATTATCCTGAAAGCAGTAACAACATACACACCAAAATGTTGTCAATTCCCTTCACTTTGGCTGTTGTTCAATCGCGTGCACTATCCAGAACCATATCACTGTGACCTTTCCTGAATCAGCTGACGTTGCACGATCATCTCCCCACAAAACTAAACAGCTAGACATCAAATACACCTCAATCAACTATTATGCATCATTATTGAAGAGCCCCGTTAATGACAGTATCGATTTTTGTTTGATCTTGTTAAAGTTACTCTTTCTATTAGAATTATTCTATTTCGCAATCCATACAATATGGAGATGTGCCCATGATAACTGTTTTCACAACATAACATACGGAGATGTTACGAGGTTACAGTGCACTTCCGAGAACTCCATACAAAAAACGAGTCCAACAGCAATATCCAGGAATTTCAACAGGATCATAGTTCATTGTGTAATTCAATTGTTAAATGCTTAGTATATGATATAATGACAAACAGAAGTCTTATGTAAGGAAAGAAAGGTAGTGTTTAATGTCACACGATTTTTGCCAAATCTGTGAAGACTCCAAGCATGAGAAATTGTTTAAACATAGGTTCTGATTTAACTCATGAATTAAATTGAAGGTATCTGTGTTCCCCCTTATATCTTAATGTATTCGTGTAAAAAAACAAGGAAAATTATTAAGCTCCAAACAGTTGTCTATTACAAGAAATGGTACCCTAGTTTATAGAAAGACCCATATGCACAGCAACACAGCTGCCCTAGGGGCAGAGAGAGGAGTGCAGATGCAGCAGCAGCAGGGAGGGAGAAAGGCACATGAAAACAAGAAAAAGTGTGATTTATAATGATCTCACTTTGCTTGAGGACACTGCATACTGAATGAGGGACGGAGTGGGGGAATAAGACAGGGAGAAGGAGAGAAAGAGCAATAAAAGCAAGATTTATATGGAGTTGGCCCTCTTCTGTCACTAGTGATCCCATAGGAGCTGGCAGACTCTCAGGTCTGGTTTCATCGTCATGGAGACGGAGACAGTGCTCCACTCTCCCTGGATGTGTGTAGGGCTAGGACTATAACCCCTGCACTCCTTTCCTGCACGAACCCAATCATATTTTACCCTCTCTGCCTGTGTGACGTCTGGCTGAGCCTCAGGTATGGATTATTTGTAGCAGTAGAAAGCCGAATGAGTGATTCACAGACCTTGAGAGGTAATGACCACTCAGAAAGGCCCAATCTGAAGAACAGAAAGAAACGAGTCCACAACCATGTTATTGGTAATAAACAAGACACACACACACGTGCACACGCACGCACGCACGCGCGCACGCGCACACACACACACACACACACACACACACACACACACACACACACACACACACACACACACACACACACACACACACACACACACACACACACACACACACACACACACACACACACACACACACACACAGATGATGGAGGTGACATGTGCTATTGCCTAGAGGCAGGGGAGAGGAAGGATGAAAGAGACAAGACAAGAAATATGGAGGGAGAAAATCTGACAGCCATGATAATGCATCCAACAATCAGACTCATGTACAGTAAACAGTAACATATACAGTACCAGTCAAAAGTTTGGACACACCTACTCATTCCAGGGTTTTTATTTATTGTACTATTTTCTACATTGAAGAATAATAGTGAAGACATCAAAACTATGAAATAACACATATGGAATCATGTAGTAACCAAAAAAGTGTTCAATAAATCAAAATATATTTTATATTTGAGATTCTTCAAAGTAGCCACCCTTTGCCTTGATGACAGCTTGGCACACTCTTGGCATTCTTTCAATCAGCTTCTTGAGGTAATCACCTGGAATGCATTCCAATTAACAGGTGTGCCTTGTTAAAAGTTAATTTGTGGAATTTCTTTCCTTCTTAAAACTTCTTGCCACTATAGGGGGTGCTGTTTCGCATTAGCATAATTTGCTCAACAGATTAAACGGCTTCCTAATCAATTCTTGCTCGTACAATATGCATATTATTGTTATTATTGGATAGAAAACACTCTCTAGTTTCTATAGCCGTTGGAATTTTGTCTCTGAGTGGTACAGAACTCAATCTACAGCACTTTTCATGATAGGGAGTCAGATTTCAGACATCCTGGCCCCTGATCTGGAGTCAGTTTAAAGGTCCCTGTAAATGCTATGGAGAAACAGACACTTCTTACGTCTTCCCCTGGATGTCAGTACGTGATGACGCTTTGAATGGAGTCGATTGCGCAATCAGGGGCTGCATAAAAGAGCAAATACCGGAAGTAGCATCCCTTTGCTGCCTGCGCCTTGCGCACGGAGGACGTCGGACTCGCCTCCTTCCAAGCGTTTGTTTAGCCAGTAATATTTCTCTGGTCATGTTTTTACTCGTTAGAGGTGTTAAAAACATCATAAGGTAGTTAATTTAAACCGTTTTATAGCAATTTATATCCGTTTAGTGCGATTTTGAGCCATTTATTTCTGAGGCACTTTGAACCACTGGGCACGTTTCCAGTTCATGCCGAACGTTAGTGGGCATTTCCACATGGCAAGAGGACAGCTTTCGACCAAAAGACGATTAGACCCAAGAAAGGATTCTTTGCCCAAGATTCTGATGGAAGAACAGCTCACAGTAAGAACAATTTATGATGATAAATCGTGTTTCTGTCGAAAAATGTTAAACGCTTATGCCGCCATTTTGTTTTGTATAGCTTCGCTTGGCGCAACCTGTATTGAAAAGTAAGGATAATTAAAAAAATGTAAATCAGCGATTGCATTAAGAACTAATTTGTCTTTCGATTCCTGTCAACCCTGTATTTTTTAGTCAAGTATATGATTAGCTTTTGATTAAACTAGATCACTAAAAGATGGCGACCGACATTTCCAGGCTTGTTTTGCTACTATTTTCATTGTATAACCACATTTTTTTATGGCTAAATATGCACATTTTCGAACAAACTCTATATGTATGTTGTAAAATGATGTTACTGGAGTGTCATCGGAAGAATTCTGAGAAGGTTAGTGAAAAAATTAATATATTTTGGCGATGATAACGATATCGCTCTCTTTAGCTTGAATTCATGCTGGGGTAACGTTTGCATATGTGGTATGCTAATATAACGATTTATTGTGTTTTCGCCGTAAAACACTTAGAAAATCTGAAATATTGTCTGAATTCACAAGATCTGTGTCTTTCCAATGCTATGCTTTGTCTATTTTTAAGAAATGTTTTATGATGAGTAAATTGGTAATACACGTTGCTCTCTGTAGTAATTCTAGTCGCTTTGGTGAGATTTGTGATGGTGGCTGCAATGGCAAACTATGATTTATACCTGAAATATGCAAATTGTTCTAACAAAACCTATCCTATACCATAAATATGTTATCAGACTGTCATCTGATGAGGTTTTTTCTTGGTTAGTGGCTATCAATATCTTAGTTTAGCCGAATTGGTGATAGCTAGTGGTGTTGAGAAGAAATGGTGGACAAAGAAAAGTGGTGTATTTTGCTAACGTGGTTAGCTAATAGATTTACATATTGTGTCTTCCCTGTAAAACATTTTAAAAAACAGAAATGATGGGTTTATTCACAAGATCTGTATCTTTCATCCGGTGTCTTGGACTTGTGATTTAATGATATTTAGATGCTACTATTTACTTGTGAAGCTATGCTAGCTATGCTAATCAGTGTGGGGGGGTGGGGGGTGCTCCCGGATCCGGGTTTCTGAGGCAGTAAAAGTTAATGTGTTTGAGAATATCAGTTGTGTTGTGACAAGGTAGGGGTGGTATACAGAAGATAGCCCTATTTGGTAAATGACCAAGTCTATATTATGGCAAGATCAGCTAAAATTAGAGAAACAACAGCCCATCAAATCAAATCAAATCAAATTGTATTTGTCACATGCGCCGAAGACAACAGGTGTAGACCTTACAGTGAAATAATTACTTACAAGCCCTTAACCAACAATGCAGTTTTAAGAAAAAATACGTGTAAAGTAAAAAATAGATGAGGTAAAAAATAAAATAACAGTAACAAATAATTAAAGAGCAGCAGTAAAATAACAATAGCGATGCTATATATACAGGGGGTACTGGTACAGAGTCAATGTGTGGGAGCACCGGTTAGTCGAGGTAATTGAGGTAAGATGTACATGTAGGTAAAATTAAAGTGACTATGCATAGATAACAAACAGATAGTAACAGCAGCGTAAAAGAGGGGGGTCAATGATAATAGTCTGGGTAACCATTTGATTAGCTGTTCAGTAGTCTTATGGCTTGGGGGTAGAAGCTGATAAGAAGTCTTTTGGACGTAGACTTAGCGCTCCGGTACTGCTTGCCATGCAGTAGTAGTAGAGAGAACAGTCTATGATTAGGGTGGCTGGAGTCTTTGACCATTTTTAGGGCCTTCCTCTGACACCGCCTGGTATAGAGGTCCTGGATAGCAGGAAGCTTGGCCCCAGTGATGTACTGGGCCGTACGCACTACCCTCTGTAGGGCCTTGCGGTCGGAGGCCGAGCAGTTGCCATACCAGGCAGTGATGCAACCAGTCAGAATGCTCTCGATGCTGCAGCTGTAGAACTTTTTGAGGATCTGAGGACCTATGCCAAATCCTTTCAGTCTCCCGAGGGGGATGACAGTTTGTTGGTGATGTGGACACCAAGGAACTTGAAGCTCTCAACCTTCTCCACTACAGCTCTGTCAATGAGAATGGGGGCGTGCTCGGTCCTCCTTTTCCTGGAGTCCACAATCATCTCCTTTGTCTTGATCACGTTGAGGGAGAGGTTGTTGTCCTGGCACCACAGGTCTCTGACCTTCTCCCTATAGGCGGTCTCATCGTTGTCGGTGACCAGGCCTACCACTGTTGTGTCATCGGCAAACTTAATGATGGTTTTGGAGTCGTGCCTGACCATGCAGTCATGAGTGAACAGGGAGTACAGGAGGGGACTGAGCACGCACCCCTGAGGGGCCCTCATGTTGAGGATCAGCATGGCAGATGTGTTGTTACCTACCCTTACCACCTGGGGGCGGCCCATCAGGAAGTCTAGAATCCAGTTGCAGAGGGAGGTGTTTAGTTCCAGGGTCCTTAGCTTAGTGATGAGCTTTGAGGGCACTATGGTGTTGAACGCTGAACCTGTAGTCAATGAATAGCATTCTCACATAGGTATTCCTTTTGTCCAGGTGGGAAAGTGCAGTGTGGAGTGCAATAGAGATTGCATCATCTGTGGATCTGTTGGGGTGGTATGCAAATTGGAGTGGGTCTAGGGTTTCTGGGATAATGGTGTTGATGTGAGCCATGACCAGCCTTTCAAAGCACTTCATGGCTACAGACGTGAGTGCTACAGTTCGGTAGTAATTTAGGCAGGTTACCTTAGTCTACTTGGGCACAGGGACTGTGGTGGTCTGCCTGAAACATATTGGTATTCCAGACTCAGTCAGGGACAGGTTGAAAATGTCAGTGAAGACACTTGCCAGTTGATCATCGCATGCTCCAAGTACACGTCCTGGTAATCCATCTGGCCATGTGGCCTTGTAAATGTTGACCTGTTTAAAGGTCTTACTCACATCAGCTACATAGACATGATCACACAGTCATCCGGGACAGCTGGTGCTTTCATGCCTGTTTCAGTGTTACTTGCCTCGAAGCGAGCATAGACGTAATTTAGCTCATTTGGTAGGCTCGTGTCACTGGGAAGTTCGCGGCTGTGCCTCCATTTCCCATTACTTGAAGACATGAAGCTCAGTCAATACGGATCATTTCAAGAACTTTGAAAGTTTCTTCAAGTGCAGTCGCAAAAACCATCAAGCGCAATGATGAAACTGGCTCTCATGTGGACCGCCACAGGAAAGGAAGACCCAGAGTTACCTCTGCTGCAGAGGATAAGTTCATTAGAGTTACCAGCCTCAGAAATTGTAGCCCAAAAAAATGCTTCACAGAGTTCAAGTAACAGACACATCTCAACATCAACTATTTAGAGGAGACTGTGTGAATCAGGCCTTCATGGTCGAATTGCTGCAAAGAAACCTTGATGACAGCTTTGCACACCCTTGGCATTCTCTCAACCAGCTTCATGAGGAATGCTTTTCCAACAGTCTTGAAAGATGTCCCACGTATGCTGAGTACTTGTTGGCTGCTTTTCCCTGACTCCGCGGTTCAACTCATCCCAAACCATCTCAATTGGATTGAGGTTGGGTGATTGTGGAGGCCAGGTCATCTGATGCAGCACCATCACTCTCCTTCTTGGTCAAATAGCCCTTACATAGCCTGGAGGTGTGTTTTGGATCATTGTCCATGTTGAAAAACAAATGATAGTCCCACTAAGCGCAAACCAGATGGGATGGTGTATCACTGCAGAATGCTGTGGTAGCCATGCTGGTTAAGTGTGCGTTGAATTCTAAATAAATCAATGACAGTGTCACCAGCAAAGCACACCCACACCATCACACCTCCTCCTCCATGCTTCACGGTGGGAACCACACATGCGGAGATCATCCGTTCAACTACTCTGCATCTCACAAACACACAGCGGGTGGAACCAAAAATCTCAAATTTGGATGGTCTAATGTCCATTGCTCGTGTTTCTTGGCCCAGCAAGTCTCTTCTTCTTATTGGTGTCCTTTAGTAGTGGTTCTTTGCAGCAATTCGACCACGAAGGCCTGATTCACACTGTCTCCTCTGAATAGTTGATGCTGAGATGTGTCTGTTACTTGAACTCTGTGAAGCATTTATTTGTGGTGCAGTTAACTCTAATGAACGTATCCTCTGCAGCAGGTAACGCTGGGTCTTCCTTTCCTGTGGCGGTCCTCATGAGAGCCAGTTTGATCATAGCGCTTGATTGATTTTGTGACTGCACTTGAAGAAACATTCAAAGTTCTTGAAATTTTCCAGATTTACTGACCTTTATGTCTTAAAGTAATGATGGACTGTCGTTTCTCTTTGTTTATTTTAGCTGTTCTTGCCATAATATCGTCTTGGTCTTTTACCAAATAGGGATATCTTCTGTATACCAACCCTACCTTGTCACAACACAACTGATTGGCTCAAATGCATTAAGAAGTAAAGAAATTCCACAAATGAACATTTAACAAAGCACACCTGTTAATTGAAACACATTCCAGGTGACTACCTCATGAAGCAGAGATGCAGAGTTGAGTTGCAAAGAAAAAGACCTATCTCAGACTGGCCAATAAAAAGAAAAGATTAAGATGGGCAAAAGAAGAAAGACACTGGACAGAAGAACTCTGCATCCTGGAGTCGCCTCTTCACTGTCAATGTTGAGACTGGTGTTTTGCGGGTGCTATTTAATGAAGCTGCCAGTTGAGGACTTGTGAGGCGTCTGTTTCTCAAACTAGACACGCTAATGTACTTGTCCTCTTGCTCAGTTGTGCACCGGGTCCTCCCACTCCTCTTTCTGTTCTGGTTAGAGCCAGTTTGCCCTGTTCTGTGAAGGGAGTAGTACACAGCGTTGTACGAGATCTTGAGTTTCTTGGCAATTTCTCGCATGGAATAGCCTTCATTTCTCAGAACAAGAATAGACTTGTTCAGAAGAAAGTTCTTTGTTTCTGGCCATTTAGAGTCTGTTATCGAACCCACAAACGCGGATGCTCCAGATACTCAACTAGTCTAAAGAAGGCCAGTTGTATTTCTTCTTTAAGCAGAACAACAGTTTTCAGCTGTGCTAACATAATTACAAAAGGGTTTTCTAATGATCAATTAGCCTTGTAAAATGATAAACTTGGATTAGCTAACACAACGTGCCATTGGAACACAGGAGTGGCGGTTGCAGACAACGGGCCTCTGTACGCCTATGTAGATATTCCATAAAAAATCTGCCGTTTCCAGTAGAGGTCGACCGATTAATCGGCATGGCCGATTAATTAGGGACGATTTCAAGTTTTCATAACAATCGGTAATCGGCATTTTTGGATGCCAATTATGGCCGATTACAATGCACTCCACGAGGAGACTGCATGGCAGGCTGCCCACCTGTTACGCGATTGCAGCAAGGAGCCAAGGTAAGTTGCTAGCTAGCATTAAACTTATCTTATAAAAAACAACCAATCTTAACATATCACGAGTTAACGACACATGGTTGATGATATTACTAGTTTATCTAGCTTGTCCTGCGTTGCATATAATCATTGTGGTGCCTGTTAATTTATCATCGAATCACAGCCTACTTCGCCAAATGGGTGATGATTTAACAAGCACATTCGCGAAAAAAGCACTGTCGTTGCACCAATGTATACCTAACCATAAACATCAATGCCTTTCTTAAAGTCAACACACAAGTATATTTTTTAAAACCTGCATATTTAGTTAATACTGCTAACATGAATTTATTTTAACTAGGGAAATTGTGTCACTTCTCTTGCGTTCTGTGCTAGCAGAGTGTAACGATCGTCTGTTGAAGAAGGATCGGCCAAAAGCGCAGCGTGGTAAGTGTTCATGCTTTTTTTTACAACTGAACACTAATAACAAAAATAACAAAGAGAATGACCGAAAACCGAAACAGTCCTGTCAGGTGCAGAAACACAAAACAGAAAATAACTACCCGCAAAGCATCGGTGGGGAAAAGCTACCTAAGTATGATTCTCAATCATAGACAACGATAGACAGCTGCCTCTGATTGAGAATCACACCCGGTCAAACACAAAGAAATACAAAACATAGAAAATTAACATAGAATGCCCACCCAAATCACACCCTGACCAAACCAAAATAGAGACATAAAACGCTCTCTACGGTCAGGGCGTGACACAGTCAGGGTATATGCAGCAGTTTGGGCCGCCTGGCTCGTTGCGAACTGTGTGAAGACCATTTCTTCTTATTAACAAAGACCGTAATTAATTTGCCAGAATTGTACATAATTATGACATAACATTGAAGGTTGTGCAATGTAACAGCAATATTTAGACTTAGGGATGCCACCCGTTAGATAAAATACGGAACGGTTCCGTATTTCACTGAAAGAATAAACGTTTTGTTTTCTAAATGATAGTTTCCGGATTTGACCATATTAATGACCTGAGGCTCGTATTTCTATGTGTTTATTATATTATAATTAAGTCTATGATTTGATATTTGATAGAGCAGTCTGACTTAACGGTGGTGGGCAGCAGTAGGCTCGTAAGCATTCATTCAAACAGCACTTTCCTGCGTTTGCCAGCAGCTCTTCGCTGTGCTTCAAGCATTGCGCTATTCAAGCATATCAACTCCCGAGATTAGGCTGGCAATACTATAGTGCCTATAAGAACATCCAATAGTCAAAGGTATATGAAATACAAATGGTATAGAGAGAAATAGTCCTATAATTCCTATAATAACTACAACCTAAAACTTCTTACCTGGGAATATTGAAGACTCATGTTAAAAGGAACCACCAGCTTTCATATGTTCTCATGTTCTGAGCAAGGAACTTAAACGTTAGCTTTCTTACATGGAACATATTCCACTTTTACTTTCTTCTCCAACGCTGTGTTTTTGCAATATTTAAACCAAATTGAACATGTTCCATTATTTATTTGACACTAAATTTATTTTATTTATGTATTATACTAAGTAAAAATTAAAGTGTTCATTCAGTATTGTTGCAATTGTCATTATTCCAAATATATATATATCAAAATCGTCCGATTAATCGGTATCGGCTTTTTTTGGTCCTCCAATAATCGGTATCGGTATCGGCGTTGTGTCACGTCCTGACCATAGTTCTTATGTGTTTTGCTTGTTTTAGTGTTGGTCAGGACGTGAGCTGGGTGTTGTGTGTCTAGTTTGTCTGTTTCTGTGTTCGGCTTAATATGGTTCTCAATCAGAGGCAGCTGTCAATCGTTGTCCCTGATTGAGAATCATATATAGGTGGCTTGTTTTGTGTTGGGATTTTGTGGGTGGTTGTTTCCTGTCTTTGTGTTTTCTCTGCACCAGCTAGGACTGTATCGGTTTGCCACATTTTGTTATTTGTTAAGTGTTCACTGTTTATTAGTTTTATTAAACATGTTGAGCACTGGCTACGCTGCGTGTTGGTCCGATCCCTGCTACACTCTCTCTTCTCGTGAAGAGAGGGAAGGCTGCCGTTACACGGTGAAAAATCATAATCAGTCGACCTCTAGTTTCCAGCTACAATAGTCATTTACAACAGTAACAATGTCGACACTGTATTTCTGATCAATTTTATGTTATTTTAATGGACAAAAAGAATGGCTTTTCTTTCAAAAACAAGGGCATTTCTAAGTGACCCCAAACTTGTAAACTGTATATATAAACGGCATAATCAAAAGTATGTGGACACATGCTCGCCGAACATCTCATTCTAAAATCATGGGCATTCATATGGAGTTGGTCCCCATTTGCTGCTACAACAGCCTCCACTCTGCTGGAAGGCTTTCCACTAGATGTAGGAACATTGCTGTGGGCACTTGCTTCCATTCAGCCACAAGAGCATTAGTGAGTTTGGGCACTTATGTTGGGCGATTTGGCCTGGCTAGCAGTCTGCGTTCCAGTGCCTTCAGAAACTATTCACACCCCTGGACTTTTTCCACATTTTGTTGTGTTACACACTGAATTTGAAATGGATTAAATAGAGATTTTCATTTCATAATGTCAAAGTGGAATTATTTTAGAAATGTTTTGAGATTTAATAAAAAATGAAAAGCTGAAATGTCTTGAGTCAATAAGTATTCAATCTCTTTGTTATTGCAAGCCTAAATACTGAGAGGAAGGAAACAACTCCGGGATTCCACCATGAGGTCAATGATGACTTTCAAACAGTTACAGATTTTAATGGCTGTGATAGGAGAAACCTGAGAATGGATCAACAACTTTGTAGGTATTGTAGTCCAAAATACTAACCTAATTGACAGAGGGTAAAGAAGGAAGCCTGTACAGAATACACATATTCAAAAAGATGCATCATGTTTGCAACAAGGCACTAAAGTAAAACTGCAAAAAATGTGGCAAAGCTTCTTGTCTAGAATACAAAGTGTTATATTTGGGGCAAATCAAACAACACATTACTGAATACCACTCTCCATATTTTCAGGCAGAGTGGTGGTTGCATCTTGTTATGGGTATGCTTGTAATCAATATGAACTGGGGAATTTTTGGGGGATAAAAAATAACCGGAATGAAGCTCAGCACAGGCAAAATCCTAGAGGAAAATCTGGTTCAGTCTGCTTTCCACCAGACACTGGGAAATGAATTAACCTTTCAACAGGACAATAACCTAAAACACAAGGCCAAATCTACACTGGAGTTGCTTACAGTACCAAGAAGACAGTGGATGTTACTGAGTGGCCGAGTTACAGTTTTGACTTAAATCTCCTTGGAAATCTATGGCAAGACCTAAAAATGGTTGTCTAGAAATGATCAACAACCAATTTGACAGAGCTTGAATAATTTTGAAAGGAATAATGGTAAAATCTTAGAGACTTACCTAGAAAGACTCACAGCTGTAATCGCTGCCAAAGGTCCTTCTACAAAGCATTGAGTCAGGGATGTGAATAGGGATATAGATAGGTGCAGTGAAATGTGTTGTTTTACAAGGTCACCCATATGGCAGCCCTGGAGCAAATTAGGGTTAAGTGCCTTGCTCAAGGGCACAGCATGATTTTTCACCTTATCGACTGGGGTATTCAAACCAGCAACCTTTCGGTTACTGGCCCAATGCTCTAAACGCTAGGCTACCTGCCGCAGACTAGTTCTCATGACAAATATAAACATGTGAAAAGCAATATCACAACATTTCACATAACTTAAGTAAGGAATATATTATTCACACTAGTGATGGAAAATTGAATAATTTCAAGAACTAGTGGTGGAGTAGCAAACACATTACACTTCCCTGTCAAAATGTATCGACTTTTCTAAGAGAACTACATACAAGATTACTTTAAATGAATGAATAGCTAATTCATTAATTTGGGGGAAATGCTCTTTGAATTTTGAGAAGAACATTTATCAAATGATATCCTTAATTCAATAGTGCACTTATTTATTCATACAACACAGAGGTAATTTCCAATAGAAAATGAGTAGTACAGATTTGACGCAAAGGTCTGTGTAGATTAATTTAAACTAGAGCAGAGGTTAATTGAAATGTAGTACTAAAAATCATTAAACATCTGTTGGGTTTAACAAAAAAATATCCAACATTCATTTATTTGCGAAAAGATCACTTTTAAGAGATCTCCATCTGTATTAACTTGATAAAACGTTCTAACTCAACACCACATCCTGGGGCAAAAGCTTTCAAATTAGATTTGGGATCAGAGCTGAATGTCAATGAATGCTGGATGTGTGTGTGTGAACATGTGTGTCAGTGTATTAGCTTCTCCTCTGAGAGCTGAGATTCAGCTAATCAATGGCCTTGTGGGAAATTCAACCAAGAAATCAATTAACTTCACTCCAGTGATACTGTCAATTATGGGATAGGTGAATATGGAACAGCAACCTAGTAACAATAACTCCTTTTATCTGTCTTTTTGATCTCCTCATAAATCAACCCTAATCTTAAACATTTGGGCTGTGGTACTACTATTAGAATTCCCTCTAGTATGGAGATAGAGTTTGCCCTAATAGTAGACATTGCAGGATAGAGTTAGTGGAGCTGTTGAGGGGCCTTGGACAGGAGTACGATCTATAGCTCTCATCAGGGGCCCCTCTTTTGAAAGAGTTTCATGGTTTTATTGCCATAAGGGGTAAAATGACAGCAGGTGTTGGCTGGACTTCAAGTAATAAAAAGCCTGCATTTGAAGGCTATATATGATAGACATACACAGAATAAATATTAATTCAATCATAGACATAAAACGACTAAATTACCACCTGCAGTTCTATAACAAAGAGTATAAAAAAGAATCCTAGACATACACAAAACAGTTTGTAATCTGAACATGAATTTAATTTGTTGAGATAATAAGGAGATACAGTATCAAGGTGGGTGTGAATGTGGATGGAATTCTTTTCAGAAAATCAAGACACACATTTATCAAATAGACAATGCAGAATGATGGAAGGTGATATTCTCATCATGTATGCTCCTGTATTCCACCACTTTTCGACCTCATTTTTATTATCTCCAGCACAATACCAACGTCTACATGTGTGAAATGGTGCATGTCTTTGTTTTGTAGAAGAACATAAAAAAAAGGTTCTACCTGATGACACCATCAAAAGTTCAAACATAAAAAAAGGGAATTTCAAACACTGAGCTTTGCAGTGATGAGGAGAGCAATAAAATACCCTCCCTCTAGCTAGTAACTTGTTGCAGGTTTTGAACATCATAGTTTTTCTAACTTTTAATCCTACCTCTGTGATGTCACAGAGAAGCATTTTTGGGGGGGATCTTTCTTCTCAACTTTTTACACAGATCATAGAAATGTATCGTTTTCACATACACTACATGACCAAAGGAATCTGGACACTGGGTCATCGAACATCTAATTCCAAAATCATGGGCATTAATATGGATTTGGTCCCCCCTTTGCTGCTATAACAGCCTTCACTCTTCTGGGAGGAAGGCTTTCCACTCGATGTTGGAACATTGATGCGGGGACTTGCTTCCATTCAGCCACAAGATCATTAGTGAGGTCGGGCACTAATGTTGAGCGATTAGGCCTGGCTCGCAGTCTGTGTTCCAATTCATCCCAAAGGTGTTTGATGGGGTTGAGGTCAGGGCTCTGTGCAAGCCACTCAAGTTCTTCCACACCAATCTCGACAAACCATTTCTGTATGGACCTCGCTTTGTGCACGGAGGCATTGTCATGCTGAAACAGGATTGGGCCTTCCCCAAACTGTTGCCACGAAGTTGGAAGAATGTCTAGAATGTCTTTGTATACTGTAGCGTTAATATTTCCCTTCACTGGAACTAAGGGGCCTAAACCGAACCATAAAAAACAGCCCCAGACCATTATTTATTCTCCACCAAACTTTACAGTTGGCACTATGTATTGGGGCAGGTAGAGTTCTCCTGGCATCCGCCAAACCCAGCTTTGTCCGTTGGACTACCAGATAGTGAAGTGTGATTCATCACTCCAGAGAACGCGTTTCCACTGCTCCAGAGTCCAATGGTGGCTAGCTTTACACCACTCCAACACTTTGCATTGCGCATAGTGATCTTAGGCCATGGAAACTCATTTCATTAACCTCCTGACAAACAGTTCTTGTGCTGATGTTGCTTCCAGAGGCAGTTTGGAACTCAGTAGTGAGTGTTGCAAACGATGACAGATTATTTTTAAGCACCACGCGCTTTAGCACTCGGCGGTCCCATTCTGTGAGCTTTTGTGGCCTACCACTTCACGGCTGAGCCGTTGTTGCTCGTAGACGTTTCCACTACAGAATAACAGCACTTACAGTTGACCGGGGCAGCTCTAGCAGGGCAGAAATTTGATAAACTGACTTGTTGGAAAGGTGGCATCTTATGACAGCGCTATGTTGAAAGTCACTGAGCTTTTCAGTAAGGCCATTCCACTGCCAATGTTTACCTATGGAGATTGCATGGCTGTGTGCTCTATTTTATACACCTGTCTGCAACGGGTGTGGCTGAAATAACCAAATCCATTAATTTGAAGGGGTGTCCACATACTTTTGTATATATAGCGGATATAGACACTGGTATGGTGCTGGAGATAATGAATAAGAGGTTGAAAAGTGTTGGAATTGCCCTTCAAATTATCTCCTTCAGCAATCCACCCTTACACAATAAATTCTCCAATAGTTTTCTGTTACATTTGGCAAATGAACAGGTACAGATGTAGGATCTTAATTTGATCACTCTTTTGGTACTGAGAATTTTTCTGCACCGCAGGAAATGCAGATGAGCTTCGTGATTTACATAAATTCCCTGAAAATCCAAACCAACACACGGTTATATTAACAGTATTGCATTTTTCATGTAGCCTACTTTTGGCCAGCTAATAACATGTTCAAATCCCGTTGCTGCAGGATTATTTAGCTGTGACAATATATGTAAAATTAAGATCCAACATCTGTACCTCCATTTATTATAATAATAATTTATTCATTTCTATAGCGCTTTTCATAGAATCTCAAAGCACTTCAAGAGTAAAAAAACAAACAAGCAATATATCATGACAGGTCAACCAACTCTTTTAAAGCTGCATCCGCCGAAGATGGAGAGGGTCAGTTCATGGCTTGAGTGGAGAGAGTTGGTCAGAGGATGGTAGATGAAAGTGATGGAGTCTGCTGATGATCTTGTAGAGGGCAAATCTGGGAACCAGTCTGACTCTTATAGCCACTGGAGTTCTCCTCTTCCACTCTGTGTAACACCCACTTGGCACTTATTTGCCACTTCAGCTGGTGGAATGTAATTAACTTGGGAAGATAAAACAACCACCTAATGCAATTCAGATAGCAGCAGAAATGGAATTCCTAAATTAGAAATGGGATGACAAACAAATAAACATGATAACAGTATAAATATTGAACGCGCTGCTTGCTGGTGGCCAGCACACTAATTTATAGCAATTTCCATCACACTCCTGGCTCCTGGCACTGGGAATAAAGCTCTATTAGAGGATGGGTGAGAGGACTGGGGGAGTGAGGACAATGTACATTCTGGCTCTGTGATACACAGATAAATCACACCATTATAGGGTGTAGAACATGAGCTAGGAACAGGGCTGTATGGAATTTTTATTACATTTTTAACTTTATTTTTATTGGGATCCCCATTAGTCTGTTAGAGGATGGGTGAGAGGAATGGTGACAGTTAGTCTTACTGGGGTCTGACACATTACGAAAAAGACATTACAGACTAAATCTTTGACAATTTACATACATTTAAAAACATAATGTAGTGTGCCTATATCAGTTACACATACACGTCAGTACATGCACACAAAAAGTAGTACACATGGGGGAGAGGCGTTGTGCTTTATTTGCTTTTTGAAAACAGGTTTGCTGTTTACTTGCGTATTCCTCCAAAGCTCAGCTGTCCTTAGTCTGCACAACTCTGTCAGGACCTAGGATCAAGAGAGACACTTAAGTGTTTTGGTACTATATCTCTTGACACAATGATGAAAATAATCATGGCCTCTGAACCTTCAAGCTCCATACTGGACCCTATTCCAACTAAACTACTTAAAGAGCTGCTTCATGTGTTTGGCCCTCCTATGTTGAACATGGTAAATGGTTCTCTATCCACCGGATGTGTACCAAACTCACTAAAAGTGGCAGTAATAAAGCCTCTCTTGAAAAAGCCAAACCTTGACCCAGAAAATATAAAAAACTATTGGCCTATATCGAATCTTCCATTCCTCTCAATTTTTTTGGGAAAAAGCTGTTGCACAGCAACTCACTGCCTTCCTGAAGACAAACAATGTATACGAAATGCTTCAGTATACTTGTGAAGGTGGTAAATGACCTTTTAATGGCGTCAGACCGAGGCTCTGCATCTGTCCTCGTGCTACTAGACCTTAGTGCTGCCTTTGATACCATCGATCACCACATTCTTTTGGAGAGATTGGAAACCCAATTTGGTCTACACGGACAAGTTCTGGCCTGGTTTAGATCTTATCTGTCGGAAAGATATCAGTTTGTCTCTGTGAAGGGTTTGTCCTCTGACAAATCAACTGTACATTTCAGTGTTCCTCTAGGTTCTGTTTTAGGACCACTATTGTTTTCACTATATATTTTACCTCTTGGGGATGTCATTCGAAAACATAATGTTAACTTTCACTGCTATGCGGATGACACACAGCTGTACATTTCAATGAAACATGGTGAAGCCCCAAAATTGCCCTCGCTAGAAGCCTGTGTTTCAGACATAAGGAAGTGGATGGCTGCAAACTTTCTACTTTTAAACTCGGACAAAACAGAGATGCTTGTTCTAGGTCCCAAGAAACAAAGAGATCTTCTGTTGAATCTGACAAATAATCTTGATGGTTGTAAAGTCGTCTCAAATAAAACTGTGAAGGATCTCGGCGTTACTCTGGACCCTGATCTCTCTTTTGACGAACATATCAAGACTGTTTCAAGGACAGCTTTTTTCCATCTACGTAACATTGAAAAAATCAGAAATTTTCTGTCCAAAAATGATGCAGAAAAATGTATCCATGCTTTTGTTTCTTCTAGGTTAGACTACTGCAATGCTCTACTTTCCGGCTACCCGGATAAAGCACGAAATTAACTTCAGTTAGTGTTAAATATGGCTGCTAGAATCCTGACTAAAACCCAAAAAATTTGATCATATTACTCCAGTGCTAGCCTCCCTACACTGGCTTCCTGTTAAGGCAAGGGCTGATTTCAAGGTTTTACTGTTAACCTACAAAGCGTTACATGGGCTTGCTCCTACCTATCTTTCCGAGTTGGTCCTGTTGTACATACCTACACGTACGCTACGGTCACAAGACGCAGGCCTCCTAATTGTCCCTAGAATTTCAAAGCAAACAACTGGAGGCAGGGCTTTCTCCTATAGATCTCAATTTTTATGGAATGGTCTGCCTACCCATGTGAGAGACGCAGACTCGGTCTCAACCTTTAAGTCTTTACTGAAGACTCATCTCTTCAGTGGGTCATATGATTGAGTGTAGTCTGGCCCAGGAGTGTGAAGGTGAACGGAAAGGCACTGGAGCAACGAACCGCCCTTGCTGTCTCTGCCTGGCCGGTTCCCCTCTCTCCACTGGGATTCTCTGCCTCTAACTCTATTACAGGGGCTGAGTCACTGGCTTACTGGTGCTCTTCCATGCCGTCCCTAGGAGGGGTGCGTCACTTGAGTGGGTTGAGTCACTGACGTGATCTTCCTGTCTGGGTTGGCGCCCCCCCCCCCCCCCCACCCCCCCCCCTTGGGTTGTGCCGTGGCAGAGATCTTTGTGGGCTATACTCGGCCTTGTCTCAGGATGGTAAGTTGGTGGTTGAAGCTTTCCCTCTAGTGGTGTGGGGGCTGTGCTTTGGCAAAGTGGGTGGGGTTATATCCTTCCTGTTTGGCCCTGTCCGGGGGTATCATCGGATGGGGCCACAGTGTCTCCTGACCCCTCCTGTCTCAGCCTCCAGTACTTATGCTGCATTAGTTTATGTGTCGGGGGGCTAGGGTCAGTTTGTTATATCTGGAGTACTTGTCCTGTCTTATCCGGTGTCCTGTGTGAATTTAAGTATGCTCTCTCTAATTCTCTCTTTCTCTCTTTCTTTCTCTCTCTCAGAGGACCTGAGCCCTAGGACCATGCCTCAGGACGACCTGACATGATGACTCCTTGCTGTCCCCAGTCCACCTGGCCGTGCTGCTGCTCCAGTTTCAACTGTTCTGCCTGCGGCTATGGAACCCTGACCTGTTCACTGGACGTTCTACCTGTCCCAGACCTGCTGTTTTCAACTCTCTAGAGACCGCAGGAGCGGTAAAGATACTCTTAATGTTCGGCTATGAAAAGCCAACTGACATTTACTCCTGAGGTGCTGACTTGCTGCACCCTCGACAACTACTGTGATTATTATTATCTGACCATGCTGGTCATTTATGAACATTTGAACATCTTGGCCATGTTCTGTTATAATCTCCACCCGGCACAGCCAGAAGAGGACTGGCCACCCCTCATAGCCTGGTTCCTCTCTAGGTTTCTTCCTAGGTTTTGGCCTTTCCAGGGAGTTTTTCCTAGCCACCGTGCTTCTACACCTGCATTGCTTGCTGTTTGTGGTTTTAGGCTGGGTTTCTGTACAGCACTTTGAGATATCACCTGATGTACGAAGGGCTATATAAATACATTTGATTTGATTTTGATTTGATATGAGATGGAAGGGAGTTCCGTGCAATCGTGGGGCTGTATAGTACTGTATGTTTCCTGGAATTTGTTCTGTACCTGGGGACTGTGAAAAAAGTTGACTATGCAAACAATTTGGAATTCCCAACACAATGTTTCTTATAAAACAAGAAGCGATGCAGTCAGTCTTTCCTCACCCCTTAGCCAAGAGAGACTGGCATGCATAGTAATATTAGCCCTCTGATTACAATGAAGAGCAAGATGTGCCACTCTGTTCTGGGCCAGCTGCATATGACTGGACAATAATCAAGATAAGATAAGACTAGAGCTCACAGGACTTGCTTTGTGGAGTATGGTGTCAAAAAAGCAGAGCATATTTTTATTACGGACACATCTCTCCCCATCTTTACAACCATTAGATCTATATGTTTTGAACATGACAGTTTACAAACTAAGGTAACCAAGTAATTTAGTCTCCTCAACTTGAAAGCCACACCATTCATTACCAGATTCAGCTGAGGTCTAGAACTTAGGGAATGATTTGTACCAAATACAATGCTCTTAGTTTTAGAGATTTTCAGGACAAATTTATTACTGTCCACCCATTCCAAAACAGACTACAACTCTTTGTTAAGGGTTTCAGTGACTTCAATAGCTGTGGTTGCTGATGCGTATATGGTTGAATCATCAGCATACATGGACACACATGCTTTGTTTAATGCCAGTAGCAGGCCATTGGTAAAAATAGAAAAGAGTAGAGGGCCCACTGAGCTGGCCTGCGGTACACCACACTTTACATGTTTGACATTAGAGAAGCTTCCATTAAAGAAAACCCTCTGAGTTCTATTTGAATCAATAGCTCTGAATCCACGATATGGCAGAGGTTGAAAGCCAAAACACATACACTACCGGTCAAAAGTTTTAGAACACTTATTGTAGAACAATATTGAAGACATCAAAACTATGAAATAACATACAGTGGGGAGAACAAGTATTTGATACACTGACAATTTTGCAGGTTTTCCTACTTACAAAGCATGTAGAGGTCTGTAATTTTTATCATAGGTACACTTCAACTGTGAGAGAAGGAATCTAAAACAAAAATCCAGAAAATCACATTGTATGATTTTTAAGTAATTAATTTGCATTTTATTGCATGACATAAGTATTTGATACATCAGAAAAGCAGAACTGAATATTTGGTACAGAAACCTTAGTTTGCAATTACAGAGATCATACGTTTCCTGTAGTTCTTGACCAGGTTTGCACACACTGCAGCAGGGATTTTGGCCCACTCCTCCATACAGACCTTCTCCAGATCCTTCAGGTTTCGGGGCTGTCGCTGGGCAATACGGACTTTCGGCTCCCTCCAAAGATTTTCTATTGGGTTCAGGTCTGGAGACTGGCTAGGCCACTCCAGGACCTTGAGATGCTTCTTACGGAGCCACTCCTTAGTTGCCCTGGCTGTGTGTTTCGGGTCGTTGTCATGCTGGAAGACCCAGCCACGACCCATCTTCAATGCTCTTACTGAGGGAAGGAGGTTGTTGGTCAAGATCTCGCGATACATGGCCCCATCCATCCTCCCCTCAATACGGTGCAGTCGTCCTGTCCCCTTTGCAGAAAAGCATCCCCAAAGAATGATGTTTCCACCTCCATGCTTCACGGTTGGGATGGTGTTCTTGGGGTTGTACTCATCCTTCTATTCCTCCAAACACGGCGAGTGGAGTTTAGAGCAAAAAGCTATATTTTTGTCTCATCAGACCACATGACCTTCTCCCATTCCTCCTCTGGATCATCCAGATGGTCATTGGCAAACTTCAGACGGGCCTGGACATGCGCTGGCTTGAGCAGGGGGACCTTGCGTGCGCTGCAGGATTTTAATCCATGACGGCGTAGTGTGTTACTAATGGTTTTCTTTGAGACTGTGGTCCCAGCTCTCTTCAGGTCATTGACCAGGTCCTGCCGTGTAGTTCTGGGCTGATCCCTCACATTCCTCATGATCATTGATGCCCCACGAGGTGAGATCTTGCATGGAGCCCCAGACCGAGGGTGATTGACCGTCATCTTGAACTTCTTCCATTTTCTAATAATTGTGCCAACAGTTGTTGCCTTCTCACCAAGCTGCTTGGCTATTGTCCTGTAGCCCATCCCAGCCTTGTACAGGTCTACAATTTATCCCTGATGTCCTTACACAGCTCTCTGGTCTTGGCCATTGTGGAGATGTTGGAGTCTGTTTGATTGAGTGTGTGGACAGGTGTCTTTTATACAGGTAACGAGTTCAAACAGGTGCAGTTAATACAGGTAATGAGTGGAGAACAGGAGGGCTTCTTAAAGAAAAACTAACAGGTCTGTGAGAGCCGGAATTCTTACTGGTTGGTAGGTGATCAAATACTTATGTCATGCAATAAAATGCAAATTAATTACTTAAAAATCATACAATGTGATTTTCTGGATTTTTGTTTTAGATTCCGTCTCTCACAGTTGAAGTGTATCTATGATAAAAATGACAGACCTCTACATGCTTTGTAAGTAGGAAAACCTGCAAAATCGGCAGTGTATCAAATACTTGTTCTCCCCACTGTATATGAAATCATGTAGTAATCAAAAAAGTTGTAAACAAATCTAAATATATTTTATACAGTATTTGAGCTTCTTCAAAAAGCCACCCTTTGCCTTGATGACAGCTTTGCCTTCACTATTATTCTACAATGTAGAAAATAGTAAAAATAAATAAAAACCCTGCAATGAGTAGGTGTGTCCAAACTTTTGATTGGTACTGTACTTCCATACATTTTTTCAACTGGTACCATGGGACCTTCAGACGAGTCTCTCGAGTCCTAGAGCAAAACAACATGTACGTGTTCGGGAGAGTCTCACCTTTGTACAGGGGTCATATTAGTGTTTCGCCAAAACTGTTTGGGCGCTACAAACGATTTTGTGAGAAGACCGATTTTCAGGATGTCTCACGGTCTGACAAACACCACTCTAGCTTTTTCACCTTTCACCACATATGCGGAAATGCTACATAGGCGGATGTGGTGGATTGAGATGTATTCAATGCAAAAAAAACATATCTTTAGTTTAAACAGACAGATTTTTAAGGTAATTAGATTTCAGCGGGGTCACGGACATCGACCTTTGGGGGTTTTAACAGGTGTTCATCAATAATTGGAAAAAGCAATTTCATTAATGCAGCATCTGGAAACTCATAATCAATCACATCAGACCAACAAATATTTGAACATCATCCACATAAGAGTCACAGCAAATACTTTTGTATTATCTTTTATATACACTACTTTAGGCCCAACTTTTGGAACCTTGGCTTCTGTCATGTTGTATAATGATAGGAGACAGGCGCAGGAATAAGAAAATATTTGTTTTTATTTCCCTAACCAAAATATAGTACGTCATGAAAATGACGGGGACAAAGCCCAAAACAAACACACACATATATATAAAAACACAGGGATGTAACCCAAACAAAAGAGCGAGGTGTAAACCTCCAATAAATACACGGCACGAGACCCGTAATAACAATACACGGGAACAGAGGGCAAAACTATACACATACTAATCAGGGGGAATGGGAATGATGGTGGTAATGATCCAATTCAGTGACGCCTAGAAGGCCGGTGACATTGACCTCCAGAACTGGTGAACGGAGTGAGCAGCAGTACTGGGGAGATCCGTGACAGCTTTCCTGGATATAGCCACTATATTGTGATCACTGCATCCAATGGGTATGGATACAGATTTGGAGAAAAGTTCTACAGTGTTAGTAACATGTAATCAATACATGTGGATGATATAGTTCCTGTAGTGTTTGTAAACACCCTGTTAGGTTGATTAATAACCTGAACCAGATTACAGGCACTGGTTACAGTGAGCAGTTTCCTCTTTAGCAGGCAGCTTGAGGAAAACCAGTCAATATTCAGATCCCCAAGAAAGTAGAGAAGTCTGTTTACATCACGTACACTATCAAGCATTTCACACACATTATCAAGATATTGACTGTTAGCACTTGGTGGCCTATAGCAACACACTAAAATAATAGGCTTTAGATGAGGCAGGTGAACCGGCAACCACAACACTTCAATAACACTTGACATGAGATCTTCTCTAAGCATTACCAGGATATGGCTCTGAATATACCGTATACAGCAACATATAGACTAGAAGCAGCATCCTCATTTTTATAGGACAATAAGGGGGGCTAGTATAATCTCAAAAGCACTTGAAAAAGAAGCTATGGGGAGTGATTTAGCCAGCATACTGTATCATATTACTCCTTAACAGAAGCCAGTAGTTTTGTACACTGATCTCCATTTCATATCCACATCCAACGCATTTAGTTTCCCTGTGAAACATAGCTGTCGCATACTGTTCTTTGTAAACTGCCTGAGAATATCTGATCAGGTGAAATCCACACTAGGGTTCTCCCACTATGTTCTGAACACAGCTGCACACCAGTCCCTGACGGACAAGACAAAAACAGGTCCACACAACAAAGATTATAAAAAGATTAAGCGTTTATTTTTTATATTATAAAGATGTACAAGATTTGCTTTCTTATAAAATAAGAATGCTTTAAAATCAATATCATTACCATTCATTTATATCTTTACAATTCTCTTCAGAGTAGCAATCTAACGACATACCGCATAACACACACGCATAACACTCCGGTGCAGCTGCTACACAACATCCTCACACAAAATGTAATCTTACATTTTGAGCTGAAGACGGACGGAACCGGTAAGAAATGTTTTAAAAAATGACACCATCTTTAACCTTTTACTGTATGAAAAAGTGAGTAAGAAAAGGAGGTCCATCTGGTTTTTATGGAATCTTAACAAGGTTGAAAATAAGTTTTGCATGTAGAAGTTGACCTGGTTTGTATTCTGAGGATGGTGACCGGGTGGTCCTAACCTCAACGTTGTGAAGAGCACCCGACGTTCGGAGGTATAATCACCTGTTTGACCAGGTTGCTGTAGTAGACCCTTAACAGACCATTTAACATGGTGCTATTAACCATTAAAGGTACATTTCTAAATTGCTCAACTTCATATGCATCATCTCCAGCACCACCCCAACCTGAACATATGTGAAAATTGCACATTTCTATGTTTTGTAGTAAAAAAGATAGAAAACCAGGGTTTCCAATGACATCGTGTGATTTTAACCAATTATGAGTAGGCATTGCCTACTAATTGGTTGACGATATCATTGGAAACCTATCTTCCTCTGCGGTTTTTACTCCAAAACATAGAAACGCGCAATTTTCACATGTTGATGTTGGGGTGATGCTGGAGATAATGAATATGAAGTAATTTTTTTATTTTATGTTCCTTTAAGTACTGGTCTATGAATATATTCCAACAGATACAGACATAAAGATATATACGTTTGACGAAACCTTCCATTTAACTTTGGTTACCAGAAAGTATTACTTGATAATACCCTTTTATATGAACATTAAGTTAGACAAGAGTGTCAGGTGTTGGAAGTGGAAGTGGAAGTAGGAAAAACAGACATCAAGTGTACTAGTTAGCCTATTCAATCATGCAAGTGTGCCTGGGCCAGGCTCCAATCCCTCTCAGATCCATCTATGGCCCCAACCCTCCATGCAGAGAGTCATCTACCATACGCAGTGCACCATCGGAAGACATCGGATGGCTAGTAGATTGTCAAAGGTTGCCAGCGGCTTGGACACACATCCCAATTTCATCATTATCTAAAAGACAAAGAGGAAGAGGGGACGGGGAGAGAGAGATGGGGATCATGTTAAAACCAAAGATTCATTAGATTGCAGTAGCCCGAGAGAGTCGTTGAGTACACTCAGAGCCCAGGAGTCACAGGTCAAATCATCTTTCTTCATTTAACGGGATGGGCGAGAAACTGAGCACATCACTTTCGCAGTCATATTACTAAATTGCCATTTCCATTAACCCAAGCCAGTGACCTTTGACCCTGAACACTAAAGTACAGAGGGGGGATAGAGATCATACACTTGAATCTGGCACATGCAAAACACAAAACAGCCATACAACAGCATTCAGCAGGATCACCATTTAAGCATAAATGGAGACAAGTTGCTCGAATCTTCAGCGACAGGTTAGACTAATTCCCATTACAGACAAGTTTAAAGCAGCAGAGTAAAAGCGTTGGAAATCAGAAGCCTTCAGCTTCACCCTCCTGCCTGTGCCTAGCTCCATTAACATTACCCTCTCTGCTCTCATTGCCTAAATGAAAGGGCTTGAGGCACACATAAGATCAAATAAAAATGGATCGAACAGCAAGGCTGTTAGAGACAAACAGGCCAGCACTGGAAGTCTAGACAGAACAGTCTAGACAGCGTGGTAAGGAGGGAGAGAAAGACAAGTGTTTATTTTATCCAAAGAGTAAGAAGAGGGAACAAAACACAGAGAGCAGAGAGACAGTCCAGAGAGATTGAGAGCTTTGTCTGAAGCCTCTGCTCTCATGTCCTGGGGGAGTTCCGTTCCGTTCTGTCAGACACAAATTAAACTCTTCCCCCCTACACCTCCCCAGTGTTTGACAGCTGACTCGGCACAGGAGTCTGGTTGTGTGTGTGTGTGTGTGTGTGTGAATGTGTGTGTGTGTGTGTGGGGGGGGGGGGGGGGGGGGGGGTCTTTAGGGTGTGTTTCACATCGCCACAGTCCAAGTGACTGGGTAGAGCTGTGGGGGCGTTAGGAGAGAATAGCAGATTGGGCAGATTAGATTAAAGGGTTTAGTGGCTCTCTCACACAGTCTAGAGCTGTGGGAGAACCTGTTTTAGAGGCATTCAGCATACTGGCTCAACACAAGAATTAATAGAAGAACACATCATGCATGCCTGTGATTTAAACATGAGGGAAAATAGATCTGTCAAAACAAAGGGCAAATAAGTGAAGGTGGGATGCAGAGTGGAGAGAGACAGAGAGAGAAAAGGTCTCTGATACTAACCCTCTTGGTAGGCTCCATCAGCCATGACCAGGTGAAGGATGTTGGGGTACAGGTGCTGGTGCTCATGTTGTTCAGTAACATGTCGATGTTCTCATCCTCAACCTCATGAATTGCCTTTAATGGTACAATGACATGAACATTCAATTACCATCCGTAATTTCTGGACGATAGATCATAAATGACATCATGAGGGTAGAGGGTAAGCAGGTCCCATCCATACCTTGATCTTGTTGTAGGCCTCTATAAAGTTCTCAAAGCCTATCTCCTGCTCCAGGTTCAAACGCAGCTCCTCCAGACGGCTGTAGATGCTGTTCAGCTTCAACATCCTCCTCCTCACCACGGTCGTCTGGTGTTCACACACACACAAGCCTATTGACAATCTGGTTCTGACTGCGTGCATTGTAACTATTGTGCGTGTGGATAAAAGAAGGATTACTAAATGTACCTGATTGCCATTCTTCATGGAGCTGGCTCTCACTGCTGTGGTGCTCCTCTTCTTCCATTCTTCATGGAGCTGGCTCTCACTGCTGTGGTGCTCCTCTTCTTCCATTCTTCATGGAGCTGGCTCTCACTGCTGTGGTGCTCCTCTTCTTCCATTCTTCATGGAGCTGGCTCTCACTGCTGTGGTGCTCCTCTTCTTCCATTCTTCATGGAGCTGGCTCTCACTGCTGTGGTGCTCCTCTTCTTCCATTCTTCATGGAGCTGGCTCTCACTGCTGTGGTGCTCCTCTTCTTCCATTCTTCATGGAGCTGGCTCTCACTGCTGTGGTGCTCCTCTTCTTCCATTCTTCATGGAGCTGGCTCTCACTGCTGTGGTGCTCCTCTTCTTCCATTCTTCATGGAGCTGGCTCTCACTGCTGTGGTGCTCCTCTTCTTCCATTCTTCATGGAGCTGGCTCTCACTGCTGTGGTGCTCCTCTTCTTCCATTCTTCATGGAGCTGGCTCTCACTGCTGTGGTGCTCCTCTTCTTCCATTCTTCATGGAGCTGGCTCTCACTGCTGTGGTGCTCCTCTTCTTCCATTCTTCATGGAGCTGGCTCTCACTGCCGTGGTGCTCCTCTTCTTCCATTCTTCATGGAGCTGGCTCTCACTGCTGTGGTGCTCCTCTTCTTCCATTCTTCATGGAGCTGGCTCTCACTGCTGTGGTGCTCCTCTTCTTCCATTCTTCATGGAGCTGGCTCTCACTGCTGTGGTGCTCCTCTTCTTCCATTCTTCATGGAGCTGGCTCTCACTGCTGTGGTGCTCCTCTTCTTCCATTCTTCATGGAGCTGGCTCTCACTGCTGTGGTGCTCCTCTTCTTCCATTCTTCATGGAGCTGGCTCTCACTGCTGTGGTGCTCCTCTTCTTCCATTCTTCATGGAGCTGGCTCTCACTGCTGTGGTGCTCCTCTTCTTCCATTCTTCATGGAGCTGGCTCTCACTGCTGTGGTGCTCCTCTTCTTCCATTCTTCATGGAGCTGGCTCTCACTGCTGTGGTGCTCCTCTTCTTCCATTCTTCATGGAGCTGGCTCTCACTGCTGTGGTGCTCCTCTTCTTCCATTCTTCATGGAGCTGGCTCTCACTGCTGTGGTGCTCCTCTTCTTCCATTCTTCATGGAGCTGGCTCTCACTGCTGTGGTGCTCCTCTTCTTCCATTCTTCATGGAGCTGGCTCTCACTGCCGTGGTGCTCCTCTTCTTCCATTCTTCATGGAGCTGGCTCTCACTGCCGTGGTGCTCCTCTTCTTCCATTCTTCATGGAGCTGGCTCTCACTGCCGTGGTGCTCCTCTTCTTCCATTCTTCATGGAGCTGGCTCTCACTGCCGTGGTGCTCCTCTTCTTCCATTCTTCATGGAGCTGGCTCTCACTGCCGTGGTGCTCCTCTTCTTCCATTCTTCATGGAGCTGGCTCTCACTGCCGTGGTGCTCCTCTTCTTCCATTCTTCATGGAGCTGGCTCTCACTGCTGTGATGTGCCTCTTCTTCCATTC
Organism: Salvelinus alpinus; assembly: GCF_045679555.1. Classification (NCBI taxonomy): domain Eukaryota; kingdom Metazoa; phylum Chordata; class Actinopteri; order Salmoniformes; family Salmonidae; genus Salvelinus; species Salvelinus alpinus. The sequence continues at coordinate 31,298,411 of NC_092091.1, read as the reverse complement.
TTCATGGAGCTGGCTCTCACTGCTGTGGTGCTCCTCTTCTTCCATTCTTCATGGAGCTGGCTCTCACTGCTGTGGTGCTCCTCTTCTTCCATTCTTCATGGAGCTGGCTCTCACTGCTGTGATGTGCCTCTTCTTCCAGTCCGTTGGTGAGTGTGTGTCCTGCCTCTTCATCACCTGGATTCCCATTAGAACTCTCCTCCTCATCATCCTCAGCCATCCCGTTCAGCTCCTCCCTAACCCTAACTCAGCAGAATCGTCATCATCATCACCATCATCATCATCCAAAGCAGGGTTGCCGTTGAAGCAATCTCCTCCCTCTTCCTCTGGAGGGCTCCCGTTAAGACCCAGAGCCCACCTCACCACCTTCATCATCCCTCTGCTCTTCCTCGCTGCGCTCCTCTTGTAGGAGTCTCTCCATGGAAGCCCTTAGCTCCCTCAGGTCATCATCCTGATACACACAGAGAACACAGGTCATATTACTCACAGCTTCATTGTACACATGGTTTCATACTGCACAAAGCATGTTCCTCATGACACAGAGAAGTCAACTTAAGTGTCTATGTATCAAACATATACTCATGGTGTTTGTGTGTGTGTCTAGTGCAAGTGTGTCGCAGTGTCTTACTCCTCATTCTCTGATTGTTCATCCTCCTTGGCCTCTTCTTCCTCCATTGTCTCTATCTCCAGGTTGTTGTTGTTGTCGTTGTCAGGGGCAACAGCCCCGTTGACCCCTCCTGCCTCCTCTAATGAGCTGAACAGTCTGCTGAGGTCTGGGAGAGAACAGGTCCGCAGCATCTGAGGACACACACACCACACAGCCAGCAAGTCACACTCCTATACACCCACCGTGACTAACTAAATATCACACATGCAAATTCTTAGCGCCAGCTCAAGACTTTCATAACTCAAAAGTTTACACCAGGATTTTTTTTGTTACACCAGGATTTTTTTGTTGTTGCCTTAAATAAGTTGTAGTGCAGCCAGGTCAGGTGCCCAGAAGCTCAAGAAACCGAATAGAATTGTAATATGTGAAAAATGCCTTTAACTACTGGATCAGAATCCCGAAATCAGGACAGTTGCTGCTCAATATGCGATATTTGACTAGAAAGGCGTTGTAAACAAAAGGCAAGTTTCCGGGACATCATTTTAGGCGGAAATTGAGATGATGGGTCCGATCATGTTTGAGGACATGGGTGTGCATGTGAGTGTGTGTGTGTGCGCATGCGTGAGTGAGTGAGTGTGTGAGGCAGGCCGGTGGAGTGGCCTCTGGTATGATGACACATCAGGGATGTGGAAGAATCGCATTAATAACGCTGTGTCCAGGGAGAGCCATCGCTGAAAACACACATGCAGGGCTCCGATCTGGACCTGAGCGTGCAGGCACACACACACACACACAGTTCAAAGTTGGAACTCTGCACAGACACACAGTCCCTACAAAAATAACAGGGAACTTCGCCTGTCTCTCCCTGGGCCTCTCCCCGGTAGAGGTTATGAAAGATGCAGGAAGATAAATGTCCTCTCTCTCCCATCAGGCTCTCTTCCAGAACACGTGATTAATGGGGCTGGCTCCATTCCAGAGCCCTTTATTATTAAAGACTGAATCAGAGCCTAAAAATACCACAGAACCTCCGCATTTCATCAGGCACAGTCAGAAAGGTCCGAGTACATTTTCTGAACATCTACCACAGCTGTGCATCACATCACTGTAGAGGACAGAATAATAGATCTCATATGACTGGAAGGCCCTGGGATAGACCAGCGTCCTGTCCAGAGGGTGTACTTGTAGCTTCAAGCTGCCTCACGCTACCGAAACAGGAGACTGATCCTACGAGTCGTTCTGGCTCGCACAAGTCAAGGTTCGTACAAGGCTACTTACTTACGGGAGCGGCAAGTAACCTAGCGGTTAAGAGCATTGGGCCAGTAACTGAGAGGTCGCTGGTTCGACTCCCCAAGCCGACTAGTTGAAAAATCAGTCATTGTGCCCTTAAGCAAGGCACTTAGCCCTAATTGCTCCTATAAGTCGTTCTGGATAAGAGAGTCGGCTGAATGACTAAAATGTAAATTGTGATTTATATATGATACTGGCTGATAGAAATGAGCCATTTCATTTATTCATTTTATGGAGGAAATATGCTTGTTACTTGTGTTGTGATTGTGTACTATTATAGAAGGATGTTCAGGGACAGGGTTACAATATTAGTGCGACTATGAGAATGTTATTACTTCGTTATTCATAATATTTCCTTTATAATTCCACATCCATCCACTCTCTTTAGTTATTATCCCCAGTCTCCATGAGGAGAAGTGTTGTTATTCACCTTGGGGTTGTTGGCGTCGAACTGGCCCGCGGAGAGGCTGATGAAGAGGGCGTTGTGGTGTTTGGAGCGGAGCGGAGAGACAGAGCGAGAGCGTGAGGCCAGAGAGGAGGACGAGTTCTCCATGGACGACTGGGCTGACATAAGAACCAGAGTTGCAGTACGACGGTGGGCCGGCGAGGAGCACAGCTTCACAAACAGAGGTTCCTCACACACTGGCACAATAGCTAGACGGAGGGAGGGAAAGAGAAAGAAAGAGGAAAAGGCAGCTGAGCATGGGACACCAGCTTCACCGAAAAGGCAGTCTAGTTGTAGCAGTGTCTCTCTCAGTTTACCTGACGATTTGGGTTGTTTCTCTGCCCTCTCTCCAACCTCCTTCGTTTCTGCTGGTGTTACTCTGCCCTCTGGTGGCCTAATAGGGAAGTCACACACAAAATACAACGCAAGTATCCATTAGGAATTCTGTATTCATAAGGCTGGTTTTGCAAGACATAATTCTTTATAATTGACTTTCATGAACATGTCCTAAATAATCCAAGAAAATGGCTAAACTTCATTACAGTTCAAGTCACATTTTAGTCTAGAGGTTTTTAATCCAATGTTAATAATGTCAATGAAAATCACATTAGGTCACTAGGAATAGGCATATACTTGGATTAGATGTATGTCATGTCGCTCCAGTGGAGGCAGTAAACCCTCACGTCAGCAGCAGGGCCTGTTTCCATGCCTGCTCTACGCCAGCTGGGGGATTTGCAGCCCGCTTTTGGCCCTCTTCCAGGACCACTCACTCCAAGTCTGCTGGATCTGGAAAGAACACCAGAACATCTGCCTGAGTGATTTAGATGGGCTGATATATTCCACTGCCTGTATGTCTCTGGATAAAGTGTGTCAGTAACTGATAACCTGTACAGTACGTAACCCACTCACCCGCTCTCTCTATAGGTTTGGGTGGCGTCTTCAGCATCTCTTCTAACATAGTCTGCCTCTTCTCCTGACCTGTCACTTCTACTAAGGTCGCCCCCACTTCCTGACCTTTGGCCTCTGTGTTCTGAATAACAGGTGCCACAGCAGGTGGGCTTGGCTCTGGGCGCATCACTTGCTTAGTTCCACTCACACCACCCATCTCAGCCATTCGCTTAAGGTTGTCTTGGGAACCAATCAGAATCATTAGTCGTTAATACTTAGGCGTGGAGTCTGTACTGGATGTGTATGGTGGTAGTGAGTGTGTGTGTTGGTGGGTAAATGAAGGACTCACCGGTGAGTTTCTCTTCACAGATGCCGACGTTCCCCAGCAGCTGAGAAACGCTTTTCTGGGGACATCGTCCATCCGAATGACCTCGCCCACTGTCTGCTCTACAACACAAACAGACAGCCATTAGGATACATGTAAGATATAGTGTGGATGTAGGAGATATTGTCCTGGGATGCATGCATGTAGTTTATTCACCAGCGGTCCTGATACACGTCTCCTCTATGGTCTGCTGAGCTACGGAGAGAATGGGTGCGGGCTCCCATTTCTTCCTGTCCCCACCAGAGGACAATCTCTCTTCTGGAGACCGAGCCTGAGAGCCTGGGGAAAGGGGAGAGGAAGAGAGATGGAGCTTCAAGGGATAGCGTCAAAGAGGTGAGAATACAGTGCACAGAGTAAGGATCCACTGCTGCCATTAATCCACCAACTCCAACAGGTGTTAGACCCTCATCCGCTACAGAAAAGACTATCTAAGAGTCAGGTTGGAGGAAAGGCAGATGGTGTAACTCACCAGTCGTTCTGATACAGGTCTATTCTGAATAAAAGAAAGCATACAGTATCACTGTGTACTTTGCTAAACTTTAAAGAAGAAACAAAAGAAATAGAAACATACACTTCAAAAAATCACACAAAATTGTACCTAGTAGTTCAGGGATGACTATTTCAGTTTTAAAATGAACTGGTCATTGAAGTTGTTGCAGCTCCAGTTTCTGTGGACCTTTCATTGTTGAAGTTGACCCTATTATTAAACAAACCAATTCAGAACAGCATTCTTGGTAGCTGTGAGCAGTCAGAGAGCAGTATATATATTTTGTTGAATTCTAGCACTAAGAGAAAATCTATAACTTATCGTTGATGTCACGTTCCTGACCTGTTTTCCTTGTTTTTGTATGTGTTTAGTTGGTCAGGGCGTGAGTTGGGGTGGGCATTCTATGTTATGTGTTTCTATGTTGGGTTAAATGTGTTGCCTGATATGGTTCTCAATTAGAGGCAGGTGTTTGACGTTTCCTCTGATTGAGAACCATATTAAGGTAGGCTGTTCTCACTGTTTGTTTGTGGGTGATTGTTCCTGTGTCCGTGTCTACCACACGGGACTGTGTTCGTTCGTTCGTTCGTTCGTTCGTTCGTTCGTTCGTTCGTTCGTTCGTTCGTTCGTTCGTTCGTTCGTTCGTTCGTTCGTTCGTTCGTTCGTTCGTGTAGTCTGTACCTGTTCATGCGTTCTTCGTGTATATGTAAGTTCTTAAGTTCAGGTCTGTCTACGTCGTTTATTGTTTTGTAGTTTGTGTAAGAGTTTTACCGTCTTTGTGGAAATAAATTCATCATGTATTCATCACCCGCTGCGCCTTGGTCCACTCTCTCACCAAAAGACGACTGTTACAGTTGAGCATAGCCGACTAGTACACATTCAAGCCCCAGATGGAGAACTTGATAAAAATTGCTTCTTCTTTTATGGAACTATGGCGGTCCGCAAACAAAAGTACTCGATTGTAATACTTGAGTAAAAGTAGAAATGACATTTTATACATGCCCCTGTCTTTCCAGAAAAGAAATAAAACCATACCATCTGGTTTGCTTAATAGGAATTCTATTAAGCAAACCAGATGGTATGGTTTTATTTTTTTTCTGGAAAGACAGGGGCATGCTCCAACACTCAGACTTTAGTGAGTCTGCCAGATCAGAGGCAGTAGCGATGACAACGTGTTATATTAATAGGTACATGAATTGGACCATATTGCTGTCCTGCCTGAGCATTCAAAATGCAACTTGTTCTTTTAGGTGTCAGGGAAAATGTATAGGAGTCAAAGTACATATTTTCTTTAGGAATGTGGTGGAGTAAAAGTTGTCAAAAATATAAATAGGGTACAGATACACCAAAAAACAACTTAGTAGTACTTTAAAGTAGTTTTTCTTAAGTGCTTTACACCACTGGCTGCCACCTACTGTACCACACCCCTCAGCTGTGCAGACAAAACAGGAAATGTCATTTTTCAGAACGAATAGGAATTCAGATCGTTGCACTATACCCGAACCAGCCCTGACACACAAGATAAACATTAGTCTCGGCCACAATCTCTAAAATGGCGGAGGCTTGTTCATTATTTGGTGAAGAACAATTCACTTGTTCAATTTGTCTGGATCTACTGAAGGAGCCTGTGACCATTCCTTGTGGACACAGTTACTGCATGGGCTGTATTAAGGCACTACTGGAGTCTAAATGACCAGACACGTGTCTACAGCTGTCCTCAGTGTAGACAGATATTCACCACAAGGCCTGCTCTGAACAAAAATACCATGTTTGCAGAGGTAGTGGAAAGACTGAAGAATACTGAAGAACTCCAAGCTGACCCTTCTCTTCCTAGTTATGCTGAACCAGGGGATATTGTGTGTGATGTCTGTACTGGGAGAAAGCAGAAAGCCATCAAGTCTTGTCTTCTGTGCCTGGCCTCGTACTGTGAAACACACCTCAAGCTTCATGACAAGCTAAACCCAGGAAAAAGACAGGCTTGAGGAAGCCTCCATACAGCTTCAGGAGAAGATCTGCTCCCAGCATGAAAAACTGCTGGAGGTTTACTGCCGTACGGATCAACTTTGTATCTGTTATGAGTGTTTGATGGGTGTACACAAAGGCCATGAAACTGCTGAAAGCACTGAAAAACAGGAAAGCTCTCTGAGACTGCTTCTACATGTTTTGTATGACTTTTTTTTTTTAAGTCCTGAATTAAACATTTGAAACTGTAGCCTATGCTTCAGTATCCACACTGATAAAAAAGATAGGACTTAGTCTGAAGTCCACATAGCAAATAAACAGTAGCTAGAGAGTAAACAAAACACTGCCCTAACCTCCCAAGGTTTAAAGCACCATTCCAATGAAATCCCATATAAGTTTTACTCATAAGAGTTTTGGATCTACAGAAAGAACTGAAGGAGGCTCACAAGAAATTCAAGCAAGTAATCAAGAGGAAAGAGAAGGAGCTATTGCGGTTGAAGCAGGCCATGGAGTCTCTCACAGTGAGTATTGATGAGAGAACTTCAACTTCTGACAACTGAAGCTCTTCTCCAACCAATCATCTGATAAGTTCAGTGTTCAGAGCTGTATGAGAGGTCTGTATGAGAAGACTGCTGCTCTCTCTCCCACTCTCTATTTGTGTGTGCCTCCCTACAGTACTCAGCAAAGGTAGCTGTTGAAGATAGTGACAAGGTCTTTGATGAAATGATCCGCTCTGTTGAGAAGTGGCACTCTGATGTGAAAAGACTGATCAGATCACAGGAGATTGCTGCTGTGGGCCAGGCTGAGGAACAGGTTGACCAGTTGCAAAAGGAGATTGCAGAGTTGAGGAGGAGAGATGGTGAGCTTGGGCAGTTGTCAAAAACAAAAGATTCTATTATTTTCCTCCAGGTAATATTGGCACTATCAAGACTCCTGGATACAATGACTCTTCATTCAAATGTTTTTTTTGTGTGCCAAATTCACACAGAATTCCTCTGGTACTTTGTTTCACTTTGAATTTGTCAGGATCCAACTTGTATATTAAGATTGCCTGTCTGTGTCTATAGAGCTGTCAATCAATCCTAGCCCTCCCTGGATGCGGAGACTCATGCAGCATCAATGTCAGCCAACAAGTGTCTTTTGAAGACGTGAAGAAATCTGTGGCTGAACTGAAACAGCGATTGGAGGACATCTGCAAAGGGACCTTCGTAAAAATCTCTAAAAAAGGTTTGCAACAAACAAACCAAACTTTCAAATCCCTTGTTACACTCAAACCATCTCCACTGACCAATCAATAGCTTTCCTTCATTTAATTGAGTAAACCTAATTAAAAAACAACAAATAAACAGACTTCTGTATACATACCTGAATCTGTATAGAATGGCTAAATTACATTGTTATACTCACTAGGACTATATATCAGTTTCCACAGTACAGGATGTTCATATACTGCAGACATCAAAGCCCAGTCCACGTGAGCCAATTTTCACCACACATTTGCACTAAAATTACATCAGCACAATCACAGTTTATCTTGAGACTAATGCAACATAATTTACTGTCTTTGGTTCATTATTTCTGTATCCCTCTAGCTCTACCCCAAGTAAAAGAAAAGGTTGTGGAGAGTAAAGTACCAACAACAAGGGAGGAGTTTTTGAAATGTAAGTATGGAAGACAAACAACAGACAGACAGGCAGACAGATCAATAATTTTTGTACGGGTTCATCATATCTGATTTCTTACCATCAGATGCCTGTCAGCTCACATTGGACCTAAACACCGCACATAAAAATCTCCTTCTCTCCAAAGACAACAAAGAGGCTGTATGGAAGGATGTGGCGCTGCCTTATCCTGACCACCCAGAGAGATTTGTAAACAATGCTGTAGTACTGTGTAGAGAGGCTCTCTCAGGCCGCTGTTACTGGGAAGTTGAATGGAGTCGAGGACAGGTTATTATGGGTGTTGCATATAAAGGGATAAACAGAAAGAAGTGTCCTAGTTATGATAATTTTGATTGGATTTTAAACTTTCATGAACAGACCTGGAGTTTGGATGTGTTTGGTCACTGTGTTTGGGAGAATACTAAACAGACTAAACAACTACCTTTTTGGCCCTCTAAGAAAATAGGGCTCTACTTGGATCACAAGGCTGGATCGCTAACGTTCTATAACATTACTGACACAATAACCCTCCTCTATAGAGTACAAACTACATTCACTCAACCACTCTATCCTGTTTTCTGGATAAAAATACAGTCCAGGATGAAATTGTGCCGCATGAAATAAATGAAAATTATTATTATAAAAATATGATGCTTTTGTGAAAGCAATGCTAGACAGAACGTGCAGTGTAGCAAAGAAGGAAGTTTGAAATCCTCTTTTTACATTGAAAAGAAGTATGGGGGTTTGTCTGTTGGGGATTATAAACGGCACCCACTTCTAACGGCAATCATTTACACCAAATTATACAAATTAAATGCTGTATGAGTAAGAAAGAAGTATACCAATTGCATATAAGAATGAATAAGAAATAAATGAATAGTAATATCTGTGTCAATGTTCTTTAATGCTCAAAAAGAAAAGCTTATATTTGAGAATTTAGGCCTCAGGCTATACAACATTGGTTATAAATCTTCTTATTTATTTATTTAGTATTTATTTATTTATTATAAAACAGATATACTGTACGTTCCAATGTGATACAGAGTTGCTGAGAATGAATAACTTAAGATGCCTCACCAAACTAGACTAGTAGTACATGATGATACAGTAAAATGAAAATGCCCATCACCTCACCTGCACAAATAGTTGAATAGTTGGGGAGGACCGTTGCCTACTGACCCACACTAGAAACAACATGTTTTATTTTAACCTTCATTTAACTAGGCAAGTCAGTTAAGAACAATTTCTTATTTACAATGAAGGCCTAGGAACAGCGGGTTAACTGCCTTGTTCTGGGGCAGAACGACAGATTTTTACCTTGTCAGCTCAGGGATTCGATCTAGCAACCTTTCGGTTACTGGCCCAACGCTAGGCTACCTGCCGCACCAAATGTAAGTCAGTCCAACACACTCTTTGCCAATAAAAAGCACAAACTTAGAAACTAAGATTTATTGAAATAAATACCAATGTCTGATACAGTGTAGTTCATTTCTAAAATCCATAGAACCTGAGAAATGATCTACAACAGAAAAATATTTATATCAAAGCAACACCAGAGTTTTCAAAAACACCCATCTTTGGCAACGCCATAGAGATCCTATTAAATTATTAGCTACACGGAACAAAAATATAAATGCAACATGCAACATTTTCAAAGATTTTAGTGAGTTGAAGTTCATATATGGAAATCAGTCAATTGAAATAAATTCATTAGGTCCTAATCCATGGATTTCACATGACTGGGAATACAGATATGCATCTGCTGATCACAGATACCTTTAAAAAAAAGGTAGGGGCGTGGATCAGAAAACCAGTCAGTATTTGGTGTGACCACCATTTGCCTCATGCAGACACATCTCCTTTGCATAGAGTTGATCAGGCTGTTGATTGTGGCCAGTGGAATGTGGTCCCATTCATCTTCAATGGCTGTGCAAAGTTGCTGGATATGGCGGGAACTCGAACACACTGTCGTACACGTCGATCCAGAGCATCCCAAACATGCTCAATGGATGACATGTCGGGTGAGTATGCAGGCCATGGAAGAACTGGGGCATTTTCAGCTTCCAGGAATTGTGTACAGATCCTTGCGACATGGGGCTGTGCATTATCATGCTGAAAGATGAGGTGATGGTGGCGGATGAATGGCATGACAATGGGCCTCAGGATCTCGTCACAGTAGCTCTGTGCATTCAAATTGCAATCGATAAAATGCAATTGTGTTTGTTGTCCATAGCTTGTGCCTGCGCATACCATAACCCCATCACCACCATGGGGCACTCTGTTCACAACGTTGACATCAGCAAACCACTCGCCCACAAGATGCCATACACGCTGTCTGCCATCTGTCCGGTACAGTTGAAACCGGGATTCATCCATGAAGAGCACACTTTTCCAGCATGCAGTGGCCATTGAAGGTGAGCATTTGCCCACTGAAGTTGGTTATGACGCTGAACTGCAGTCAGGTCAAGACCCTGGTGAGAGCGATGAGCATGCAGATGAGCTTTCCTTAGATGGTTTCTGACAGTGGGTACAGAAATTCTTTGGTTGTGCAAATTCAGTTTCATCTGCTGTCAGGATGACTGGTCTCAGATGATCCCGCAGGTGAAGAAGCCAGATGTGGAAGTCTTGGTCTGGCGTGGTTACACGTGGCCTGTGGTTGTGAGGCCTGTTAGACGTACTGTGAAATTCTCTAAAACAACGTTGGAGGCGGCTTATGGTAGAGCAATTAACATTCAGTTATCTTGCAACAGCTCTGGTTAACATTCCTGCAGTCAGCATGCCAATTGCATGCTCTCTCAACTTGAGACATCTGTGGCATTGTGTTGTGTGACAAAACTGCACATTTTAGAGTGGCCTTTTACTGTCTACAGCACATGGTGCACCTGTGCAATGTCATGTCAAGTGGATGGATTATTTTGGCAAAGGAGAAATGCTCACTGACAGAGATGTAAACAAATGTGTTTTTGAGTTAAGATTTATTTACGTATGGAACATTTCTGGGATCTTTTATTTCAGCTCATGAAACATGGGACAAACACTTTACATGTTGCGTTTATATTTTTGTTCAGTGTAGTATTCTAATTCCTAATTCCAACGCCACCGAATATGTCACATGACAGTGGAGTGCGCATGCCCATTCTGACTTCACCAATGCTAAGCTAACCAGTTAGCTAGCGTGCAACGTCAGTGCTGACTAGTGTTTATGGAGTGAAGATGGCACCTTTTCCCGACGAGGTGGATGTTTTTACTGGCCCACATTGGCGAATGAAACAGTTGGTAGGACTTTACTGCGAGAAGGTGTGTATGGAGGAATATGAATTGAGAATATGCTCAAAAAGCTAGCTATCGTCTGCTGCTATCGCAGTGGTTTAGCTAGCCTGAGAAATGGGTGTGTTTTTGGCATAGTTTTTGGCATTAGTTAGCTACAGTATGTCAGTCGCTGGCTAGTTGGGAAAGGTCTCAACCAGTTTCTTAGCAAGCTAACCTAGCTAGGTAATGACAGGATAGCCAGTGTAGCTAACTTGGCTATTTAGTAGGTAACAAACACGTTAGTTCTAGCTAGTTACGTGGCTGCCGAAGACGAGTCTGAAGTTTTCTAGCCCTTTTGTTATGCAACACGATATCTTAGCTAGCTAGCTAAACCATTACAGTGTGGCTAGCTAGTTAATATTGTTTTCCCTTTACCTAACGTCATAACATGGTATGAGCAAAACACAATACAATTCATGCATAACTTAGATAGCAAGCTAAGTTACTTTGTGCCCATCCAAGCAATGAACAGCGGAATGAACGGTTCTGCGGGCATTAATCAATCAAATGTATTTATAAAGCCCTTTACACCAGCAGATCTCACAAAGTGCTTATACAGAAATCCAGCCTAAACCCCCAAAGAGTAAGCAAGGAATGCAAATGTAGAATCACGCTGGCTTGGGAAAAACTCCCATGAAAGGCAGGAACCTAGGAAGAAAACTAAAGGAACCAGGATCCAAGGGGTGACCAGTCCTCTTCTGGCTGTGCTGTGTGGAGATTATAAGAGTACAGATCCAGATCGTTCTTTAAGACGTCAAATAATAATTAGTGGTTATAGAGGGTGCAACATGTCAGCAACTCATGAGTAAATGTCAGTTGGCTTTTCATAGCCAAGCACTCAGAGGTCGAGACAGTAAATGTGGTGGAGAGGGAGAGGGAGAGAGCAGCAGGTCCGGTACAAGTTAGCACATCCAGTGAACATGTTAGGGTTCCATTGCCGCAGTTAGAACAGCAGAAACTGGATCAGAGTATGACCATGCGGACTGGGGACAGCCAGGAGACGCATGATCCTAGGGCTCAGGTCCGCCGAGAGAGATGGGAGAATTAGAGGGAGCATACCTAAGGTCACGTTAATGAGGCTTAGTTCCACTCATACAGGCATGTCCACAGTTCTGTTGCTATGGTTGTGTGCAGGTATGCTATTACGATCTGAGAAACTTTGACATGTTATTTATTTCCTTTATACCACAGCTGTCACAGACCAACTTCTCCAACAACAATGACTTCCGCTCATTTCTTCAGTCACTGTGTGCCACCTTCAAGGAGTTCAAGATGCACGAACAGATTGAAAACGAGTGTATCATCGGCCTGTTGCAACAGCGCAGCTGCACTGTGTATAACGTGCACTCCGATAACAAGCTCTCAGAGATGTTGTCCCTGTTTGAGAAAGGGCTGAGAAGCGTTAAGGTGACTCCACTAATGATATCAGCAAAAGTACTGCCACCAACATAACATTTATGAAGACTCACAAATAATACCTTTTGCTCCTTGGACTTTGTGTTGTGTATCACTGAGTCATGTCTGCACTGAAATGATAGCCTATCCCTGTAGTGATTCAGCCTTCAGACATGTCATTTTAACAACAACACGTTGTTGGATAAGGAAGGTCTTGGTTTCCTGTAACTGAGAAACGCTCAACACTGTTCTCTTATATCGAGGCGGAGTTTAGTTTTGATAACTGGTTGCGGGATTTACTAGCAACAATATTGAGTCACCATCAGTCGAGTCTTGTAAAAATGTCAATTCTGAAAACACTTACCTGTACCTTTGTTTGTCCTGTACAACTACAGTCCTTCTGTTTAGCGAATACAACCACCGACCTTTTCGTCGTTGCTTGTACTTACTATCCGGTATCCTTGGGATCTCCCAACCCTAAACCCTAACTTTAACCCCTAACCTTAACAATTTAAACTTAAATGGGGTAGGGACGTCCCAAGGATTCCGGATAGCACAGACCCAATTGCATCTCGGCTTACGTAGTACGAGCAACAAGGAAAAAGTTGGCGGTTGTAGTCGCTAAAGGTTAATTAAAAGTATGAATTTCAGCACCCCGCGGAAGTACTGCAGTTGTATTGGACAAACATAGGTATAGGTAAGTGTTTTCAGAATTGACATTTTTACAAGAATCGACTGATTGTGGCTCAAAGATGTTGCTAGCAAATCCCGTGAACAGTTAACCGTCTCGATATAAGACAACTGAGTTGAGCGTTCCTCAGCTAGGTTTCATGTTACCTTTTTTATTTTTTACCCCTTACATTAGTGAAACTAGTGTTTCTAAACTCAACACATGATTGAACAATAATAATTATGCCTCAATTCCTTTAAAGGGAATCTGTTCAATTCTTGGCATTATTTTGGAAAAGCCTAAATGGACTTTCCTGACCTGTAAAACGTCAGTTTTAGATTTTGGTTAGTCGTTTTACTGATCAGGAATGACCTTATAGCCTCCCTCGTTATGCTGATTGTATACAGTAGCCTATATTTGGTGTTAGGAGGAGCTGTATTTTGTAGCTTGTAGGGAGCACCAAGCAGGACACAAATTGCATGGGCCTGTGAACATTACAGGGAGACTCTGTTTATAGATGCCACAAGCTGTTTTGAGAGAGAGAGACTGCTGGCCTATTTTGGTTCCAGGCAGAATTGTTCCTGTGACCTGGTTCCGGAGCTTTTGGAGACAAATGTTGTAGCCATGTACAAACAAGAAATGGCCTGTCCTGGATGGTGCAATTGTGTACATTTTAACATCTGCTTTGAGTCTGTCCCAATCATAATCTGCTCTTACCAAATGGTGGAATTTCCTTTGTAAGAGCAGAATTTGGAAATCTGTACTTGGTCTTCAACCAGGACAGGAAATGTTTTAATTTCAGCTCAGATAAACAAGACTTTGTTTAATTGTTTGTAAATGCAATTATAATACTTTTTGGTTAAGTCTCTGCAGATTCATCAATGGAATATTGGATGAAAAAAAGTTACGGATGGTATTTTTCAGTTTCGCCTGTTAATAATTTTCTTATCCTACAAGTGAAAGTATTTGTTAGAGTATTTTATTGGTCTGTTCACTCTTGAGTGTTACGATTGTGTGGTTTGATTTGACTGAAGCTGAGGATTGATGGCATTTATTTAATTTGGGTGAATGACAGTCAGTCGTGTATGATGTCATGATTACGATATAATTGCAGAGCGAGTATGAGCAGCTGAACTATGCCCGGCAACTGAAAGAGCGACTGGAGGCATTCACACAGGACTTCTTACCCCACATGAAGGAGGAGGAAGAGGTATGATTAAATAATGTAATAATTAAGTTGAGGTATTCGGATGTAGAACTTACTGTGTAAATGATTAGGTCACACTTTATTTGGATAGTCCATCTGTTGATCCTCTACATATGGTCATACGATCAAAAATTGATCTGTTGATAAGCAACTGCTTGCTAAGGTTAGGGTTAGAATAAGGGCTAAGTTTAAGATAAAGGTTAAGGTTACTAGATGGACTATCCAAATAAAGTGTTACCAATTATTAATACATGTTTGTTATATAGTGTTCTGTCCATGAATGGGTACTGTCACAAAACCCATAACTAGCCTACGGATATTGTTGCACTCACTTTTAGTGGTCCTAGGCCTAGTTACATGGTCTGTAACCTGAATTAATGTGTGCATTTGTGAGAAATAAGAGTATGTGCCCAGCTCTGTCTTGACTCCTTTGGGTCGGCGAGCACAAGCGGTTTATTAGTTGTTCAGATAGTAACGAAAATAACGTACAAAACAGAAACCTACAAACAGGCATGCCCAAACTAGACTCAAAATCAAACGAAAAGCCGCATGGCTGCCAAACAAACCCAGCAGCATCAAGGCTTGTAAACTGGGACACTGACTGACCATCACCCTAATTGTCAGCACATGATGTGCTAATCAACCAGACTCAGCATCTGGACAAGGATGCTGCTGCCTCCTGGGGGAATGGAGTGTGTGGAAGTGTAATCTGGATAGTGTGTTTTGTCTATGTCCTAACAGTAACCTTCCCTCCATATCTTAACAGTACCAGCAAATAATATATTCTGTTCAACTGTTGGTCTTTCTGTCTAGCTCATAATAATGGATTGCTTTATATGTGTTTGTTATGTAATGGGGTCTATTCCAGGTGTTCCAGCCCATGCTGATGCAGTACTTCTCCTATGAGGAGCTGAAAGACCTCAAGAAGCAGGTGATGGCACAGCACTGTAGCCAGCAGCGATGGGACTGTGCAGCGGAAGTGCTGAAGGGGCTCAGTCTGTGGAGCCAGGCAGAGGAGCTGCACAAGGCCTTCAAGTATGCTGACCACGAGAAAACTGATGGTGAGTCACAGACCCCTTTATTGCTTTCTCTAGAGTGCACACCTACATCTTGGTGACGGCTATGATTCACCTGTATTCTCCCCAGCATACACAGCCTCCTCCATATGACATCTATCGCCATGCAATCCCTTTACCTAATATCTCCTTCCGCAACACACTTCTCAACTTCAACTTAGTCATAACTACGCTATATTGGAGGATGTGGTCAGTACATTAGGAAATGTGTTGGCCAAATTTCCCAGAACCAAATGTTTGTCGAGGAGTGGCTTTAATGCTTACCAAAAACATTTCTACAGACGGCTGAATCACACTTCTGTTTCTGTGTTATTGCTGTGGTCTAGCAATTATTCTTATTATTTTTACCCCGAACTGTAGAGGAGCATTACTTAAGTAACTTTTTATAAGCACTTGAGTTCAGTATGTATTGTACACTACACGACTATTAAAAAAAAAAAAAGAAGAAGAAAAAAAGAATACAAATAAACTCTGGTTATCAATCCTCAGAACTAGAGAAAGAGCTGTGCTCCACCCACATCTCCCAGCTACCTACAGAGATCCTGCTGCATCTGTTCCGCTACCTGGGTCCTGAGGACCTGTGTCACTGTGGCCAGGTGTCCTCAGCCTGGTCCGACCTGGCCAAGACCGGCTCTCTGTGGAGGCACCTCTACCCTGTACGCTGGGCCAGAGGTACAGAAATATCAGTGTTGACCTTTTATACTTTTATCCTCACTGATGGTGTAGCAGTCAACACTGTAAAAGCTGCCAATAAAATATTTTGACACTTGTTTTTCCTCTTAAAGAAATAAGACAGTGATAAGAAATAAGACAGTGCCATCTGTCTGTTTCCCAGGGGATCACTATCGCGGCCCCCCAGCTGATCTGAATCAGGAACCGGATGAGGAGTGGGTGAAGAGTCTGCAGGATGAGGGCAAGGCCTACCAGGAGTGGGATGAGGATGCAGATGTGGATGAGTCTGGTGAGCTCTTTCAGCCTCCTAACTAGAGGTCGACAGATTAATCGGAATGGCCGATTTAATTAGGGCCAATTTCATAACAATCGGTAATCGGTAGTTTTGGACTAATCTGTATATATTTTTTTTATTATTATTATTTTTTCTTACACCTTTTATTTAACTAGGCAAGTCAGTTAAGAACACTTATTTTCAATGACGCCCTAGGAACGGTGGGTTAACTGCCTTGTTCAGGGGCAGAACGACAGACTTTTACCTTGTCAGCTCGGTGATTCGTTTTTGTAAACCTTACGGTTACTAGTCCAACGCTCTAACCACCTGCCTTACTTTGCACTCCACGAGGAGCTTGCGTGGCAGGCTTGACTACCTGTTACGCGAGGGCAGCAAGAAGCCATGTTAAGTTGCTAGTTAGCATTAAACTTATCTTATAAAAAACAATCAATCTTAACATAATCACTAGTTAACTGCACATGGTTGATATTACTAGTTTATCTAGCGTGTCCTGCGTTGCATATAATCGATGCGGGGCCTGTTAATTTCTCATCGAATCACAGCCTACTTCGCCAAACGGGTGATGATTTAACAAGCGCATTTGCTAAAAAAGCACTGTCGTTGCACCAATGTGTTCCTAACCATAAACATCAATGCCTTTCTTTAAAATCAATACACAAGTATATATTTTTAAACCTGCATATTTAGTTAATATTGCCTGCTAACATGAATTTCTTATAACTAGGGAAATTGTGTCACTTATCTTGCGTTCCGTGCAAGCAGTCACGGTATATGCAGCGGTTTGGGCCACCTGGCTCGTTGCGAACTGTGTGAAGTCCATTTATTCCTAACAAAGACCGTAATTAATTTGCCAGAATTGTACATAATTATGACAACATTGAAGGTTGTACAATCTAACAGCGATATTTAAACTTAGGGATGCCACCCGTTAGATTAAAATACGGAACGGTTCCGTATTTCACTGAAATAATAAACATTTTGTTTTTGAAATGATAGTTTCCGGATTTGACCATATTAATGACCAAAGGCTTGTATTTCTGTGTGTTATTATGTTATAATTAAGTCTATGATTTTATATTTTATAGTGCAGTCTGACTGAGCGGTGATAGGCAGCAGCAGGCTCGTAAGCATTCATTCAAACAGCACTTTCGTGCGTTTGCCAGCAGTTCTTCGCTGTGCTTCAAGCATGGAGCTGTTTATGACTTCAAGCCTATCAACTCCCGAGATTAGGCTGGTGTAACCGATGTGAAATGGCTAGCTACTTAGCCGGGTGCGCACTAATAGCGTTTCAATCGGTGACATCACTCATCACTTGAAGTAGTTGTTCCCCTTGCTCTGCAAGGACCGCGGCATTTGTGGAGCAATGGGTAACGATGCTTCGAGGGTGGTTGTTGTCGATGTGTTCCTGGTTCGAGCCCAGGTAGGGGCGAGGAGAGGGACGGAAGCTATACTGTTACACTGGCAATACTAAAGTGCCTATAAGAACATCCAATAGTCAAAGGTATATGAAATACAAATGGTATAGAGAGAAATAGTCCTATAATTCCTATAATAACTACAACCTAAAACTTCTTACCTGGGAATATTGAAGACTCATGTTAAAAGGAACCACCAGCTTTCATATGTTCTCATGTTCTGAGCAAGGAACTTAAACGTTAGCTTTTTTACACATATTGCACTTTTACTTTCTTCTCAAAACATTTTGTATTTGCATTATTTAAACCAAATTGAACATGTTTCATTATTTATGAGGCTAAATTGATTTTATTGATGTATTATATTAAGTTAAAATAAGTGTTCATTCAGTATTGTTGTAATTGTCATTATTCCAAATAATTGTTCAAAATCGGGTATCGGCTTTTTTTGGTCCTCCAATAATCGGTATCGGTGTTGAAAAATCATAATCGGTCGACCTCTACTCCGAACGGTGTCAACCCCAGTCAGTCTAATGTGTTTGTCAGGAGTACATCTAAAGGATTGATCCAGGGAAAATGCATAGCTTGATTGAAGTGACAGTGTTTACAGATTTGGAT
Source organism: Salvelinus alpinus (assembly GCF_045679555.1). NCBI lineage: Eukaryota > Metazoa > Chordata > Actinopteri > Salmoniformes > Salmonidae > Salvelinus > Salvelinus alpinus. The sequence continues at coordinate 31,280,038 of NC_092091.1, read as the reverse complement.
GAACTGTTCCAGATTTTCTGGATGTCTTGTCCTATTACCTCATCTCTGGTGTACCCATTTTCTCCCTTGTTTAGATGAGACTTGTGAAGACTCATTGGCTATAAGCTCAGCTCAGAGGGAGAAGATGCTACTGAATGAAATGATCCAGAACCTTCTGCCAGCTGTGGGTTCCTCTGTCAGGTCCATCGTTCTGGCCTACAGCTCTACGGTCTCCAGTAAGATGGTATGAATATTCATGATCATATGCCTAGAACATCAATAAAGCAGTGCTACTAATACAAAGCTTCCTATTCTCTAAGTAATGAGAGAAGCTGGCGTGTGAATGAAGGATGTTTCAGACTGACTAGGCTCTACATGGCAGAGTGTAGGTTAATGATCTGTATGTATACAGTACCAGTCAAACATTTGGACACCTCCTCATTACAGGGTTTTTCTTTATTTTTGACTATTTTCTACGTTGTAGAATAATAGTGAAGACATCAAAACTATGAAATGACACACATGGAATCACGTAGTAGCCAAAACAGTGTTACACAAATGTTTTATATTTGCGATTTGCCTTGATGACAGCTTTGCACACACTTGGCATTCTCTCAACCAGCTTCATGAGGTAGTCACCTGGAATGCATTTCAATTAACAGGTCTGCCTTAAGTTAATTTGTGGAATTTCTTTCATAATGCATTTGAGCCAATCAGTTGTGTTGTGACAAGGTAGGCGTTTATGCAGAAGATAGCCCTATTTGGTATTAGACCGGGTCCATATAATGGCAAGAACAGCTCAAATAAGCAAAGAGAAATGACAGTCCATTACTTTAAGACATGGTCAGTCAATCCTTCAAGTGCAGTAGCAAAAACCATCAAGCGTTATGATGAAACTGGCTCTCATGAGGACCGCCACAGAAAAGGAAGACCCAGAGTTACCTCTGCTGCAGAGGATAAGTTCATTACAGATACCAGCCTCAAAAATCGGCAATTAACTGCACCTCAGATTGCAGCCCAAATAAATGCTTCAGAGTTCAAGTAACAGACACATCTCAACATCAACTGTTCAGAGGAAACTGCGTCAATCAGGCTTTCATGGTCAAATTACTACAAAGAAACCACTACTAAAGGACACCAATAATAAGAAGAGGCTTGCTTGGGCCAAAAACCACGAGCAAAGGACATTAGACCAGTGGAAATCTGTCCTTTGGTCTGATGAGTCCAAATGTGAGATTTTTGGTTCCAACCGCTGTGTCTTTGTGAGACGCAGAGTAGGTGAACGGATGATCTCCGTATGTGTGGTTCCCACCATGAAGCATGGAGGAGGTGGTGTGATGATGCTTTGCTGTTGACACTGTCTGATTTATTTAGAATTCAATGCACACTTAACCAGCATGGCTACCACAGCAATCTGCAGCGATATGCCATCCCATCTGGTTTGTGCTTAGTGGGAGCATCATTTGTTTTTCAACAGGACAATTACCCAAAACACACTTCCAGGCTGTATAAGGGCTATTTGACCAAGAAGGAGAGTGATGGAGTGCTGCATCAGATTCATGGTGGGGTGGCAGGTAGCCTAGTGGTTAAAGCGTTGGGCCATTAACTAAAAGGTTGCTGGATCGAATCCCTGAGCTGACAAGGTAAGATATCTGTCGTTCTGAACAAGGCAGTTAACCCACTGTTCCCCGGTAGGCTGTTATTGTAAATATTAATTTATTCTTATCTGACTTGCCTAGTTAAATAAAGGTTCAGTATTTTTTTAAATTATCATTTGACCTGTCCTCCACAATCACCTGACCTCAACCCAATTGAGATGGGATGAGTTGGACTGCAGAGTGAAGGAAAAGCAGCCAATAAGTGCCCTGCATATGTGGGTACTCCTTCAAGACTGTTGGAAAAGCATTCCAGGTGACTACCTCATGAAGCTGGTTGAGAGAATGCCAAGAGTGCAAAGCTGTCAAGGCAAAGGGTGGCTACTTTGAAGAATTTAAAATATAAAATATATTTTGATTTGTTTAACTGTGTCATTTCATAGTTTTGATGTCTTCACTATTATTCTACAATGTAGAAAATAGTAAAAATAAACAAACTCTTGAATAAGTAGGTGTGTCCAAACTTTAACTGGTGCTGTATGTGTGTCTGCTGCCACAGGTGCGTCAGCTCCTTAGTCTCTGTCCTAATCTCACCCACCTGGACCTCACTCAGACTGATGTCACAGACTCCGCCTTTGACAGGTATGCCATCCATAGCCAGACCAATTATGCTGAAGACTACAGGGTATGATTAACTATTGAACTTGTCTCTCTTCTCCCCTAATTGATTTGATTTCTTTTCACTTCTTTTCTGTCAGTTGGTCATCTCTGGGGGCATGTCCGTATCTTGAGCACCTGGACCTATCAGGCTGTGAGAAGATCACTGACCACACCCTGAAGAAGCTGTCCATCTCTCAGAAACGATCTGACCGGCAAGCCAAGCTTCTGAAGAGCCTGCCTCCCATCAGTCTGCTGGACGAGCGGAGCCTCCGTTTGGCGGGGGGCAGCCGGCAGGCCCTGATCTTCAAGCGGCGTACGGGGAGACTGTTCAGCAGCCCCTCCAGGGTCTGGGTCCTGGACCCTTCGGAGCTGGCCGACATCGAGGATGCAGCAGAGTGGAACCGCCCCTCAGTGTCTACCCCTGAGGGGCGAGGCTTTGTGGCGACGAAGCCAGGAGGTTCGTGTTGCTGCAGGAGGAGTAGGAGGCGGGGCCTCAGGACAAGCTATAGCACCTCCTACTGGCAGCAGCAGTATGGGCTTGGGGAGGCCTGCTGTGGCCATTCAACCTGCTGCACTGGTGAGATGGCCCTGAGGACTTATGGAGGGCTGCAGTGTTTGTCTTACACCACCAGGGGCAGTGCAGGCGCAGAGTTTTGGACTAAATGCTCCTCTGGGGGCCAGCGGTGCCTGGAGCTTTACAACAGAACTGATCAGTCAGACGCTCGGCGCTCGCTGAGATTCCTCAGCCTCTCTGGATGCTATCGGGTTACAGACCTGGGCTTGAGGTAAAACTGCTTGGGATGCTGTTCTTCAAAGAAACGACAAACATGCATATGTATTATACCTGTGGATAAATTCTGTAAATCTTTTTTTGGTTTACTGATATTGACTGTGAGTAGGTACAAATGATTGTGTATTATATATTCTAAGTGTGTGTTTCAGGGCGCTGTCTCAGCGTGGAGGTCTTCCTCTCCTGGAGCATCTGAACCTGTCTGGATGTCTCCTCATCACTGAGGTTGGGCTACAGGAGCTGGTGTCAGCTTGTCCTGCCCTCAATGATGAACACTTCTACTACTGCGACAACATCAACGGTAACGTACACACACAAAACGCACAACATTAGGGAAAACTGTGGGAAAACACCCTCTTATCAGGCAACGTATTCATACAAGGATATGAGTGATGCACAATTTTATACATTTCTTGAATTTAATTTATTTTACAATACAAAACGACCACATGTGGACACAAAACGACCACATGTGGACACAATGCATTTAAAATGATTGGGGATGACACAACAACGTTTAACAACGTACTTCCATTGTGGTCTTCTTATTAACGATTATGTAGAGTAACCCTTTTTTTTTTTTTTTTTTTTTAATTTCTGTCTAAAATTACATAACTAACTGCCTGTAGCTCAGGACCTGAAGCAAGGATATGCATATTCTTGATATCATTCGAAAGGAAACACTTTGAAGTTTGTGGAAATGTGAAATTAATGTAGGAGAATTTAACACATATCTGGTAAAAGATAATACAAACAAAAAAAATGCGTTTTTGAAATGCAAGAGAAAGGCCATAATATCATATAGGAGTTTAGGCCACCAGATGGCAGCAGTGTGTGTACAAAATGTCAGACTGATCCAGTGAATCATTGCAATACTGCACAATATTTTCTATCAAGTCTGCCCAAATATGCCGAATTGGACAATTGATACGTTTTCAAGTACATAACTATAGAGATCATACAAACATGATATGGTAATACAATATATAAGCTTACACACTCCTAAATAATGTCATACATGATGGATATTTAGCTTCCCTAAAGAAAAAACACTAACCTTCACACATCTAGATGGTCGAGCGGGGTGGGTGTGGAGCCAGAGACAGCAGGGGTTGAAATTGTAGAACCCAGTTCCTACATTTGAATATAACATTTTATTTTATCAAATAAAACTATGCTACATTTGATGTCTGGGACCCTCAGGATAACAAGTCAGAGCAAGATTACTGAATATTAGACAGTGCAGTTAGATTAACAGGAATTGAAGCTTTCTGCCCATATAAGACATGTCTATGTCCTGGAAAGTTTGCTGTTACTTACGTCATTCTAGCCACATTAGCGCACATTAGCAACAACTGTCCCGGTATAGGGACAACGATCCTACAGGATCCTTAAGAGGTTTTAATAAAACTAAGAAATTGATTATAACGCTATTGTAGAGTTCGTTCACAATGTATTGTGCCTACTCATGGTGAAGACTGGTGCTCATGCTGGCAAGTAACAACCCATGTGAGTTAGATCAGGGGTTCCCAAATGTTTTTGCTTCGAGACCCACCAATTGAGGTGTCGTTTGAGTTGCAACCCATCATAAGGGTTGAGCACTGAAAAAACATACACTGAGAATAAGTAAAAAATATATAATCTTGGCAGCGGAGAGAACATTTAGCAGTTTTAAAGCAAATTTCCTGCAATTCTGAACATTTTGGCATGGAGCTGAAAGAACATTTAGCTGTTTTTAAGCTAGTATCCTGCATTTTACGCATTTTGACATGGCTAATGCTGTGTTGTGCTCTAACATTGATTTTGTTATAATGGGGGTCTGATTGTCTAACTTATTTTGTTGATTGTAAGTTCTGAAAGATTATTGGCAATTACACTGAGAAAAAAAAATCCTCAAGAAATTGTATTTAAACAAATCTATAAAAATGCTATGCACAAAAAATGTTATCCTGCGCCTCTCTGTAGCATGTAATGCCAGGTCATTTAGTTTTGGCTGTGGATTGTATTAAAGGTGCAATATGCAGAAATCACTCTGCCATTTCCTGGTTGCTGAGATTCTAATAGTTTGTCTAATTTTAGTTTGTGACAAAACAAGCAATGTATAGTGTAGAGAATATTTTTACCATTTAAACCGCTGTGAAATATCTTTTCAATAACAGAAAATATTGTATTTTCAGCTGTTTTGAAGCTGGTGTACCAGTATATATACACCTGTTCTGAAAGGCCCCAGAGTCTGCAACACCACTAAGCAAGGGGTACCACCAAGCAAGTGGCATCATGAAGACCACGGAGCTTTCCAAACAGGTCAGGGACAAAGTTGTGGAGAAGTACAGATCAGGGTTGGGTTAAAAAATATATCAAACTTTGAACATCCCACGAAGCACCATTTTAAAATCCATTATAAAAAAATGGAAAGAATATGGCACTACAACAAACCTGTCAAAACTCACGGACCAGGCAAGGATGGCATTAATCAGAGAGGCAACAAAAAGACCAAAGGTAACCCTGAAGGAGCTGCAAAGTTCCACAGCAGAGATTGGAGTATCTGTCCATAGGACCACTTTAAGCCGTACACTCCACAGAGCTGGGCTTTACAGAAGAGTGGCCAGAAAAAAGCCATTGCTTAACTTCTCTAGGATATGTGGGATGCTAACGTCCCACTTGGCCAAAAGCCAGTAAAAATGCAGAGCGCCAAATTCAAAATATATTACTATAAAAATCGAACTTTCATGAAATTACACATGAAAGACACCAAATTAAAGCTACACTTGTTGTGAATCCTGCCAACATGTCTGATTTCAAAAAGGATTTATGGCGAAAGCACACCAAACGATTGTTAGGTCAGTACATAGCCACAGAAAAACACAGCCATTTTTTCCAGCCAAAGAGAGAAGTAACAAAAAGCAGAAATAGAGAGAAAATTAATCACTAACCTTTGATGATCTTCATCAGATGACACTCATAGGACTTCATGTTACACAATACATGTATGTTTTGTTCGGTAAAGTTCATATTTATATCCAAAAATCTGAGTTTAGGCGGGACGCTACTGTCTCACTTGGCAAAAAGCCAGAGAAAATGCAGAGCGCCAAATTCAAATGAATTACTATGAAAATTACTATAAAAATCAAACTTTCATTAAATCACACATGAAAGTTACCAAATTAAAGCTACACTGGTTGTGAATCCAGTCAACATGTCAGAATTCAAATAAGCTTTTCGGCGAAAGCAAACGATGCTATTATCTGAGGATAGCACAATAGTAAACAAAGACAAGAGAAGCATATTTCAACCCTGCAGGCGCGACACAATGCAGAAATAAAAATATAATTCATGCCTTTGACGAGCTTCTGTTGTTGGCACTCCAATATGTCCCATAAACATCACAAATGGTCCTTTTGTTCGATTAATTCCGTCGATATATATCCAAAATGTCCATTTATTTGGTGCGTTTGATCCAGAAAAACACCGCTTCCAAATTGCTCAAACGTGACTACAAAATATCTCAAAGGTTACCTGTAAACTTTGCCAAAAAATTTCTGGCTACTTTTGTAATACAACGTTAGGTATTTTTTAACGTTAATAATCGATAAAATTGAAGACGGGATGATCTGTGTTCAATACAGGATTAAAACCAACTATAGCCAGCTTTCTGGTCACGTGCTTCTATCTAACAGGACACTTAATGTGACTTTACCTCAACCAATTTCTCAAGACTGTTGACATCCAGTGGAAGCGGAAGGAGCTGCAAGCAGGTCCCTTAGAAATCTGGTTTCCCAATGAAAACTCATTGAAAAGTGACCTCAAAAAAATCAATGGTTTGTCCTCGGGGTTTCGCCTGCTAAATAAGTCCTGTTACACTCACAGACATGATTCAAACAGTTTTAGAAACTTCCAAGTGTTTTCTATCAATCTACTAACAATATGCATATCTTCTGGGGATGAGTAGCTGCAAGTTGAATTTGGGTATGCTTTTCATCCAAACGTGAAAATGCTGCCCCCTATCCTAGAGAAGTTAAAGAAAAAAATAACCAAACATGTTTGTTGTTCGCCAAAAGGCATGTGGGAAACGCTATGTCTGGCGCAAACCCAACACCTCTCATCACCCAGAGAACCTCATCAGCATCATGCTGTGGGGATGTTTTTCATCGGCAGGGACTGGGAAACTGATCAGAATTGAAGGAATGATGGATGGCGCTAAATACAGGGAAATTCTTGAGGGAAACCTGTTTCAGTCTTTCAGAGATTTGTGACTGGGACGGAGGTTCACCTTCCAGCAGGACAATGACCCTAAGCATATTGCTAAAGCAACATTTGAGTGGTGGGCCTAGTCAAAGCCCAGACCTCATTCCAATTGAGAATCTGTGGTATGACTTAAAGATGGCTGTACACCAGCGGAACGTATCCAACTTGAAGGAGCTGGAACAGTTTTGCCTTGAAGAATGGGCAAAAATCCTGGAAAATCCGGGGCGACTCCGGGATGCTGGCCTTCTAGGCGGAGTTGATAAGAAAATGCCATATCTCAGACTGGCCAATAAAAAGAAAAGATTAAGATGGGCAAAATGATAGACACTGGACAGTGAAACTCTGCCTAGAAGGCCAGCATCCCGGAGTCGCCTCTTCACTTGACGTTGAGACTGGTGTTTTGCGGGTACTATTTAATGAAGCTGCCAGTTGAGGACTTGAGGCATCTCAAACTAGACACTAATGTACTCGTCATCTTGCTCAGTTGTGCACCGGGGCCTCCCACTCTTTCTATTCTGGTTAGAGCCAGTTTGTGCTGTTCTGTGAAGGGAGTAGTAGTATACAGCGTTGTATGAGATCTACAGTTTCTTGGCAATTTCTCGCATGGAATAGCCTTCATTTCTCAGAACAAGAATAGACTGACAAGTTTCAGTAGAAAGTTCTTTGTTGCTGACCATTTTGAGCCTGTAATCGAACCCACATGCTGATGCTCCAGATACTCAACTAGTCTAAAGAAGGCCAGTTTTATTGCTTCTTTAATCAGGACAACAGTTTTCAGCTGTGCTAACATAATTACAAAAGGGTTTTCTAATGATCAATTATCCTTTTAAAATTATAAACTTGGATTAGCTAACACAACGTGCCATTGGAACACAGGAGTGATGGTTGCTGATAATGGGCCTCAGTACGCCTATGGAGATATTCCATGAAAAATCTGCTGTTTCCAGCTACAATAGTCATTTACAACATTAACAATGTCTACACTGATCAGAAATACAATTTTATGTTATTTTAATGGACAAAAAATGTGCTTTTCTTTCCAAAACAAGGACATTTCTAAGTGACCCCAAACTTTTGAACGGTAGTGTATATAACTCGCATTTCTATGTGAATTTGGTCGCAGGATTAAAGAATCTCTCTATGGGGCTTATCCGGAAAGACTAATAATGAATGTGCTTTGATAACCCTCTGTTATAACAATCATACCTAACCTCACCTGGCTGTCCAGCACATTTCCCAGTGTAAGTTATGTAACAGTCCTGCTGATCTTGTGAGGTGCAAGGTAAGTGGGCCTTTAGGTAGCTAGTCTTCTACACCTGCATTGCTTGCTGTTTGGGGTTTTAGGCTGGGTGTCTGTACAGCACTTCGAGATATTAGCTGATGTACGAAGGGCTATATAAAATAAACTTGATTGATTGATTGATAGTCGGCGAAATACATTTACTGTTGAGTGTCACAACTTAATGTTTAACTCCATAGTGTAAACAGTACCTTTTGACATTGTTTCTTAACCAGTCGGAAGAGTGGGCGGTAGCCCTACTTGGGAGGAGTTACATTTCCTGTTAATAGGTGCATTGGTTTTAACTTGACCAGGCCATTGGAATTTGAGACCATTACATTGGCCCTGAAGTGCAAACTCCGCCCAGCCGGCGCACCGGCAAGGTAAAACGAATGGGCACAGCAGTACATAGCCTATGAGTGAGTGATTGACTGTTCTGACTGTGGCCTCTCTCTGCAGGTCCCCATGCTGATACGGCCAGCGGCTGCCAGAACCTGCAGTGTGGCTTCAGGGCGTGCTGCCGCTCTGGAGAGTGACCTTTGACCTAACCTTACTCTTTATGAAACCCCCCCACCCCCATCTGCACTTTAATCCTCACCTGGGAACATGCCATTCATTGTATTTTGTCACTTCAGATAGTTTCTACATGAAATGTTAAGTAAAAAGTAGATTCCTGACATTGCCATTTCTATCTGTATTTCTTGGAAACACATTAATTTAGAAAATAAAATATATGGGTGTTGGATGAAGTATCTGCAAATGTATATTCTGGTTACTTATTTTTGTGGTTTTGAGAAGGTGATTTGTTTTACACTTATGTTTGAGTTGCAAAAAAGCAGATGGTATACGTGAGTACTTGTTTCTGTACAACCGGTATCCTGTCGTTTCTGACTAGTTCCACCTCCTCTGCTCCTACTTGCTTGTTTTAGATCACTAGTTTGCGGTTACTGTAGTCTTACTTGGTTTATTGAAAATAGAGAAGTCAGGAACATCAGATTATTCACTGTTGTGATTTGAGGTCCCTTCGTAGGAAAATAAGCACCCACTAAATGATTTATTATTACACACAGCTGACATACATTTTAAAATATACATTTTTGTTGTAAATAGTGTTGATTCACACGGTGGAAGATGCTGTTGCAGCGTAATGGGGTTTGTCAGTGACGGTTAAGAATCTGAGGGTGCTGCACATTTCACTACGAGACCATACACATTCAACAAAGTTTAAAATGGTATATTGGTTGTGGTCCTCTTAACCAATTTATGTATATTAATAAAACAAATGTATGATAACGCTATTGTAGAGTTCCTTCATGTAGTGTGCCGACTCATGGTGAAGACTGGTTCTTATGCTGGCAAGTGGCAACCCATGTGAGTTAGATCAGGGGTTCCAACACTTTTTTGTTTGTTTTGAGACCCAGGTGTCTTGAGGCGCGACCCACCATTGAGCGGTGTGAAAACATACACTGACCAAAGAATGAGTCAAAAATTATCTTGGAAGCAAAGTTTTAAAGCTAATTTCTTGCAATTCTATACATTTTGGCAAGGAGCTGAAACAACATTTTGCAGTTAAGATAATTTCCTGCAATTTTAAGCATTTTGACATGGCTAATTGTGTTCTTATGCTCTAACATCATAACAAAATCAATGGGAGCCTGATTGTCTAGGTTTAATTTTGTTGATTGTAAGTTCTTAAAGATAATGGGCTATTCTAAAAAAATATTTAGGTCACCCTGGTGGTCAGTTAACTGGTAGAATTGTGTCAGATGGGTACAGGCATTTCAGGAATAAAGAGTTATTGTGGTTTCTGGCTGCAGTATCTCTGATTTCAACCTTTAAAATGTCTTTCACAATCCTTATTTTTTTCCTTTGTGGCTGGAAACATTAGATTGTTCTGATTTAATATTTACTTAAGTATTTTCCCTTTGTCACTGTTCTTCACTGAATCAATGGTAAGGACTGTGAAATTCACCCACATTCACATAAGCACTCCCAGGGCAGAGGGTTACAAAACAATCAGATATAGAATGAACAAATGGAGCCATTTTGAAAAATAGTCCCTACTCTGAAACCCACTGTGATTGCTATACATAGCACATCCATTGTCAGGAGACAAATAGCCTGTTCGAACAATCTGCATGAGAAGTTCTATTGGTTATGTGCAATTTCAAAAGCAGAACAATAAAATTAACTTGGATTTTAAAAAGTGTTGCTGTATGTGTTAGAGGATTCAAACAATAGTAGTATTTCACATAATTAAGCAATAAGGCACGGAGGTGTGGTAAATGGCCAATATACCACGCCTAAGGGCTGTTTATCACGATGCAACGCGGTGCCTTATTGCTATTATAAACTGATTACCAACATAATTAGAGCAGTAAAAATACATGTTTTGTCATACCCATTGTATACAGTCTGATATACCACAGCTATCAGCCAATCAGCATTCAGGACTAGAACCACCCAGTTTATAAAGTTCATTATAAACTGGGTGGTTTGAGCCCTGAATGCTGATTGGCTAAAAGCCATGGTCTTTTTTTAACGCCTCAAATTACGTTGGTAACCAGTTGATAATAGCAATAAGGTAACTCTGGGGTTTGTGGTATAGGGCCAGTATACATACAGTGGGGAGAACAAGTATTTGATACACTGCCGATTTTGCAAGTTTTCCTACTTACAAAGCATGTAGAGGTCTGTAATTTTTATCATAGGTACACTTCAACTGTGGGAGACGGAATCTAAAACAAAAATCCAGAAAATCACATTGTATGATTTTTAAGTAATTAATTTGCATTTTATTGCATGACATAAGTATTTGATACATCAGAAAAGCAGAACTTAATATTTGGTACAGAAACCTTTGTTTGCAATTACAGAGATCATACGTTTCCTGTAGTTCTTGACCAGGTTTGCACACACTGCAGCAGGGATTTTGGCCCACTCCTCCATACAGACCTTCTCCAGATCCTTCAGGTTTCGGGGCTGTCGCTGGGCAATACGGACTTTCAGCTCCCTCCAAAGATTTTCTATTGGGTTCAGGTCTGGAGACTGGCTAGGCCACTCCAGGACCTTGAGATGCTTCTTACGGAGCCACTCCTTAGTTGCCCTGGCTGTGTGTTTCGGGTCGTTGTCATGCTGGAAGACCCAGCCACGACCCATCTTCAATGCTCTTACTGAGGGAAGGAGGTTGTTGGCCAAGATCTCGCGATACATGGCCCCATACATCCTCCCCTCAATACGGTGCAGTCGTCCTGTCCCCTTTGCAGAAAAGCATCCCCAAAGAATGATGTTTCCACCTCCATGCTTCACGGTTGGGATGGTGTTCTTGGGGTTGTACTCATCCTTCTTCTTCCTCCAAACACGGTGAGTGGAGTTTAGACCAAAAAGCTCAATTTTTGTCTCATCAGACCACATGACCTTCTCCCACTCCTCCTCTGGATCATCCAGAGGGTCATTGGCAAACTTCAGACGGGCCTGGACATGCGCTGGCTTGAGCAAGGGGACCTTGCGTGCACTGCAGGATTTTAATCCATGACGGCGTAGTGTGTTACTAATGGTTTTCTTTGAGACTGTGATCCCAGCTCTCTTCAGGTCATTGACCAGGTCCTGCCGTGTAGTTCTGGGCTGATCCCTCACCTTCCTCATGATCATTGATGCCCCACGAGGTGAGATCTTGCATGGAGCCCCAGACCGAGGATGATTGACCGTCATCTTGAACTTCTTCCATTTTCGAATAATTGCGCCAACAGTTGTTGCCTTCTCACCAAGCTGCTTGCCTATTGTCCTGTAGCCCATCCCAGCCTTGTGCAGGTCTACAATTTACCCCTGATGTCCTTACACATCTCTCTGGTCTTGGCTATTGTGGAGAGGTTGGAGTCTGTTTGATTGAGTGTGTGGACAGGTGTCTTTTATACAGGTAACGAGCTCAAACAGGTGCAGTTAATACAGGTAATGAGTGGAGAACAGGTGGGCTTCTTAAAGAAAAACTAACAGGTCTGTGGGAGCCGGAATTCTTACTGGTCGGTAGGTGATCAAATACTTATGTCATGCAATAAAATGCAAATTAATTACTTAAAAATCCTACAATGTGATTTTCTGGATTTTTGTTTTAGATTCCGTCTCTCACAGTTGAAGTGTACCTATGATAAAAATTACAGACCTCTACATGCTTTGTAAGTAGGAAAACCTGCAAAATCGGCAGTGTATCAAATACTTGTTCTCCCCACTGTACATACAGTGGGAAAGTATTCAGACACATTGACTTTTTCCACATTTTGTTATGTTACTGCCTTATTCTAAAATTGATTAAATTGTTTCCCCAAACCTCAGTCTACAAACACTACCCCATAATGACAAATCAAAAACGTTTTTTTTTGTGCAAATTCATTACAAATAAAAAACGGAAACATATTTACATAAGTATTCAGACCATTTACTCAGTACTTTGTTGAAGCACCTTTGGCAGCGATTACTGTCTTGAGTCTTCTTGGGTATGACACTACAAGCTTGGCACACCTATATTTGTGGAGTTTCTCTCATTCTTCTCTGCAGATCCTCTCAAGCTCTGTCAGGTTGGATGGGGAGTGTCGCTGCACAGCTATTTTCAGGTCTCTCCAGAGATGTTTGATCGGTCTCAAGTCCGGGCTCTGGATGGGGCCATTCAAGGACATTCTGAGACTTGTCCCGAAGCCACTCCTGCGTTGTCTACGCTATGTGCTTAAGGTCGTTGTCCTGTTGAAGGTGAACCTTCACCCCAGTCTTGAGATCCTGAGCGCTATGGAGCAGGTTTTCATCAAGGATCTCTGTACTTTGCTCTGTTCATCTTTCCCTCGATCCTAACTAGTCTCCTAGTCCCTGCCCCTGAAAAACATCCCCACAGCATAATGCTGCCACCACCATGCTTCACTGTAGGGATGGTGCCAGGTTTCTGATAAGAGAATTTTGTTCTCCATCTCTTTAGTTTATATAGGTAGTGTCCTCTGATAGTCTTGGTGGTAGCCACTGATACCTCGTGTCATTACGGATCCTCTACTATCTCTTCTATCGCTTTAGTTTATATAGGTAGTGTCCACTGATAGTCTTGGTGTCACTGATACCTCGCGTCATTTACGGACCTTCTAATATATTCTCTAATATTCTTTAGTTTAGTTTGGTACTGCAGATACCCGGTGTCATCACGGACCCCCTTCTACTGCTTCCTAGGTGGCTCTACACCCAATTCCTACCTTCCATTTGCATAGAATACTTCATTCCCTTTAAAACTTTTCTCTACACAAAATTCTAAAGATAGGTCACCGGGTAAGAATGCCCTCTACGGGAATTTAAAATCAACACCTAAACTACACAAAAACAATAAAATATATTTCTGAATGTAGCCCAAGCGTCAATTCCCCAAATTCGTGAATAAAGCGTTACTGACCTTCTCGTAGACTGGGAAAAGCAATGTAATTTGGATCTCTTCACCACCTCTGTCGTGTACCAGTTCACCACTGGGTGGTCAGAGGTCAGGTCTTTGTCTTACGGATCCTGGATCCGCCCGTGCACGGTTTACAGCAGTTCCTTGGGACGACAGAGGCAGGTATTGAGATCCGGCTCCGAAGGACCAATTGATAAGAGAATTTTGTTCTCCAGGTACATAACCCAATTTAATTATATTACTCAGTCTGCAAACCAGAATTTGTAAGATCCTGGTCGAATGAAACAGATGGAGGCCCAGCTAAAATAGATAGTCAAAAAGGTTTATTCACGGGAACGTTCTAAAGTTAAGAATACAAAACAATACATTTTATACTGACTTCTCACGCCCACACATTCACACAACCATACGCACACACATACACACAAACAGATGCACACACATACACACTAACAGACGCACACACATACACACAAACAGACGCACACACATGTCCTGCTACCCAGCCGACAGAGATTAGTGACCTTGTCCTTGAGACGTACTCCCTGTTCTCTCCAAAATCTCTAGTCAGGTCGGCACCAAGCTCAGACAGTCTGTGTTTACAATACCATAAAGACATATTGTCTTTACCCTAATTCTGACTAGGACTACACATTTATTGATTATGATTTTATACATTCTAATCAATTCCATACAATTATATGTTTCAGGGCGGAATAAACTTCAGTTAGTGCTAAATACGGCTGCCAGAATCCTGACTAGAACCAAAATATTTGATCATATTACTCCAGTGCTAGCCTCCCTACACTGGCTTCCTGTTAAGGCAAGGGCTGATTTCAAGGTTTTACTGTTAACCTACAAAGCGTTACATGGGCTTGCTCCTACCTATCTTTCCGATTTGGTCCTGCCGTACATACCTACACGTACGCTACGGTCGCAAGACGCAGGCCTCCTAATTGTCCCTAGAATTTCTAAGCAAACAGCTGGAGGCAGGGCTTTCTCCTATAGAGCTCCATTTTAATGGAATGGTCTGCCTATTCATGTGAAAGACGCAGACTCGGTCTCGACCTTTAAGTTGTTATTGAAGACTCATCTCTTCTGTAGGTCCTATGATTGAGTGTAGTCTGGCCCAGGGGTGTGAAGGTGAACGGAAAGGCACTGGAGCAACGAACCACCCTTGTTGTCTCTGCCTGGCCGGTTCCCCTCTCTCCACTGCGATTCTCTGCCTCAAACCTTATTACAGGGGCTGAGTCACTGGCTTACTGGTGCTCTTCCATGCCATCCCTAGGAGGGGTGCGTCATTTGAGTGGGTTGAGTCACTGATGTGGTCTTCCTGTCTGGGTTGGCGCCCCCCCCTTGGGTTGTGCCGTGGCGGAGATCTTTGTGGGCTATACTCGGCCTTGTCTCAGGATGGTAAGTTGGTGGTTGAAGATATCCCTCTAGTGGTGTGGTGGCTGTGCTTTGGCAAAGTGGGTGGGGTTATCCTTCCTGTTTGGCCCTGTCCGGGGGTATCATCGGATGGGGCCACCTGACCCCTTCTGTCTCAGCCTCCAGTATTTATGTTGCAGTAGTTTATGTGTCGGGGGGCTAGGGTCAGTCTGTTATATCTGGAGTATTTATCCTGTCTTATCCGGTGTACCTGTGTGAATTTAAGTATGCTCTCTAATTCTCTCTTTCTCTTTCTTTCTTTCTTCCTCTCTTGGAGGACCTGAGCCCTAGGACCATGCCTCGGGACTACCTGGCATGATGACTACTTGCTGTTCCCAGTCCACCTGGCCATGCTGCTGCTCCAGTTTCAACTGTTCTGCCTGCGGCTATGGAACCCTGACCTGTTCACCGGACGTGCTACCTGTCACAGACCTGCTGTTTTCAACTCTCTAGAGACAGCAGGAGCGGTAGAGATACTCTCAATGATCGGCTATGAAAAGCCAACTGACATTTACTCCTGAGGTGATGACCTGTTGCACCATCGACAACTACTGTGATTATTATTATTTGACCATGCTGGTCATTTATGAACATTTGAACATCTTGGCCATGTTCTGTTATAATCTCCACCTGGCACAGCCAGAAGAGGACTGGCCACCACTCATAGCCTGGTTCCTCTCTAGGTTTCTTACTAGGTTTTGGCCTCTTTAGGGAGTTTTTCCTAGCCCCCGTGCTTCTACACCTGCATTGCTTGCTGTTTGGGGTTTTAGGCTAGGTTTCTGTACAGCACTTTGAGATATCAGCTGATCTAAGAAGGGCTTTATAAATACATTTGATTTGATGAACTGTCCTGTTACATAACAATCACCTTTTGGAACAGTGAGCTCATTCTGACATCGCATGCATAAAAAACTCATGTTGGGGCATCTCTCTCTCTCTCTCTCTCTCTCTCTCTCTCTCTCTCTCTCTCTCTCTCTCTCTCTCTCTCTCTCTCTCTCTCTCTCTCTCTCTCTCTCTCTCTCTCTCTCTCTCTCTCTCTCTCTCTCTCTCTCTCTCTCTCTCTCTCTCTCTCTCTCTCTCCCCCCCCCCCCCCCCAAACCAAACCCCACCCATGCCAAGCTTTTCCAAACCTCCCATCCTTACCCACCTGAACCAAGCTTGTCCCACACTGTCGCCATTGTCACATTACTACAACACAAGCTAGCTAACATTGTCACACCACAACAACAAAAGCTAGCTAGCATTACTAGCTTTAGCGTGGGAAAACTACTGCTTGCGCCACTAATTATTTTATCTTGCGCATTCAGTAGAAGGCTTAGACATGTCACTTTCTTTTTTAAATGGTCCCACCCATTGCAAGTCAAAATGTGACTGGTTGCTTCCACTGTCACTCCAAAATTCTGCTCTAATAGAGTTGAATGGCAAAGGCCTTCTGCCCAGCTTCTGAATGCCTAGCCAATGAATGGCTGAGCTAGCTAGCTAGGTTTTTCTACCCAGAGAATAACAAAGAAATTACCAAGGAAAAAAAGAAAATAATATATCTTTCGTCTCTCTGTGTTTAACCATTTTCTTTTAATTCACAAGAGGCGTTATGTATCTGAGCGAGTGAAACAGCATCTCTCTGACTCAGTATGTGTAGGCCATCTATCTGATGCTGTCTGTTGTATGACATTGTTGCCAACCGTAGCATTGAATGCAAGGGAAGCCATTTGGCTTCTCTTGATAAAAAATAAACAATAATAATAATAGACAATCAGCGTTGAGCTAAACTGAGTGAGTTCAACTGTGAATGGTCCTGGTCTCCCTCCCACACATCCCTCATGTCTGTACAGATTTATTTCCATTTTTATGAGGTAACAGCTCCTCCATACTCACCTGCATAATTTTTATGTGATGAGAGAAGCAATATTCTCTGATGGTAAACAAGATAACAGGAACATAAATTCTTCAAAAATTATTGAAATCATGCCAAAAAACACATGGGGAAGATTTCAACACATACTGCTCTCAATCAGCTGGACCAGACCACAATGATAATCTATGGGTAGTAGAATTAGATGACTTGATTACTTGGCTGCAGAGTCAGACTATCTGCCATATCTCTAGTGTTTTGCTGGGATATTATAGAGAGAGTGAAGGGTAATGATTGGGCTGATAGGGACAAACTGGTTTATTACAGTTAGTTTCCAATGATAACTTTAACACGTGTTACATTACACTCTCGGTATTGAGCATTTATATCATATATTCTAAAATGTGTTACATTACACTCTTGGTATTGGGCATTTACAGTTGAAGTCGTAAGTTTACATACACTTAGTTTGGAGTCATTAAAACTCGTTTTTCAACCACTCCATACATTTCTTGTTAACAAACTATAGTTTTGGCACGTCAATTAAGACATCTACTTTGTGCATGACAGAAGTAATTTTCCAACAATTGTTTACAGACAGATTATTTAACTTATAATTCACTCTATCACAATTCCAGTGGGTCAGAAGTTTACATACACAAAGTTGACTGTGCCTTTAAACAGCTTGGAAAATTCCATATAATTATGTCATGGCTTTAGAAGCTTCTGATAGGCTAATTGACATAATTTGTGTCAATTGGAGGTGTACCTGTGGATGTATTTCAAGGCCTACCTTCAAACGCAGTGCCTCTTTGCTTGACATCATGGGAAAATCCCAAAAAATCAGCCAAGACCTCAGAAAAATAATTGTAGACCTCCACAAGTCTGGTTCATCCTTGGGAGCAATTTCCAAATGCCTGAAGGTACCACGTTCATCTGTACAAACAATAGTACGCAAGTATAAACACCATGGGACCACACAGCCGTCATACTGCTCATGAAGGATACGTGTTCTGTCTCCTAGAGATGAACGTACTTTGGTGCGAAAGGTGCAAATCAATCCCAGAACAACAGCAAAGGATCTTGTGAAGATGCTGGAGGAAACAGGTACAAAAGTATCTATATCCACAGTAAAACGAGTCCTATATCGACATAACCTGAAAGGCCGCTCAGCAAGGAAGAAGCCACTGCTCCAAAACCACCATTAAAAAGCCAGACCATGGTTTGCAACAGTATGGGGACAAAGATCGTACTTTTTGGAGAAATGTCCTCTGGTCTGATGAAACAAAAATAGAACTGTTTGGCCATATTGACCATCATTATGTTTGGAGGAAATAGGTGGACGCTTGCAAGCTGAAGAACACCATCCCAACTGTGAAGCACGGGGGTGGCGGCATCATGTTGTGGGGTGCTTTGCTGCAGGAGGGACTGGTGCACTTCACAAAATAGATGGCATCATGAGGGAGGAAAATTATGTGGATATATTGAAGAAACATCTCAAGACATCAGTCAGGAAGTTAAAGCTTCATCGCAAATGGGTCTTCCAAATGGTCAATGACCCCAAGCATACTTCCAAAGTTGTTGAAAAATGTCTTAAGGGCAAGAAAGTCAAGGTATTGGAGTGGCCATCACAAAGCCCTGACCTCAATCCCATAGAAATTTTGTTGGCAGAACTGAAAAAGCATGTGCAAGCAAGGAGGCCTACAAACCTGTGTTATCTGTGTTAACTAACCTCCAGACAAGCTTCAAAGCCATACAACTCTCCTTCCGTGGCCTCCAACTGCTCTTACATACAAGTAAAACTAAATGCATGCTTTTCAACCGATCGCTGCCCGCACCCGCCCGCCTGTCCATCATCACTACTCTAGACGGTTCTGACTTAGAATATGTGGACAATTACAAATACCTAGGTGTCTGGTTAGACTGTAAACTCTCCTTCCAGACTCACATTAAGCATCTCCAATCCAAAATGAAATCTAGAATCGGCTTCCTATTTCGCAACAAAGCATCCTTCACTCATGCTGCTAAATATACCCTCGTAAAATTGACTATCCTACCGATCCTTGACTTCGGCGATGTCATTTACAAAATAGCCTCCAACACTCTACTCAGCAAATTGGATGCAGTCTATCACAGTGCCATCCGTTTTGTCACCAAAGCCCTCTATATTACCCACCACTGCGACCTGTATGCTCTCGTTGGCTGGCCCTCGCTTCATATTCGTCGCCAAACCCACTGGCTCCAGGTCATCTATAAGTCTTTGCTATGTAAAGCCCCGCCTTATCTCAGCTCACTGGTCACCAAAGCAGCACCCACCCGTAGCACACGCTGAAGCAGGTATATTTCACTGGTCACCCCCAAAGCCGACTCGTCCTTTGGCTGCCTTTCCTTCCAGTTCTCTGATGCCAATTACTGGAACGAATTGCAAGAATCACTGAAGCTGGAGACTTAAATCTCCCTCGCGAACTTTAAGCATCAGCTGTCAGAGCAGCTCACAGATCATTGCACCTGTACATAGCCCCATCTGTAAATAACCCATCCAACTACCTCATCCCCATATTATTTTTTTGCTCATTTGCACCCCAGTATCTCTACTTGCACTTTCATCTTCTGCACATCTATCACTCCAGTGTTGAATTGCTAAATTGTAATTACTTCGCCACTATGGCCTATTTATTGCCTTACCTCCATTATCTTACCTCATTTGCACACACTGTATATAGATTTTTTTCTATTGTGTTATTGACTGTACGTTTGTTTATTCCATGTGTAACTCTGTGTTGTTGTTTGTGGCGCACTGCTTTGGTTTATCTTGGCCAGGTCGCAGTTGTAAATGAGAACTTGTTCTCAACTGGCCTACCTGGTTAAATGTAAGCTTCTGACCCACTGGGAATGTGATGAAATAAATAAATAAATAATAAATAATTCTCTCTGCTATTATTCTGACATTTCACATTCTTAAAATAAAGTGGTGATTCTAACTGACCTAAGACAGGGAATTTTTACTTAAATGTCAGGAATTGTGAAAAACTGAGTTTATATGTATTTGGCTAAGGTGTATGTAAAGTTCTTCCGACTTCAACTGTATATCATATCTCTGCACTGGCTGTATAGTACTTGTGCCTTCAACACTAATATTATTCAACTCTAATACTATTCAATACTTTGAAAAGAGAGTACAGGGTAGATTCATTACTGACTGAGTGCATATCATTAATTTTATTAATGAAACATCACTTTGAGATACTTAGACATTTTTCTCCAAACAAACATTGTAAACAAATATTTTAAAAATATGTTGTTTCTCACGCCACAATACATAAGCTCATACACACACGCTTGCATACATGTACACCCACATAGTTATATAGAATATAAATAATACATGCTGAAATATAGATGCTGTAAATATGTCAAGGGGAGGCTACCAACTCAGTCCTCTCAGTCCTTTATTGAGCGTTATAAGTCACTATGCGTAGTCCTCTGCTAGTGAGTCCAGGTAGTTTGTGTCTGCATAGAGCAGGAATCCAGAGAACAGGCTGTCAGACCACCCTGCGTCTGCAAACAGGCCATTCTGGTCCTTGAAGAAGATCTCCAGCCACACCTCGTCTTCTGGGTTCAGGAACATCACAAGCGACCCAGAGGCCACGTCATGGTTCCCTGTGTTGGCATCAAATGTCTTGATGCGGTACTGCCCGTTCTGCACCAGCCCGATGGCCAGATGTTTGTTAGCCAGGGTGATGTCATAGGAGAAGTAGTAGATGCCCGGGTAGGCGCAGATGAACTTGCCCGTCTCTGGGTTGTAGTGGCCGCCCTCATTGAAGAGGACCTTGTTGAACTTGATAGGTTCCTTCTCAGCAGGGTAACTGCTGGTGATTCCCACAGAGAAGGCTGCTTTAGGCACCAGGCTGCCACACCTGCAGATGCCTGCCGTACCCAGTGGTCCACGCTGGCCCTTGTCCCCTTTCTTCCCAAGGGGCCCCGGTGGCCCTGGTCGGCCCCCGTCCCCGCATTCTCCATCAGGACCTCTCTTCCCCCCTGGACCCCGGACACCCCGTTCGCCACGTTTACCGGTTGGGCCAAGTTTCCCCTTTACCCCTGAAACAGAGAGATACAGTTGGCGATCAGACTGACTGTAATTCTAGCTGTGTATTGCCTTTGACACATTCTATAACAGTTATGGGTATCACTTTAGACCATCATTGATGACCTATTTGTAATATGAGTAACATGATTCCCTGTGCATGTTCAACCATACTATTAGTGAATAGGCTCAGTGCCTCACATCCATCCTCGGTTATTATGTCACCCTTGGAATCCGGCCACAATCAACAGTATGTTTGGCAGTGATTCACTGACTGGTGTACAGTGTGGTGAGATCTGTGATTGTATCAAACCAAACCATCACACAATACATTTTCTTGGAGCTAGGAAAGAATGGACAGGATGCATGTGTGTGCATGTACTGAATGTCTGCAAAAATGAGTGCTATTCTGATGTGTGTGTCTGAGAATGCGTCTATGTGGATTTGAGCCTGACATTTACGGCTCATTGATATAGTATGTTTGCATCTGATACTAATGCAGGATTTATCTTGAAGCCAGAATGCTAATTATACCGTGACAATCTGGGGTCTCTATTTTTTTCAAGGTACTTCCTGTTTGTGCATGTGCTTTATTTTTTATGGGCCTAATAGTAAAGACATGTATTTTAAGGGTAAACGTGTTTTACCTTTTAATATGACATAAACACAACCAGTCATGATGTTTTCATCTGATTGTCAATTCACTTCAAAAAGTAGGATACCTGCGTGTCCAAACAGTGCACTGTGCACCCGCCATTTGATGAAGGGAAATAAACATCTGTTACTTTTTAAAGTTTAGTAATTCAGCTGATGCTCTTATCCAGTGGTGTAAAGTACTTAAGTAAAAATAATTTAAAGTACTACTTAAGTCGTTTTTTGGGTATCTGTACATTTGGCAACTTTTACTTTTACTTCACTACATTCCTAAAGAAAATAATGTACTTTTTACTCCATACATTTTCCCTGACACCCAAAAGTACTCGTTACATTTTGAAAGGAAAATGGTCCAATTCACACAGTTATCAAGAGAACATCCCTGGTCATCCCTACTGCCTCTGACCTGGTGGACTCACCAAACACCAATGTTTCATTTGGAAATTATGTCTGAATGTTGGAGTGTGCCCCTGGCTATCAGTCAATAAAAAAACAAGAACATTGTGCCATCTGGTTTGCTTAATATAAGACATTTGAAACAATTGATAATTTTACTTTTGATACATTAGGTACATTTTTATCAATTCCATTTACTTTTGATACACACGTACAGTTGAAGTCGGAAATTTACATACACCTTAGCCAAATACATTTAAAATCAGTTTTTCACAATTCCTGACATTTAATCCTAGTAGAAATTCCCTGTCTTAGGTCAGTTAGGATCACCACTTTATTTTAAGAATGTGAAATGTCAGAATAATAGTAGAGAATTATTTATTTAAGCTTTTATGTCTTTCACCACATTCCCAGTGGGTCAGAAGTTTACATACACTCAATTAGTATTTGGTAGCATTGCCTTTAAATTGTTTAACTTGGGTCAAACGTTTCAGGTAGCCTTCCACAAGCTTCCCACAATAAGTTGTGTGAATTTTGGTCCATTCCTCCTGACAAAATTGTAATTATTCGCTCCTATGGCCTATTTATTGCCTACCTCCTCATGCCTTTTGCACACAATGTATGTAGACTCATTTTTTCCCCTACTGTGTTATTGACTTGTTTATTGTTTACTCCATGTGTAACTCTGTGTTGTTGTCTGTTCACACTGCTATGCTTTATCTTGGCCAGGTCGCAGTTGTAAATGAGAACTTGTTCTCAACTAGCCTACCTGGTTTAATAAAGGTGAAAAATAAAAAATTAAAAAATAAACAGAGCTTGTGTAACTGAGTCAGGTTTGTAGGCCTCCTTGCTCGCACATGCTTTTTCAGTTCTGCTCACAAATTTTCTATAGAATCGAAGTCAGGACTTTGTGATGGCCACTCCAATACCTTGACTTTGTCATTAAGACATTATGCCACAACTTTGGTAGTATGCTTGGGGTCATTGTCCATTTGGAAGACCCATTTGCGACCAAGCTTTAACTTCCTGACTGATGTCTTGAGATGATGCTTCAATATATCCACATAATCAATCAATCAAGTTTATTTTATATAGCCCTTCGTACATCAGCTAATATCTCGAAGTGCTGTACAGAAACCCAGCCTAAAACCCCAAACAGCAAGCAATGCAGGTGTAGAAGCACGGTGGCTAGGAAAAACTCCCTAGAAAGGCCAAAACCTAGGAAGAAACCTAGAGAGGAACCAGGCTATGAGGGGTGGCCAGTCCTCTTCTGGCTGTGCCGGGTGGAGATTATAACAGAACATGGCCAAGATGTTCAAAATGTTCATAAATGACAAGCATGGTCAAATAATAATCAGGAATAAATGTCAGTTGGCTTTTTATAGCCGATAATTAAGAGTTGAAAACAGCAGGTCTGGGACAGGTAGGGGTTCCATAACCGCAGGCAGAACAGTTGAAACTGGGACAGCAGCAAGGCCAGGTGGACTGGGGACAGCAAGGAGTCATCATGCCGGTAGTCCTGACATATGGTCCTAGGGCTCAGTTCCTCCGAGAGAGAGAAAGAAAGAGAGAAGGAGAGAATTAGAGAGAGCCAAGATGTTCAAAATGTTCATAAATGACAAGCATGGTCAAATAATAATCAGGAATAAATGTCAGTTGGCTTTTCATATTCCTCCCTCATGATGCCATCTATTTTGTGAAGTGCACCAGTCCCTCCTGCAGCAAAGCACCCCACAACATGATGCTGCCACCCCGTGCTTCACGGTTGGGATGGTGTTCTTCGGCTTGCAAGCCTCCCCCTTTTTCCTCCAAACATAACGATGGTCATTATGTCCAAAAAGTTATATTTTTGTTTCATCAGACCAGAGGACATTTCTCCAAAAAGTACGATCTTTGTACCCATGTGCAGTTGCAAACCATAGTCTGTCTTTTTAATGGCGGGTTTTGGAGCAGTGGCTTCTTCCTTGAAGAGCAGCCTTTCAGGTTATGTTGATATAGTACTCGTTTTACTGTGGATATAGATACTTTTGTACCTGTTTCCTCCAGCATCTTCACAAGATCCTTTGCTGTTGTTCTGGGATTGATTTGCACCTTTCGCACCAAAGTACGTTCACCTCTAGGAGACAGAACACGTCTCCTTCCTGAGCAGTATGACGGCTGCGTGGTCCCATGGTGTTTATACTTGCGTACTATTGTTTGTACAGGTGAACCTGGTATCTTCTGGCGTTTGGAAATTGCTCCCAAGGATGAACCAGACTTGTGGAGGTCTACAATTATTTTTCTGAGGTCTTGGCTGATATCTTTTGATGTTCCCATGATGTCAAGCCAAGAGGTACTGCGTTTGAAGGTAGGCCTTGAAATACATCCACAGGTATTCCTCCGATTGACTCAAATTATGTCACTTTACCTATCAGAAGCTACTAAAGCCATGACATCATTTTATGGAATTTTCCAAGCTGTTTAAAGGCACAGTCAACTTTGTGTATGTACATTTCTGACCCACTGGAATTGTGATACAGTGAATTAAAAGTGAAATAATCTGTCTGATAACAATTGTTGGAAAACGACTTGTGTCATGCACAAAGTAGATGTCCTAACCGATGTGCCAAAACTATAGTTTGTTAACAAGAAATTTGTGGAGTGGTTGAAAAACGAGTTTAATGACTCCAACCTAAGTGTATGTAAACTTCCGACTTCAACTGTATATTTAAAACCAAATACTTTTAGACTTTTACTCAAGTAGTATTTTACTGGTTGACTTTCACTTTTACTTTAGTCATTTTCTATTAAGTTATCTTTACTTTTACACAAGTATAACAATTGAGTACTTTTCCCACCATTGCTCTTATCCAGAGCGACTTACTGTTAATGTATTCATCTTAAGATAGCTAGGTGGGACAACCACGTACCGCAGGCATATCAAGTAAACTATTCCTCAATAAAGTACAGTAGCGATCAGAAAATTCAGCTATCAGCAAAAAGTGTAATGACATTCGGCAATTGTCATTAGGCCTAAACTCTTGTAGGCTGAATTAATTGATGCTTCTTGCTAACAAATGAACCTTTTTTTTTAATAAAGAAATTGTCTGTCCCGAGCTCATTGGCGTGGGAAACTGTGAGGGCAAGGTTGAAACAATGTTGCAAGTTCGCTAGGGGGCTGGACCCAGCCCAGATAGCACTTTTGTTTCCTTGGAAGTTGTAGGAACGTATGCTTTTGGTTTCCCATTGGTTCTGGGAACGAAGCCATAAGTTTCCTGACTGGTCAAATTAAAAGTTTTGTAAATGTTCTGAGAACTGAAGTGAACATTTTTCCTGTTCTGGGAATGTTTATTTTTAGGTTGCAGAGAGGTTCTGAGAACATTTTACTATGGTTCCCTGAAAGTTTTTGGAATAATATTCTGAGAGCATGTTTCAATAACACTGCTAACTTAGTTTGGGTTAACTTTTATGAACTCCAAGCATAGATAGGAAACATAACATTTGATTTGCTTAGGCAATAATCAATCAAACACATTTATTTTTTTATTGTGACACAGAGTCAGTGAGATTCAATCCTATGATCTTCTGTTCGCTATCAAAGTCCACTGTGCCACCAAGATGGAGCTAGCATGCCATGGTTTTTAACTCATATCGCTATTCATTTTAGTCTATTCAAAAAGACCCCATTTCAAAGGAAACAAGGACTCATTAAGATCAGGTGTGGCCAATTAGTGGGCGCGGCCAACACACCTGAACACACTTAAGAAGACAGAGGATAGAGAGAGTTTTATTGATTCTGAGAACGGAATGTATTTGGTTTTAAATAACATTCTTAGAAAGTTCTCTGAACGTTACTAAAGTGTTCCTTTGCTTTTTGTGAATAGTTTTCTTAACGTTCTCTGAACAATTGGAGAATATGATTTTAAATAGAACTATGAGGAAAACCTGTAGGAAACGTTATGCTGAAGTACTGAAATTCCGTTAAGAACGTTGTTTCTTAACGTTCTCGGAAGAGCTCAGCAACTATACTGCACCATTCCCAGAGAGTTGTGGTAAGGTTGTATAAAACATAACCATAGGACAACCACGGAGAATGGTTAGAGACCCCATCAAATTTGACTTTTGTTGCATTTAGGGGAGCTCATGTCTCAAGTACTTGACTTAAAGCCATGAAGTACTTGGACGACACTAACAGAGGCAGTGATTTAACTTTGTTTCAGCTTCTATGGCAGCGCTGACCCATATAAAGTCTTGGACTGAATCACTCTAAAGCAGGAGAACCAGGCGTCTAAACAGTGGAGAAAATATAAAAACACCCCAAATAAAAGGAGACTGCCTGGGAAGCTGAGACACATAGAAATCTTGGATTTAAACCACACCTCACACACAAGTTTTGATTTAAACCACACATAACTTTATCTGTCTGGCTCATGGTCTGCCTGGTGAAATATGGCTGTGTAAGACATACAGTACATTCGGAAAGTATTCAGACCCCTTCCCTTTTTCCACATTTTGTTACGTTACAGACTTATTCTAAAATGCATTAAATCCCCCCCCCCCCTCATCAATGTACACACAATACCCCATAATGAAAAAAACATGCATTTTTGCAAATGTATATATATATTAAAAAAAACTTAAATATCACATTTGCATAAGTATTCAGACCCTTTACTCAGTATTTTGGAGAAGCACCTTTGGCAGCGATTACAGCCTTGAGTATCGGCACACCTGTATTTTTGGAGTTTCTCACATTCTTCTCTGCATATCCTCTCAAGCTCTGTCAGTTTAGATGGGGAGCGTTGCTGCACAGCTATTTTCAGGTCTCTCCAGAGATGTTCGATCGGGTTCAAGTGCGGGCTCTGGTTGGGCCGCTCAAGGACATTCAGAGACTTGTCCCGAAGCCACACCTGCGTTGTCTTGACTGTGTACTTAGGGTCGTTGTCCTGCTGGAAAGTGAACCTTCACCCCAGTCTGAGGTCCTGAGCGCTCTGGAGCAGGTTTTCATCAAGGATCTCTCTTTACTTTGCTCCGCTCTGTACTAGTCTCCCAGTCCCTGCCGCTGAAAAACATCCCAACTGCATGATGCTGCCACCACCATGCTTCACGGTAGGGATGGTGCCAGGTTTCCTCCAGACGTAACGCTTGGCATTCAGGCCAAAGAGTTCAATCTTGGTTTCATCAGACCAGAGAACATGTTTATCATGTTCTGAGAGTCTTTAGATGCCTTTTGGCAAACTCCAAGCGGGCTGTCATGATCCTTTTACTGAGGAGTGGCTTCCGTCTGGCCACTCTACCATAAAGGCCTGATTGGTGGAGTGCTGCAGAGATGGTTGTCCTTCTGGAAGGTTCTCCCATCTCCACAGAGGAACTCTGGAGCTCTATCAGAGTAACCATTGGGTTCTTGGTCATCTCCCTGACCAAGGCCCTTCACCCCCGAATGCTCAGTTTGGCCGGGCGAAGAGCCTTGGTAGTTCCAAACTTCTTCCTTTTAAGAATGATGGAGGCCACTGTGTTCTTGGGGACCTTCAATGCTGCAGAAATATTTTGGTACCCTTCCCCAGATCTGTGCCTCGACACAATCCTGTCTCGGAGCTCTACGGACAATTCCTTCAACCCCATGGCTTGGTTTTTGCTCTGACATGCACTGTCAACTGTGGGACCTCATATAGACAGGTGTGTGCCTTTCCAAATCATGTCCAATCAATTGAATTCATCACAGGTGGACTCCAATCAATGTTGTGATGATACTGCCAAATCTGGCCATGTATTGTATTACATGTTGATAGAGCTAATGTAGACAATACATAAATATACAGTATGAGTCAATATGTGAACTGTGTGGATGTTTTATGGAGTTATACAAGGTCAGTACTGTACCTGCTTCACCCTTCTCTCCTTTCTCTCCCTTCCTGCCATCTCTTCCGTCTCTTCCTGGGATTCCCATATTCCCATTTTCCCCTGGAGGCCCGTTTGGGCCAGGTTTACCTGGTCTCCCTGGCAACCCCAGAACACTGCAGATCAGACGAGGCGGAGCTCCTTTCGCCTTGGCCTCCAGCGGCTGACCAATCACACACTGGCAAAGAAAAGCCACAGCCACAAACAGCCACATCCTCACCTCTGTAGAGGGAGAGAGAGAGAGAGATAGAGAGCGAGAGAGAGAGAAGGTATGTAATACACAACCTCAAACATCCACATTCACAAACAGATGACATGCTCTGATAATGGTAGTGTGCATATTAATCTAACAAATCTGAGAACTTTCTTCTAAGTTCTAAATTGAGAAACAGCCCAGTTTAGATTGCAGTTATTAGATACGAACAGAAATGAAGACAAAACAGTTTCCTGGCGGGAGAGGAGCTAGTTCTAGTGTCAGCTAGCCAGACAGACTCAGATACAATTGTAGGGACTAGATATAGGCATTAGTCACAGCACTATAAAACACAGCAGATTCCCCTGTAAAACAACACATGCCTTAAACAGAGCGACAAACACTGAAAGATTAATCAAGATTACACACCACAACACTTCTGCTGAACTACAGCCACAGGGCCAGATGTGGGTCCTAATGAACAGCGCTGAGTTTTGGACTCTTTCTCTCTCTTTCACACAATCTCTCTCTCTCTTTCTCTTCTCTGTTGTCAGCCCCCCAGTCACAGGTCATGTTTTAGCGGATGCAGTGAGAGAAGCCTTGCCTGGTTCCAAGCCAATACTTTAGTTATGACAACAGCCAAAACAACTTTGTCAGAGCAACCCAATCGGGAAATAACCTTCTAGACACACACAGAAACACAGCCATGTTATCTGCTCCTGGATCCACTAAACACTGACAGTATGCAATAGCAATAATGTTGTTAAAAGAGTGGATGATTGCGCTAAGCAGCAATGAGATCAGTGATGATTTAGAAAGAGAGAGAAAGTGATGGAACTTAGTTCTGTAAGGACTGGGGTGCAATGGGCTGTATGGAAGGGACATAAGAGACCACATCATGGACGCCTCTTTCCCTCTGGCACCCATACTGTATCTGGATACTATTTGCTAAAATGTAATAAGTTATAAGGCCTAAATCATACAAATTAAGTTAGACTTAGTTACACACCAAAGGCAAGCATAATTGACTAGGGTTGTTAGATATGCTTAATAACATTAATTATATTCCATGATAATAATACTGTAAAGAATATGCAAAAAACATGTATAGCGGTAATTGTAAGCAGCTGTGGGAAAACGTATTTTGAGTTTACTCCAGCTTCAGCACTTATAATATAGTTAATATATCAGTAATGTAACAGAAACCTGAACCATAGATTCAGACAGGTACAGATGTTTTTGAGATCTGGATAATTGTCACGTTCCTGACCTGTTTTCCTTTGTTTTGTATTTGTTTTAGTTGGTCAGGGCGTGAGTTGGGTGGGTTGGTCTAGGTTTGATTTTCTATGTTGGGATTTTGTGTTTGGCCTGGTATGATTCTCAATCAGAGACAGCTGTCAATCGTTGTCCCTGATTGAGAATCATACTTAGGCAGCCTGGGTTTCACCTGTGTTTTGTGGGTGTTTGTTCCTGTGTCAGTGTTTGGGCCACACAGGACTGTTTCAGGTTAGTCACGTTTGTTGGTTGTTGTATTTTGTAGTGTTTGTTGTTTTCCCATTAAAATATGAATACTTACCAATCCGCATCTTGGTCCGATCCATGCTCCTCCTCGTCTGAGGAGGAGAACGACTACGACAGCCGTTACAATAATGTTCACGCCTGTAATTCTGCTGTTGTTGTTTTTTGTTTGTGTCTGCTGTTTGTGTATGTATGGGCATCTGGGCGTGAGCATGTTAGGTCTGTGTCTCTGTCTGTGTTTGTACATCTGCTCCACGTCAGTGTGTCTCAATAGTGCGTTTTTTGGGGGGGATATGTGTATTCTAATGTGTGTTTTGGTCGTAAATATGGTTTACTTCCCATTACACATTGGGTTTCCATGGCTTCTAGTAAAGAAGATGTCAGCTAAGTTTGTTGTCAGATATTAGAGATACAGGATGAACACCATATAATTAGGACTTAGAATATTAGAATGGACATGAACATTCTTATGATGGTACAAAAGGTCAACTATTTTGGTAATGGAGTTGGTAAACCAGTGGTCAGCTAGTGCTGTGATAAGTTATTGTGTAAAACATAATCTGCACAGTATGTTTGTTAGCTAGATAGTCAGCCAGTCAGGGTTGGGTAGGTTCCATCAAATGCATTTGGTGTGTCATCATAGTGGTCTCTGAGTTGTGGTTAGATTCGCTCAGGTGGAAGAAACTTAAACTTGCATCTTTTTCCAATGCTGATTTGAATGTCATTGAGTAAACAGAAAGGTGTCATCATATATATTTTTTCTCGCAAACATCCTTTCTGAATTTAAAAATAGTCCAAGAAGTAATCATTTAGTTTTTCAAAAGTATCTGTAGCCTAATCTGATTACAATATTTTTGCTAGTAATGTAACTGTGCATTCAAAGTATTCAGACCCCTTTCCTTTTTCCACATTTTGTTACGTTACAGCCTTATTCTAAAATTGATTAAATAAATGTTTTTCCTCATTAACTTCACTAGGGTAGGGGCAGCATTCGGAATTTTGGATGAAAAGCGTGCCCAAATTAAACTTCCTGCTACTCCGGCCCAGAAGCTAGGATATGCATATAATTAGTAGATTTGGATAGAAAACACTCTAAAGTTTCCAAAACTGTTAAAAATAATGTCTGTGAGTATAACAGAACTGATATGGCAGGCAAAAACCCGAGGAAAATCCAACCAGGAAGTACTATTATTTTGAAAGGATGTTTTTCCATTGAAAGCCTATCCACCATACAAAGACTTAGGACCCAGTTCACGAGCTCTGTGGCTTCCTCTACATGTGGCCAGTCTTTAGGCATTGTTTCAGGCTTTTACTCTGAAAAATGAGGGAGATACAGCACTTTCAATCAGTAACCAGTGAAAATTTCCAGCCATGAGTCCTGCATCTGATCAGGAACGCGCCTTTCTTGTTTCTCTTTTTCTATTGACGAAGCTTTTGTCCGGTTGAAATATTATTGATTATTTATGACAAAAACAACCAGAGGATTGATTTTAAACATCGTTTGGCATGTTTCTACTAACTTTTATTGTACTTTAAAAAAAAAATTGTCTGGACTTAGTGCACGCGTCTTGAGCATTCGGATTACTGGACAAAATGCGCGAACAAAAAGGAGGTTTTTGGTCATAAAGAGGGACATTATCAAACAAAACAAACATTTATTGTCTAACATGGAGACCTGGGACTGCCACCAGATGAAGATCATCAAAGGTAAGTGATTAATTTTAATGCTATTTCATGACTTTTGTGACATCTCTCTGGTAGGAAAATGGCTGTATGTTTTTCTGTGGCTAGGCGCAGACCTAACATAATTGGGGGGTACTGTCACGCCCTGACCATATTTTGCTTTGTATGTTTCTATGTTTTGTTTGGTCAGGGTGTGATCTGAGTGGGCATTCTATGTTGTATGTCTAGTTTGTCTTTTCTATGTGTTGGCCTGATATGGTTCTCAATCAGAGGCAGGTGTTAGTCATTGTCTCTGATTGGGAACCATATTTAGGTAGCCTGTTTTGTATTGTGGGTTGTGGGTTATTGTTCCTGTTTCTGTGTTCACGTTACGGGACTGTTTCGTTGTTGGTTTTTTGTTTTTGTTTTGTTCAAGTATTCGATTAAAATGAATACTCACCACGCTGCATCTTGGTCCTCCTCTCTTTCTCCCAACGACGACCGTGACATTATCTCTCTTTCTGCTTTTTGTGTCTCCTCTCTTTGGCTGGAAAAATGGCTGTATGGTTTTCTGTGACTAGGTGCTGACCTAACATAATCGCATGTTAGGTCAGGCAGTAAAGCCTTTTTGAAATCGGACACTGTGGTTGGATTTACATGAAGTCTATCTTTAAAAGGTGTATAATACTTGTATGTTTGAGAAATTTTAATTATGGGATTTCTGTTTTGAATTTCACTGGCTGTTGTCGAGGTGGGACGCTAACGTACCAGAGAGGTTTTAATCTACACACAATACCCCATAATGACAAAGCAAAAACAGAAATACCTTATTTACATAAATATTCAGACCCTTTACTAAGAGTCTTAAAAATTGAGTGCAGGTGCATCCTATTTCCATTGATCATCCTTGATAGGTTTCTACAACTTGATTGGAGTCCACCTGTGGCAAATTCAATTGATTGGACATGATTTGGAAAGGCCTGTCTATATAAGGTCGTACAGTTGACAGTGCATGTCAGAGCAAAAACCAAGCCATGAGGTTGAAGGAATTGTCCGTAGAGCTCTGAGACAGGATTGTGTCGAGGCACAGACCTGGGGAAGGGTACCAAAACATTTCTGCAGCATTGAAGGTCCCCAAGAACACAGTGGCCTCCATCATTCTTAAATGGAAGAAGTTTGAAACCACCAAGACTCTTCCTAAATCTGGCCGCCCGGCCAAACTGAGCATTCGGGGGTGAAGGGCCTTGGTCAGGGAGATGACCAAGAACCCAATGGTTACTCTGATAGAGCTCCAGAGTTCCTCTGTGGAGATGGGAGAACCTTCCAGAAGGACAGCCATCTCTGCAGCACTCCACCAATCAGGCCTTTTTGGTAGAGTGGCCAGATGGAAGCCACTCCTCAGTAAAAGGCACATAACAGCCCGTTTGGAATTTGCCAAAAGGCACCTAAAGGACTCTGACTATGAAAAAACAAGATTCTCTGGTCTGATGAAACCAAGATTGAACTCTTTGGCCTGAATGCCAAGTGTCACGTCTGAAGGAAACCTGGCACCATCCCTACGGTGAAGCATAATGGTGGCAGCATCATGCTGTGGGGATGTTTTTCAGCGGCAGGGACTGGGAGACTTGTCAAGATCGAGAGAGATGTGAACGGAAGGAAGTACAGAGAGATCCTTGATAAACCTGCTCCAGATCTCAGACTGGGGCGAAGGTTCACCTTCCAACAGGACAACGACCCTAAGCACACAGCCAAGACAATGCAGGAGTGGCTTCGGACA
Source organism: Salvelinus alpinus (assembly GCF_045679555.1). NCBI lineage: Eukaryota > Metazoa > Chordata > Actinopteri > Salmoniformes > Salmonidae > Salvelinus > Salvelinus alpinus. The sequence continues at coordinate 31,246,633 of NC_092091.1, read as the reverse complement.
AGTCTCTGATTGTCCTTGAGTGGCCCAGCCAGAGCCAGGACTTGAACCCGATCGAACATCTCTGGAGAGACTTGAAAATATCTGTGCAACCTGACAAAGTTTGAGAGGATCTGCAGAGAAGAATGGGAGAAACTCCCCAAATACAGGTGTGCCAAGCTTGTAGCATCAATCCCAAGAAGACTCGAGGCTGTAATCGCTGCCAAAGGTGCTTCAACAAAGTACTGAATAAAGGGTCTGAATACTTATGTAAATGTCCATATTTCAGTTTTTAATACACTTTTTAATACATTCTCCAAAAAATATATAAACCTTTTTTTGCTTTTGTCATTATGGGGTATTGTGTATAGATTGATGAGGGGGGGGGGAAACAATTGAATCCTTTTTAGAATAAGGCTGTAACGTAACGAAATGTGGAAAAAGTGAAGGGGTCTGAATATTTTGCGAATGTACTGTACATGTAAGCCTAATTAGTTAGGCTACTCTCCAACCCTGCAGCTAGTTTTAGTGGGATGATCCAATATTTTTTCAAATTTACTGCCAATATGCCAGCATTCCATAAAAACTATGCAGTCAACACAGCCAGACACTTGCTGAAATCAGTTGATGATAGGATAGACAAGTTGTAAATTCAAAAGGTACTAATATTGTATCATATTTTAACACACAGTTTTCCAAGAAAACAAACATTGAGACATTTATTGTCTGTTTGCATATATTTTTGTCACACCTTGATCTGTTACACCTGTATTTGTGCTTGTCGCCACCCCCCATCTGGTGTCTTCCATCTCCTCTCATTATCCCTTGTGTATTTATGCCTGCGTTTTCTGTTTGTCTGTTGCCAGTTCGTCTTGTCCCGTCAAGTTCTACCAGCGTGTTCCCGTGTTTCCTGTGCTCTAGTTTTTGTTTTTCTTAGTCTTCCCAGTTCTGACCTTTCTGCCTGTCCTGACCCTGATCCTGCCCGCCGACCTGTACCTGCCTGACTGATTTGGATTACGACCCTTTCCCTGTCTTGACCTACCAATTGCCTGTCGTCCTGTACCTGCCTGACTCTGATTTGGATTACGACCCTTTGCCTGCCTTGACTTACTTTTTACCTGCCCCTTGAACTATAAAAAACTCTGAGACTCGTACTATCTGCCTCCTGTGTCTGCATCTGGGGCTTAGTCTGAGCCTTGATCATTTTAGAAGCTGTTATACAGACAATTGGTATAAAACCTGTGTAAACCCTATTTATAATTGTATGATAATATTTTAGGTTGACAATAGTTAGGCTATATTACACAATTTCTGATATCACATGCCTTACTTTCCTGCATAAGTAAATGCAGGAAATGCATCACCTATGCCTCTACTGCCATTCATTCCAATTAGACTGGTATGGATTTCTCCCTGACCAAGATGGCTACCATTTTCATACCATTCTGGAACTTTGAGGGTTAATGACATAGCTGCTCTAGTAATTTAATAGGATCTCTATAATGAACACTCCGCCCTGAAGATGGAAGACTTAGAACTTCATGATCAGGGGAATCATAACCCATAGAACATAATATAAATAATCTGTATAAAACAGTCATACTTTATTCTCACACATGCCAATGCTTTATAGTTAAACATACGCGCATGCACGCACACACACACACACACACACACGTGATGTGCGTCCTGGGGGTCCTGGGGCCTCATTTATCAATATTACAGAGAAACTATTCTAAAATACTTTGTACAAACGGAGTATAGAACGTTCATACGCATAGAAAAAGTGTGATTTATCAAACAATCCTTCGAGCGTCATACACACACGGTAGGAGATCACCAATGATAAATGCCAATTGTTCTCAACCTCAGTGCTCGTACAAGGCCTTGGCTAGGGAAAGGGTTAGCTAACATGCTAAGTAGTTGCACAGTAGCTAAAAAGTAGTAAGTAGTTGAAAAGTTGCTAATTAGCTAAAATGCTAAAGTTGTCCGTGATGAGATTCAAACTCGCAATATTTGGGTAACCATCAGTCTTATGTAACCATGCCAAACATAACATATCATACCAATTTGAATGTCCAGGATTTACATTTACTATGTTACGTCTAGTCTATGAGACCAGGCTGGAAATGCATCACGTCTCAAATCTTCCAACAGAGGAAGACAGACATCTCTCATTCAATTTCCCATTATCTCAGTCTTTTATAGTATTTCAACAATGGTTTCACTTTCACACATGCCTCTAATTGAACTAATGACTGTATTTTATATGGATTATTATTGTAACAAATGCACTGATGTGGTCTAATTATATGATATAGCCTGTCATGTTGCACGAATTTACATTGGAAATCAAAAAATTGAACTCTCACAAATTCACATATTTTCAACATACAATATACATTATTTTCCCCATTCTCTATTCTACCCTTGACAAACAGTTCCCTTATTCCACCACTGGGCAATGTGCGTATGCATGGTCATGGCTGTGCATAAATTTATGCACACTCTCAAGCAAACGTTCATATTGATAAATCTCACACTTTGCGTGGAAATGATCCCATGCATGGTTTACACACAGATTTGTGCCGTTTATATATTCGTTTTTCATACAGGTAGACCTACCTCTATTGTACTGATGTAGACTACTACTATTATAAATGTTTCTAGCCTATTACATTTTCAATCGAATCAAATGTTATTGGTCACATACACATGGTTAGCAGATGTTAATTCGAGTGTAGCGAAATGCTTGTGCTTCTAGTTCCGACCGTGCAGTAACATCTAACAAGTGATCTAACAATTTCACAACAACTACCTTATACACACAAGTGTAAAGGAATGAAGGTGAGTAAATATGGAGGTTTACTATGAAGGTGAGTAAATATGTTTTTAAGTGTAATTTTTTACATTTATACCAATTATTCCAGGCACTTTGTATGGTGTTTACGCGTGTGGATCCAGCAGTCATGCAAGTGTAGCAGATAACATTGATTGACCCGGCCTACAGTAGGACTCTCCATATCATGCAAGTGTCAAGGATGTGTTGGCTACGCTCGCCAAATAGGCTACACAGTAATTGCTAAATGCTTTTGGGAACTTCGGCAGAAAAAGTTAACGTAGATCCAGCGAGGCAAAAAAGACAACGTCGGAGTTTAATTCAATAACAGAAAAGCTGCGAAATGGAGAGTTGAAAATAAATAGAACGGAGGTCCAAAACAGTAGCCTAATGTTTGGGAAAGATTTGGTGAAGTGGTAAAAGAGGATGATAGCACACTATGTTATGTGTGATGATTGTAAGGCGCTATACACATTTGACACTCACACGATTGGGACTTCAAAATAACCAGCCAAGGAAAATGTAGGCTACTGGTTCAGATGGGTTATATGGAATACAAGCCTGAAATCTGGACACTGACTGTAGGTCTATAACTTCTCACATAGCATAATTTAATATGAACTCATGCACAATTAAGCATTTCTTAGAGTAAAATGATACACCAAATGTACATTTTGACTGGGGAACAGGAGGGGAGAAATTAGATTTCTTTCTTTTAGCATCTTGAGAGAATGAATGCACGGTTAGGCACCATCTCTAAAGGTGCTATCTTTATCAAATCAAATCTAATTGTATTGGTCACATACACATATTTAGCAGATGTTATTGCGGGTGTAGTGAAATGCTTGTGTTCCTAGCTCCAACAGTGCAGTAGTATCTAACAATTATTTAGTCTTCTAGGGCAACAAGTAATGACAGAAGAGAAGCTGCATGTATCTAACTACAGACAAGTTGAGTAACAAATTGCCAACCAAAATGTCAGAAATTATATGCAGAAACATAGGCCTTTCTAAAACGGCCTGTCTAAAAAATGTACTGTACAGCGCATTTTCTATATTAGCGGGTTAGGGTCAGGCACGGGCATCAGATGATCACTTTATCACATATAGTTGGGCGATTGCTGATGGGTTATTAGCAATTGCGGGTGGGTGTGGGTAAACAAACAGCTGACCTGCACATCACTCACACACACACACACACACACACACACACACACAGCCCTCCCCATGAACATACACACACATATTCACATACTGGTGTGTGCAAGCTCAGACAGCACTGTGAAATAGATACCCTTAGGACCCCCATAGTTAATTAGGACTATTTATTCTCTGAGTGAGAATCTTTGTCTGCCATTTCTGCCCAGCAGGGATGATGTCATCACTGGAACATACCCATCATTAAAGCACGGACTCTACTCTAACTTGCCTCAGATGCAGACATTCTCACACACAGAGACCAAGTGTTCACCTGGGCATACACACGCTCACACACAGAGAAAGAAAGGACACTTACACATTCTTAAAAGAATGACCAAAGCATAGTGCCATTTTTTAAATTGGTACGCCTGCTAAAATGAGCAATAAAGACAAAGGTGTTGATCAGATGAGGTTACTGTAAAAGCATGTCAGCATCTCCGATCTATTCAAAAAATGTATGGCCCGTACAAATCAAAATTGTATTTGTTACATGCACCGAATACAACTGGTGTAGATTCCCAACAATGCAGAGTTTAAAAATAATAATACAAATAATAGTAGTAACACAAGAGGAATTAAAATGAAATACACAATAATGGAGCTATATACAGGAAATAGGCTACCAATACCAGATCAATGTGCAGAGGAACTGGGCTTATAATCTTAGGGATCATAGCACTGACATAACGTATGGAATGAAGGAACATGCAGATGTTTGATTTGCCAGTTGAATGCTCTTACCACAGGCTTGAGAGCTGCTCCTCATGTTGACCACTTGAACGACTTCAAATTATGATATTTGTGTCAATCCTCAGGTCTTCTTCCTGGTCACAGTCCTGTCTCCTTGGTGATGAGAAATGAGGAGAATGTCCTTGGATAACATAGTGTCTTTCTCAATCTCTGTCTCTCTCCTACCCTCTGCCTGTGTGCTCAAACATCTGTGTAGGACTCCCTCTGTCTCTCTGCTCCCTTTTAGAGTCTTGTAAACCTTCCCCTCTCCGTTTCACTCCCACCCCTCCCTCTTTCTCCCTCATCCACTCCCTCTGTCTCCTTACAAACTTTCCACAAAGCAAAACAACTATCACCGACTCAAGTTCAGAGTGCAGGCCTGAACACACACTCTTTGCACCAGTCTTTTCCTCCATAAAGTCAACCATAAAGAGTCAACTCTTGACACCATACATCATTCTGGAGTGTGATTCTTGTAACTCCATGATCATTCAAGGTAAAGTACAGTATTAGCTACTCTGAGAAGTTGTAGCAATAGCCACATTTAGCCTCTAGATGGAGCTATACATACAGTAAAAGAAGGACAGAGAGGAGGGGAAATAGGGCCTTTGGTAAAGGAGTGCTGTAGGATGGGATCCTGGTTGGTGTTTGGCTACTGACACACCATTTCTCAGTGGAAACACAGGTAGGTGTTCTGAGTGTGCAAATGACTGTCACGTTTACCCTGGTCATGGTCAAACCTAGCCATCTGTCAAAACTGATCTCAAAACCCATTTACTCTGAAACTTCCTTCCCTCGCTCCCACACTCTCTCAGGATGCTTGCTGTGCTAAGCAGTATATCATATGGACTGCATGATGACCCTGGCCTTATATTTACTAGTCCCAGTGGAGCCCAGCCTCTGGCTGGGTCAATCTATAACGCAACATTTAATCACTTTTCAAGAAGACTAGATTACATACAGGTAACTGCCAAAATAAAGGAAACACCAACATAAAGTGTCTTAATAGGGTGTTGGGCCACCATGAGCCAGAACAGCTTCAATGTGCCTTGACATAGATTCTACAAGAGTCTGGAACTCTATAGGAGTGATGTGACACCATTCTTCCTCGAGAAATGACATAATTTGGTCTTTTGTTGGTGGAAAATGCTCTCAGGTGCTGCAGCAGAATCTCCCGTAAGTGTTCAATGGGTTGAGATCTGGACACACACACACACACACACACACACACACACAGTCTTACACACACACACACACACACACCCTCTTTAAACCCCCTATGCTCCTTAGAGACCCCTCTTTCAAAGTCACTGAGATCTCTTCTTCTAGCCATAAACAATGGGCAACTGGGCATTTTTATACATGACCCTAAGAATGGTGGAATGTTAATTGGTTAATTAACTCAGGAACCACACCTGTGTGGAAGCACCTGCTTTCAATGTACTTTGTGTTTACTTATTTTGACAGTTACCTGTATGTTTCATATCACTCACTACACTCCTATTCAGACATACAACTTAAAGACTCCTTATACAGTTAGGCTAGAAAGCAGAGGGTAATTTCTCCCTATATACTGTAGCTTAGTCAAGAATAGCTAAGCCATAGTGATGGCATCCTAAACCAGTGGTTCCCAACCATGGGTACATGGACCCATGGGGGTACTTGGACTATCCACGGGAGGTACTTGAGAAGACTCATGAGACCATAGGCTTACAGGTAAAATGCATGAGGGGGTACATCAGGGGTACTCCGTGCAAAGCAAAATTCAGTTGGTGGTACAGTAATCAAAAAAGGGTGTGAACAACTGTCCTAAACATTAGGCAGAGCCATAGAGACAAACACAGAGAAAAACGGCAAGCATCTTGTGTCCGAACAGAATGGGTCTTTATTTATTCAGGAAATGAAAGAAAACAGATTGTAATCAACACACCATTTAAATACAAAACAAACAAACATTTTAATCGACATTATATCTATTTTGCATATCAAAGAACCATTGAGTAATAATTACAATCGGTACACCTCAAACCACTTTTGTGAATCCATACACCAACTCAAATTTAGAAATTAGTTACTTTAACAATATTACAAAGATTTAGCTTAAAAAATTATTCAAATTAAAATATCTATGCAATTAGCCTCTTAAAATTGTATATATTGCCACATAAAAATACAAAATAATATCAATGACATACAATATGAAAAATGATTAAAAGTATTCTACTATTAAATTAAATTTAAAAAATGAAAATGAAATGAAATAGAAATATGCATGAAAAAGTATCTCTTTTTGTTAGCAAAACACTATCCAAAATAATTACAATCATTTACATCAGTACAAAGATATCTGGATTTAAAAATAGTTGCAATGAAAAGGGGTTTCTTTTCTGACAGTAAAAAATGACACTGTGGATCAGAAATATGCAAAATATGCAATGAAAAAAATAAATCTGCATTAAAAAGGTTTACACTGTAATTCTTACTTTTTATACAAACATTAGAAACAGTATTGCACGTCACAACACAGAATCGAGGTTAGTCAGCCTTTCAAAATGTGTTATATTCAAGTTTCAGAGCATCTATGAGGAGAGGCACCGCGGGCCTCGATGCAACAGGGGGAGAATCTCAAGTGTCTTCCATGAATATAATAGAACCCTCAATGTTTCCTTCCTTCAAATAAACGGTGTAAAGCTGAACTTATATATCAACCACGTAGACATATTAAAACAGTTATATAGTAATACATCAATATATACATAATGACATGATTTTTGAAATAGTTTGTTTCTTTTTGTCTTTCAACAGAGCCCAGCTTAATAACATAATTAGAATATTAGGAAAACTAAAATATGTATAATAATAATAATAATAATAACAAACCTATTGAAATAAAAAATACAATCAAAATCAAATAGTTATTTGTCTACTAAAAAGTGAAATAAATATGATTCTTAAAAAAACAAAGACACACACATTCAGTGCCTTCGGAAAGTATTCAGACCCCTTGACTTTTTCCACATTTTGTTATGTTTCACCCCTATTCTAACATTTATTAAATCGTTTTTTCCCCTCATCAATCTACACACAATGCCCCATAATGACAAAGCAAAAACAGGTTTTTAGAAATATTTGCAAATGTATTAAGAACCTTTACTCAGTACTTTGTTGAAGCACTTTTGGCAGCGATTACAGCATCGGGTCTTCTTGGGTATGACCCTACAAGCTTGGCACACCTGTATTTGGGGAGTTGCTCCCATTCTTCTCTGCAGATCTTCTCAAGCTCTGTCAGGTTGGATGGGGAGTGTTGCTGCATAGCTATTTACAGGTCTCTCCAGAGATGTTCGGTGGGGTTCAAGTCTGGGCTCTGGCTGGGCCACTCAAGGCCATTCAGAGACTTGTCCCAAAGCCACTCCTGCGTTGTCTTGGCTGTGTGCTTAGGGTCGTTGTCCTTTTGGAAGGTGAACCTTCACCCCAGTCTGAGGTCTTGAGCGCTCTGAAGCAGGTTTTCATCAAGGATTTCTCTGAACTTCCCTTCATTCATCTTTACCTTGATCCTGACTAGTCTCCCAGTCCCTGCCGCTGAAAAACATCCCCACAGCATGATGCTGCCACCACCATGCTTCACCGTAGGGATGGTGCCAGGTTTACTCCAGACGTGACGTTTGGAATTCAGGCCAAAGAGTTCAATCTTGGTCTCATCAGACCAGAGAATCTTGCCTTTTGGCAAACTCCAAGTGGGCTGTCATGTGCCTTTTACTGAGGAGTGGCTTCCGTCTGGCCACTCTACCATAAAGGCTTGAATGGTGGAGTGCAGCAGAGATGGTTGTCCTTCTGGAAGGTTCTCCAATCTCCACAGAGGAACTCTAGAGATCTGTGTGACCATCGGATTCTTGGTCACCTCCCTCCCCCGTTTGCTCAATTTGGACGGGCGGCCAGCTCTAGGAAGAGTCTTGGTGGTTCCAAACTTCTTTTATTTAAGAATGATGGAGGCCACTGTGTTATTGGGGACCTTCAATGCTGCAGAAGTGTTTTGGTACCCTTCCCCAGATCTGTCCCTCGACACAATCCTGTCTCGTAGCTCTACGGACAATTCCTTCGACCTCTTGGCTTGGTTTTTGCTCTGACATGCACTGTGTGCCTTTCCAAATCATGTAAAATCAATTGAATTTACCGCAGGTGGTCATGCTATAGAAACATCTCAAGGATGATCAATGGAAACAGGATGCACCTGAGCTCAATTTCGAATGTCATAGCAAAGGGTCTGAATACTTATGTAAATAAAATGTCTAAAAACCTGTTTTTGCGTTGTCATTATGGTGTATTTTTTGTAGATTGCTGAGGATTTGTATTAATTTAATCAATTTTAGAATAATGCTGTATCATAACAAAACGTGAAAAAAGTCAAGGGGTCTGAATACTTTCCGAAGGCACTGTACAAAGTAACAGTGTTCAACATATTACTCAAATTCCTCAACAAACAGCACAAGGAGTCAAGTGTTACAGGACAATGGTGACAATGTAAAAGCGAGCTCTGTTCTGTTCTGAGCACAACACCAACCACACCGCGAACGCCGTACAAGAACTCTCGAGTACAAGTAGGGTGGCTGGTGGCTAAAGGATCCTTCATTTGCTTTGAAGCTGTTGCTCATCATTTTTTGGCTACCATTTTGTAGAGCCAGTCATCATAGCTCAGCACCCTGTTAGTTTACAGAGAGACGGGCAGAAACACATTCCCTGTAACAACGGGACTCCGTTTGAATATATTAGAACGTATTAGATAACTTCTTCCTTCACATAGAAAAACCTAAGACCACCGCCTCCTCACACCATTTCTTAAAGAAGTCATTATGAAAAAATTGTATTCAATAAATCATCTGGTAGAATTATAAATAGGTAGAAGTTTGTTAGAACAGAATTCTTCATGAGTAATGAAATGGAGCAAAATAGGTTGTTACCCAAACCACGTCCGCATTGTATCAGCTATCTAACTGCTAGGGTGAAAATGAGTCAAGGATCAAATCATCCAAGGGAAAAGAGAGGGAAATATAGAAAGGGAAGTGCATAATATATTATCAAAAGTGATTAGAGATGCTTGGGACAGGGAGGGGGTCACAAGTTCAAGACGTAACAAATAAATCATCTAATAATACAGTATGTGAATAAATGAACATAAAATCGTATCCCCATAGAGTAGTAACAGCAACACTTGACACCTGACCTACGGATACCAAGGACTCCACACCAGGGCATGAAACACAGAAACACTATGACACAGGAATAACAGGGATATTACACTGTAGAGATACAGACATGTACAGTACCATACAGCTGATATGCTAATGCACCAGCAGGTCATTGCTCACAGAGAGAGGGATTGTCCCTGAAAAGTATTTAAGAGCGATATCCTCAAAGGGTCACAGTTAGAAAAAACAAAGAACACAGTTAATATATATTCTGCAGACCAAAATGTTTTATTATTATAAGTGAAGGGGTGTGTCTTTGTCATCTTTCACTAGCAGGACATAAAACGGGGCCACTTTCTATAGGTCTGGAGTCTCATAACTAGTAATTACTGTACATATGAGAGACAGATTTTTTATAGAACAGTTTCATCCAACTGCAAAATTCATAGCCTGATAACACAACCCAGGAACAAATATTGGACAGATGCTTCCTTACGAATCCTTCTCCATGACAACATTTGAACAGCAGTATGGATTAGCCAACTAGCGTAACACATGGCACACTGCACCGCATAAACACACATCTCCCAGTCGTATGCCTGTAGTTAGCTGATCCAGCCAGGCTACTGTGTGTGTTTTGGTCTTTTAAGTGCTTTGCTACATTAGAGTAACCACAGTAACTATAAAAAGGTGGGGAGGAAAGGAGGGGTGAAGGCAAAATATTGTGATGTTCTCATTCTTGTATATCTACATTGTTACTAAACTAAAACCTCTGTCCACACACTAACAAGACCCACACAGACAGCACAGAGACGACACTAGCCACTGACTAAACACCACTCAGCTTCTCAACAGCTTCTTCACTCCTCACAAACCACCACGTCACAAAATGGTGGCATCCCCTAGTCTAGAACCAATATAGCATTTTTTTGTATAAGTATGTCGGATCAAACAACGTATCAACATCAATCCATGCTAGATGTTTTAAGTAAGTAGTTTTAATGTATTTTTCTTGATCGCCGTGGTATTTATTTTTCTTACACCTAGGCTTCTATTTTTTTTGTTCATGCTACTCACAGTAGGATTTTAGTGGTTTCTGTTACTGTATATGATATCTGTTTATGTATGATATCTGTTTATGTATGATATCTGTTATATGATATCTGTTTATGTATGATATCTGTTATATGATATCTGTTTATGTATGATATCTGTTATATGATGTATGTTTATGTATGATATCTGTTATATGATATCTGTTTATGTATGATATCTGTTGTATGATATCTGTTTATGTATGATATCTGTTGTATGATATCTGTTTATGTATGATATCTGTTATATGATATCTGTTTATGTATGATATCTGTTATATGATATCTGTTTATGTATGATATCTGTTGATATCTGTTTATGTATGATATCTGTTATATGATATCTGTTTCCTGCATGTGTTGGTTAAGTCTATCCTGCATGTGTTGGTTAAGTCTATCCTGCATGTGTTGGTTAAGTCTATCCTGCATGTGTTGGTTAAGTCTATCCTGCATGTGTTGGTTAAGTCTATCCTGCATGTGTTGGTTAAGTCTATCCTGCATGTGTTGGTTAAGTCTATCCTGCATGCACAAACATGCATTTTAATTTTCAAATTCTATTCTTCCATGGCAATGGGGGCCATGAGTGTTTGAGTGCAGACTGCATTTCATTTTCAAGATGACGGTTTACAGATGCTGTTAATATATAACACCTATACATCTATTCATATATCATGTATAGCAGCAAAGCTTCTAATATAGCTTGTGATTAAAAATGTTAAATAGAGTTAATACAAACCAGATTCATATTTATAGTTGTATTTTTTCAGGTCAAAATGAGAGCAAAAATAACCCTATCATTTTTGTACCTCTTCCCCAATAAGGAAAAAGAGAACATAGCAACAATTAACTATTACAGTCTGTTTTGTGGCAGAAGTGTATCCCTTTTATGATTCCTATCATTTTGCTACCTTTGGTAAATGACCTGGGGCAGGCGTCCAGATTATAGAATCAAGGTTATCCCAGAAACAAGGACACGCTACACCCACTAGGGGATGGCGAGCAGCAGACAAACAGACAGACAGACAGACAGACAGGCTGCCCCATGCAAAGACATTCTCATATCTACGTTAAATCTCACATATAAAAATAATTTGAAAAACTACATAAAATCTATCTCTTTTTAAATATCCTCTTAAAAAACATGAAGGTACCACAAAAAAAGTTGTCAGAGCCTGAGATGTGAAGGGGGGAGGGGGGGGGGGGGGGGGGGGGGTGAAAAACTGAGGCTTGTAATGTTTGGCTGCTACAAAAGATAGATATATTGTATACTGTTATGTACTCTATACTGATAGCTTACGGTAAGAAACAGGGCGATGACACTTTTTCCTGCCTGGCGATGTCTCTCATCCTTGACTGTTGCTTCTGACCATGTCTCCATAGTGACATGTGATCGCGTTTCTCTTCAGTTCCAGCGGAAGTGAATCTGCCTTGGGCGGTCAGCACCCTCTTTGACCAGCGGCTTGTGGAACTCTCGGCCGGCGCGGGAGTGGATGTTAGCCCAGCAGAACTCACAGTAGTACTGCAGGCAGGTCACGTTGGCGCAGAAGAAAGGGGCAAACTTCCCCCCACAACGTGCCCCCTGGCACTCATCACAAAGCTGGTCATCCAGCACATAGGGCTTCACCTCCACCTGCAGGGGTACAGGGGTACAAGGGTACAGGGGTACAGGGGCATGGATGGGATGAGAAGTGGAATACTCAGACACAGCACAGATACATACACTGAGTGTACAAAACATTAGGAACACCTTCCTAATATTGAGTTGCACCCCGTTTTGCCCTCAGAACAGCCTCAATTTGTCAGGGCATGGACTCTACAAGGTGTCAAAAGCGTTCCACAGGGATGCTGGCCCATGATGACTCCAATGCTTCCCACAGTTGTGTCAAGTTGGCTGGATATCCTTTGGGTGGTGGACCATTCTTGATACACACGGGAAACTGTTGAGCGTGAAAAACCCAGCAGCGTTGCGGTTCTTGACAAACTCAATCCGGCGCGCCTGGCACCTACCACCATCCATACCCTGTTCAAATGCCCTTAAATATTTTGTCTTGCCCATTCACCCTCTGAATAGCACACATACACAATCCATCTCAATTGTCTCAAGGCTTAAAAATTCTTCTTTAACCTGTCTACACTGATTGAAGAGGTGAGATCATAGCTTTCACCTGGATTCACCTGGTCAGTCTATGTCATGGAAAGAGCAGGTGTTCCTAATGTTTTGCAAGCTCAGTGTATACTGAGAAAGCCAATAGGATAAGTGTATATTTGACCGGCAGAAAATCTACAGTATGGCGGCAGACGGCGTTATGCTAACCCAACTTTTATGCCTTTCCATAACCCCTGACCTTAACCTCAGTGAAACAACCTAAATGTAACCTAAGCCTGACATTTGTTACTAAACCTAACCTTAATTAATTTCGACCAGTATGCCTAAATTAAGTTTTTGTTCTGCCTGTCGAATATCCAAATAATATATCTATAAAATAATAGGTATGGATGTAAATACATGTAGCATACAGCATGTAAATACACTGAGAAAGCACAGTTAAAATGCTGGTATACATAGTGAGAGATGAACATGCTACTATACAAACAAGGACAGGGTTGAGGCTCTGTGAGATTTAAAGACAAAGGAGTCAGCGCTGATAAATGGAACTAATTCAATCAGCACTAACAAGCGTTCTCTTCTCCATAGCAACCACCGTCTAACTATCTGCGTGTGATGCTGAGGGAACACACACACTCTTTTCCTTTGAACAACAAATCCTCAGGAGGACTGATCCTCACACGCTCCCTCTCTTACTCTCTCTCTCTCTCTCTCTCTCTCTTCATCCCTAGAAAATCATGAGGAGAATGTCTCTGACAGGATTGTGTGGTTAATGAGAGGGAGCGGTAGGTGGGAGGGAGGGAGGGAAGGATGGCAGGGAAAGAGGGAGGAAAAGAGGGAGAAAGGGAGGAGGGCTATACCCGCTTGTCAATGTCTCCATGTTGCAGCTGGACGAATCTGGCGCTGATAGCAGCGATGTAACTCTGCTGATTGGAGAAGGCCACGCGCCCCGCCCCTTTTGGGTACTTGAGCTCTGGATCGGTGTCGATGCCAGCGTAGCAGACCCCCCCATAGAGACGGTCCATAATCATGGCCAACTCCACTGGAGAGAGATGAGAGAAAGAGACAGAACAGAAGAAACGAGAGAGAATGGGGGGAGGAGATGAGGAGGTGACACATGAGTAGGTGAGATGGGGGAGGGGCACGAGAGAAAGAGTGGAGGAGGGGGTTGTCAGATGAATTATACGAGATGTGATTACACGGGGGAAACATTGCCAGCTTTCAGACGGTCCATATTACTTCAAACACAACATCTGTTTATCTATTTACCATCACCAACATGAGCATACCGATCCAATTACATACTGAGTAGATCAACTAGAGCAGAGCTGCCCAACCCTCTACTTGGAGAGCTACTGTCCTGTAGGTTTTCTCTCCAACCCTAATCTAGCACACCTTAATAATTAGCTGGTTGATAAACTGAACCGGGTTAGACTGGGGTTGGAGTGAAAAACTACAGGAGTGTTGGAGAGCTCTGTGATAGTGGGAAATTGTGTGTGTGTGTTTACCTGCTCTGAGAGGGCGGGGAACGCCTCCTACGAAGATGGTCTTTCGAGGATCCAGAGCCTGAGAGCCATCCATCACAAAGTCACTGTCACTCAGGTTCCATGGACGAATCTGGACCTAGAGACACACACCCATACACACATATCCCATACATTTAATCATCGCCAGATAGAATTACACAGTGTAGGTGTTGCTAGTCTCACAGATGTCCTTGCTGATGGCAATGGCCCTACAGAGAGCTGGGTTTGTGTTGGACTCACAGGCTTGTCTTTGATGGTGGGGCTGGAGACACAGAGGTAGAGCTTGCCGTCCTCCTCCATGCAGGCCTTGATCAGAGCCTGCACTGAGCTCTCCTCCTGGAACAGCAGGAAGGCGTAACCTAGGCAACACACACAACACACTCTCAGGGGAATGCACCTGGAAAGCATATCCAATAGTGGGGGAAAATACTGCTACAAATACACTGAATTATTCCCATTTGACCAAGTACTATATATACAGACTATGTAGGTAGTCATAATGGAAAGAGAATGTGGGTTAACTTAGCTGTGGTGTCTCCTCCAGCAGTCACAGGGACTTCATTGATAGCTACAGGCCATATATATATACAGTATACGGTGCTAAGACATACCTTTATGACATACCTTTATGTCAGTTTCAGTTAAAGAAATTCTGAGCGAAGCTTTACCTTTCGGGGGGAAGTAGGATTTGCTCTCAGCCTTGTGTGGCCAGTCCACCACCAGGTGGCCAAAGCGACGGAAACTGTTGGTGATCTCATCTGACGAGAGAAAGATAGAAGGAGGGAGCAGGGAGCAGGGGGAAAGAAGAAGGAACCAACGTGAGTAAGATCAACCATTCACACCACCATATAAACTGGCACAGACAAACTGTCACTGAACCAACAAGATTGTGTTATGCTCTTCCTTCTCTCACCTTCATCTATGTCAGGGGGAAGGCCGCCCACAAACACTTTGCGGGAGAAACACTCAAGGCGCTCCCCGTTTGGGTGGGGGTAACAGTTAGTGTCAAGCCCTGGGACGCCCTGGTTACCGTGCCCGTCATCAAGGAGGCTGTCTTCAATGGGGAACAGGGACGAGCGGCCTGGAGAAGAGGAGGTCAGAGGTCAGACCGCATAGATAATGACATCCACATAGATACACACAAACATACATACAGTCACATCACAAGGGACCCATACTTCTGCTGTACATATTCAATATTTGGGGGTTTGTAAACAACAGAAGCAACCAATGGTTCTGTCCTATCTCTGTTATAACACCCACTGACAGTTACTAGATTGAACACTCATGGAGCCCAATGGCTTAATGTTATATATCTCAGAGGAGGCTGGTGGGAAGAGCTATAGGAGGACAGGCTCATTTTTATGGCTGGAATGGAATAAATGGAAAAGTATCAAACCTATGGACAACACATTTTTGACTCTGTTCCATTAATTCCATTCCAGCCATTACAATGAGCCCTTCCTCCTATAGCTCCTCCCACCAGCCTGCTCTGATATACTTCTCGTTTTATAATGAATCACATGATAAATGCACAGGGTCTATAACAACATGTGCCATGGCTATTGACAACTGTTATCAGGCTTTGTGCATTGTAGCTACAATGTAAAGTATAAACATGAAGTGAAAGAGGATTATGTGCAATCTAGTATAGATGTGCTGTAAGACCAAGACACGCAGCCATGAATTCTCCAGCCAGAGCTCTGTGACTGACTGACAGACAGCAGACAGAGAGGACAGGATAGAGGTGTGGTATGAAAGCAGTAGCAGGGGTTAGAGTAATGGACTGAGGAAAACATATGGTTGACTGAGTCTGAAACCTATAGCAATGTGCTATGTCTGGATGTAAACACATATTGTGCAGCACAGTGACCTGTAACATTGTACAATCAAAAACAAAAAGCAAATGCTGGTACAAGAAGCAACTGCTTGGGACACCACGTATTATTCATACTAAATAAAAAAAATTGTCTCCCACATCAGTTAAAGGCCCAATGCAGTCGTTTTGTATCAATATCAAATCCTTTCTGGGTAACAATTAAGTACCTTACTGTAATAGTTTTCCATTAAAATTGAAAAATATATACATTATACATTATACAAATATATACAAAAATTATTCTTCAAGGAAGAATTTTGCTAGGACTGTCTGGGAGTGGTCTGAGTGGAGAGGGAAAACTTAAAACTAGCTGTTATTGGCAGAGAGGTTTGGAACTTTGTTATTGGTCTATTAACCAATTTACCGCCTGGTGATAACACCAGGCAAGCAGAAACTCCCGCCCATGCTAACACACTGATTAGAAGGTCCTTTGTGGATTGTATTTTCAACCAGTAACTATCAGGAAATAACACTGATAAAAAAGACACACTTTTACAGTGCTAGTTTCATCAGCTGTTTTACAATATGATACAAAACACAGGAAAATATATTATTGTGACTGAACTGAGCCTTTTCACGGTTGGTGATGAGTCATGCTGACACTAGAAACACTGAATTGTTTGTATCCAAACACTGTTTTGGTAGCTGCAGTTCAGTAGCGTTAAACCATGCTGTGTAGTGTATGTACACGCAACACACATGACACAGACTGCACGTCACATGAAGGCGGCTTTACCTCGACGTCTCCCATAGCTCCTTGCTGTACGTAAACAAAGTAAAGAGTGGTTTTATGCCCTGCAGACATTCCTCGCAAAGTAAAGCACCCACTGACCTGGCTGGTACTACTGACACTACAGAGCAATCAAAGTATGGCCCTCTAGTACCTCGTACCATTATTTACCCCTACCCCCTTTCATCTCCTTCATCTCCTCCTCATCTGACTGCATGGTTGGAGTCACAAGCTTGTCATTACGTTTCCCTCCACAGTTTTTATGCGAGTAATGTCATTGTGTATAAAAAAAAGTGTAATGGAAACAGGAAGTGTCAGTTTTATAAATGTTGACAGATCATTTGTTCGTTCGACATAGTGGGATCTTTTTGTGTCGTTAAAATTAATTATGCAACAAATTGTGGTGGAAATGATTACTTGCGCAATTGTAGATAGAATAACTAGCATGTGGAGGTACATTTGCTGCCATGCGATGCTATGCTGGTGGTCCTCCCACTGCAACTTGGAAATGCATGCACAGTTTAGGCTACAGGGTGGTGAAAGTGCACGGTGATGAGCTTGATGCTCCTTTCCAATAAATATTGAGGGTCTTAATTTGTATGCCAGTGGCACGATGATCAGTGCTTAGCTGCCAATTAACAAATACAAATGATCTTACTCTTATCCATCTCATCATATAACCTAACCTGTCCAGCCCTTACGAAAAAATATTGCAGTCAGAGTGCAGTATAACCTCAGTACACTGCAGTATAACTGCAGTGTGCTGCAAATACTGTGTCCAAAATAATACAGTTTGTTTTACTGCAGTAATTTTGCAGTGTAACTGTGGTTATTCTGCAATTACCGCATCCAAAATACCACAGTCGACTGCAGTTACTGCACTTTTACTGCAGTTTCAAAGCGAACTGTTCTGAGTGTGCAAAAAACGAGATTGGGCAAATTTGTCATTTATCACAACAGTTTTTTGTGACCAAAAAATTGGAGTGGAAAATGCAATGGAAACACAAACATGTTTTTTTATTGGATACATGAAATCTTAAACGCAAAACTGTTTAAAAAAAATGTACACTATGTCTTTTATCTTTTTATCCGCAACAAAGCCAGTCTGATGAAAACACACCTCGGGTGGGTATTTTTGTTGTTGCAGATTTGATCAAATTCGCATGAAAACCTTTCGCTAATTGGATGGAAACATAGCAGCTTTGTTTCAAGCAGGACTGTAGTCTATATTGTAAACCGCGCTAGTCTGAGGACCAGCCTCATGGAAACAACACAAGGCCTCTAGTCATGTGACCTAGCCTACATCCGCCTCGCCGAATGCTGGTCATGTGACTTAGACAACTAGGCATTTCACTTCATCATGTGAAAGACACTATTAAACATTCCTCTTGGACATACAGTACTTCATTATCTTAAACCACAGTAGGATTACAACAACAATGCATATCCCTCATGAGGTTTTTAGAGTTGACATGATGGCTGATTTTGTCCTATAGAGTCTATATACATATATAACAGGAGGCATGTTTATTACACTGTTACTACAGTCTACTGTCAGTCTAACTGACACACACACACAGTACAGCATAGGAGAACCAACACTACTCGTTAAACAAAGCAATCCAGCACGGTCCACTATAGAGAAGGGTATATCCCAACACAAATGAAGTTCAGAAAAGTGACAGAAATGTCCATCCTACACATACTGTCTAGCCTGCTTCTCGAACTAGCCTGGTTAAGCGTCCCCAATGTGATAATCATGATATGGAAACATTTACACTGAAACATTTCTAAAAGAGATGGAAAAAGAGACACAAGCTGGCGTTGGCCAGGAGAGATAATTACCATTGAGCATGAGCAGGCCGTCGGCTCCGGGGTGAGGGCATCCCACACGGCCTGACATTAGAGAGAGACACACACACACACACACAACACACACACACACACACACATACACACAGGGATGAAACTCTCAGCAGATGGAGAGGCCAGGGCGAGGCCATCACGGGCACGGCCATGTATATGGAGCAGCAGCACCCTTGTCACATGGCTATAGCCTACTGAGCTGTAGTGTCAGAAACAGAACACAGAACAATACCCTGTTGATCCATGGAGACAGCTTGAGCTGGAAAAAAGATATATATATATAGAACTTGCTTAGCATGTTTAGCTACAGAGAATGTTACCTAGAATGCAATGAGGGAGCCTTAATGCAAAACCTGAATCACTTGCTGTTATGTAGACATCGCCAACTTCCTGGTTATCTAAATGTTTTATCACAAAGTAAAACCCTGAATCAATTTGGGTTAACCCTAATGAAGTATCAGAAGCAAATGTCAGTTATTTAATGGAAAGAACCTCAGACGTGTGAACAGAGAAAGAATGCATACCGGCAAATGATTTGATCTCCAGTTGAAAAAGAAGCAACCCTTTTTCCACTGCCATGTTAGCATGGTAAATCTCCCATGCCCAATTAGCTAAGCTAATTTCTAAAGCCCTGTTAGGTTTGTGCTTGCCTTCTGCTTCTGCTCTGTTAGCTTAGCCCTGTGCCTAGCAGTCAGGGCTATAAATGGCAAAGACCACCCTCCCCTACCGTCCCCTCCCCTCCACCCTCCTCTCCGCACTCCTCTGGCTGTCACATGCTGTGTGTCAATGTGTGATCATGTCTAAATTTAGTCTGTTTCCCTCTGGTTTTCTGTGCTGTGAATACTGGCCTATGTCGGCAGAGCGATGGGTCAGTAACCAGAAGGTCGCTGGTTCGAATCCATGAGCCAACTAGGTGAAAAGTCTGCCGGTGTGCCCTTGAGCAAGGCACTTAACACTAATTATTCCTGTAAGTGGCTCTGGATAAGACTGTCTGCTAAATGACTAAAATGTCTGCTCTATCTGCTCCTGCAGGCTAAACAAGAAATTCAACTCAGAGTCCTGGACAGGTGGAGTACAGGACACTGGCTGTGAGAATGACATTGCTATTTAGACTAGTAAATAATGAACAATAATAAAAGTCTTTCAGGGGTAGTATACTGTGCCAAATTCAATGTAAGGTATTGTGCTGTATACTGTAAATTTAGAATTATCTCTCAGTCTCTGCCATATAGGCTTAGGAGCCTCCTGTCTGTGGTTTTGGGGGAGTATGTTGAAGCCAGTAGGCTTAACCATGTGTGTAGCTAGGAGTCATTTTACACTGACTGCAGTTTACCTGGATAGAGTCTCTTCTCAAAATCCAGCACCTGGGTCAGCCCTGTCACCCTACTCCTGGGCCAGCCCAGTCACCCTACTCCTGGGCCAGCCCTGTCACTCTACTCCTGGGCCAGCCCTGTCACCCTACTCCTGGGCCAGCCCAGTCAACCTACTCCTGGGCCAGCCCAGTCACTCTACTCCTGGGCCAGCCCTTTCACCCTACTCCTGGGCCAGCCCTGTCACTCTACTCCTGGGCCAGCCCAGTCACCCTACTCCTGGGCCAGCCCTGTCACCCTACTCCTGGGCCAGCCCTGTCACTCTACTCCTGGGCCAGCCCAGTCACCCTACTCCTGGGCCAGCCCTGTCACCCTACTCCTGGGCCAGCCCTGTCACCCTACTCCTGGGCCAGCCCTGTCACTCTACTCCTGGACAAGCCCTGTCACCCTACTCCTTGCCCAGCTCTGTCACTCTACTCCTTGGCCAGACCTGTCACTCTACTCCTGGGCCAGCCCTGTCATTCTACTCCTGGGCCAGCCTTGTCACCCTACTCCTGGGCCAGCCCTGTCACTCTACTCCTGGGTCAGCCCTGTCACCCTACTCCTGGGCCAGCCCTGTCACTCTACTCCTGGGCCAGCCCTGTCACCCTACTCCTGGGCCAGCCCAGTCACCCTACTCCTGGGCCAGCCCAGGCACTCTACTCCTGGGCCAGCCCTTTCACCCTACTCCTGGGCCAGCCCTGTCACTCTACTCCTGGGCCAGCCCTGTCACCCTACTCCTGGGCCAGCCCAGTCACCCTACTCCTGGGCCAGCCCTGTCACCCTACTCCTGGGCCAGCCCTGTCACTCTACTCCTGGGCCAGCCCTGTCACTCTACTCCTGGGCCAGCCCTGTCACTCTACTCCTGGGCCAGCCCAGTCACCCTACTCCTGGGCCAGCCCTGTCACCCTACTCCTGGGCCAGCCCTGTCACCCTACTCCTGGGCCAGCCCTGTCACCCTACTCCTGGGCCAGCTCAGTCATCCTACTCCTTGTCCCTGTGAGGAGTGTCCTACCCTATCCTATCAGGACAGAGAGTGCTGCCAGGCTGCCTGAATCCTGTCTGTCCGTGTGCCCCAGGTTAAGCAGTAGCAGTAGCAGCAGGATCAGGGCTGTAAGTTAATTTAAAGGCACAGCCGGTGGTGGCAGTAATACTCACTCTTACCAGGGAGAACATAAGCTGCTCGCTCTGGGGAAAACAACATGCCTCGAGGAGTGAGCAGGAAGCCTGTCAGTTCCTTGGGAAAGAGTATGCTGCGCCTCAAATGCATTCCCCCTAATCACCATTCTCCACAATCAAGTAAGTATGAGAATTAAAGACAGTGGGGAGGGAGTAAATAAGTAGTGTCTCACCCTTCATTGGATCCTGCTCCGCCCGCATGATGTCAATCAGAGAGCTTTCCAGTGAGTGCATGTTTAGACTGTCGTACATTCTAGATCGATCCTGAGGGGAGAGAGGGAGAGAGGGAAGGACAGAGATATGAAGGCTTAAACAACTGGGGAAAAAACTGTCAAACTGAAACACACACATACAACAACTGGAACCCTGCAGTGGTCTGGTACATACTGGTAGATACTGTAGGCATGGGTAAGCCTGTGGGTGTGGCTTAATATTTCCACATGTGGACAGCACATCCATGGATAAAAAGCGAATCTGTATTTATTCACTTCAGGGGTACTAAGGTATGCTTGTGAGCAGAATAGACCCAATGATGGATTCACCAGGAACTCTGGAGCACGTCGAGAGAGAGAGAGAGAGAGAGAGAGAGAGAGAGAGAGAGAGAGAGAGAGAGAGAGAGAGAGAGAGAGAGAGAGAGAGAGAGAGAGAGAGAGAGAGAGAGAGAGAGAGAGAGAGAGAGAGAGAGAGAGAGAGAGAGAGAGAGAGAGAGAGAGAGAGAGAGAGAGAGAGAGAGAGAGAGAGAGAGAGAGAGAGAGAGAGAGAGAGAGAGAGAGAGAGAGAGAGAGAGAGAGAGAGAGAGAGAGAGAGAGAGAGAGAGAGAGAGAGAGAGAGAGAGAGAGAGAGAGAGAGAGAGAGAGAGAGGAAACCAGATCCAGGTATTTAACCAGAGTGCTTGCTGGGATGGGATGGAGGTTATTATGAACTCATCAGAGGGGCAATAAGACAGACCGCTGTACAGTAGATCTAAACCAGAGGCCACTCAACCTTTATAACATACCACAGATGGCAGAGCCTTTAGAAGACATAGAAAATGGTTTATACAGATCTGTGCCCTCTCCCGGTTGAGAACATGAGGCGAGATAGTAAAAGGTCATATCAGCACCTCTCACAACTTAATATTTACACTCTTATCTAATTAGACAATAAAAACATTTTCTACGTGCCGAACATGAGATGCTAGACGTATGTTCATCACATAGCCAGACCACCACTCAACAGTACTCCACACACTACTTCTCCACACACAGGATTAAAAACACTCATCTAAAAGTGGTCCAGTGGTCAATCTGTGTGTGATTTTTAGCCTAATGTTGGGCTAACGTTTACTGCCTGACTCTGAGGCATCAGTCAGGGCCCCTGACGGTAAGAGGAAGGGCAGAGAGAAAAGGCCATTGGTTGGATAATACCAGATTATTACAGGCAGCACAGCCAGGTTCCCTCCAGGCCTGTTTATAGCTGGGCTTTACACAGAGGAAAAAACAACATGGCCGTTAAATATCCTATAGCCTGTCATCGGGTGGACATTCTAGTTTATGTGATGCTGTAGCAACTGAAGGAGTGTTGCCACACTGTCACCGAATAAGAATGTAGTACAGGTCTGTGTAGTATAACTTCCTTTATATGGTATGACATATCTTATGAAGGATTTATAAAGGCATTATTATGGAATGATCGAAGCGTGTAGGAATGTACACTCCACGGAATAGGCAGTAGGTCACCTCTCTTTCTCTCCCAGTGCCAGCATACACCCCTCTCTCTCTCCCTCTACATATCTCTGTCAATGACGTTCACATCATGATGAAACACAAATGCAAAAAGCCCTATCCAAACATAACACAGAGGAAGGAAGGAAAAGAGAAGAGACGTGTATGGAATCTGAGGAATTGCTAGTCGGACACTGTTTATGGAAATGAACAATTCATGGAGCCTCGCCTGCTTCCTGGAAGAGGAAGAGCAGAGCCATGACAGAAGGGAGAAAGTGATGAGGGGATTACTTTGAAAAATACATCAGGGGAATAACTAGCGTGTTTTTCCAGTCTCCACCTGGGAACATACAGTATGGCGACGGTGGCCCACCCAAAGATCCTTTCTTAAGGCCTTCTGCCTCCAGTTTCCCCCTTTGTACTTAAAAGGTCAGAACTGTGCTGTGCATAATTAGATGACATCAGTTATGGCTCTTGAAGTATGTGTACATAGAGCTATAACAACTCCCATCCTGAAATAGACTCAGGTGAAACCTGCTAAACGTGGTGTTAAAGTAGCTTTAAAGCAGCCCTACTCCCTGACACCTCCCACTATGGCAGAAATAAATAACACTGCTCCCGTCTGATTGAAATGGTAATTCTGCTCGTCATCTGGGAGTGACATTGATTCTCAGCTGTGTGTTTTCTAAAGAGCCCCTTTACACTTCCCCCCTTCCTCTCTCCCCCCTCTGCTCCCTCCCGGCTCTCTGTCTTCCCCCCTGCCTCCTGCTTTGCTTTCTCTGTCTGACTCTCTGCGTTTGATGTTTGTCGCCTTCCTGCTCCTTCTTTCCCACAATCCTACACTCTGAACTTTGAAAACAGGGCTGTGAATATTAAACTATCCCATTCCCATCATTGAAACTGTTCTCCTGTCATCCCTGCTCTCTCTCTCTCTCTACCTTTCATCGACCACTCTCTCTCAAACACCCACTCTCTCACTCACTCTCTGGCTTCAATATCTAATTCAGGAAATAATTCCTTAATCCTATGAGTCCGGCCCTATTTCACTCACTGCATTAAAACCCTTTTGCACTACACCCACCAGTATACAGTACACACACACACACACAGACCCCTGTAAATTTACACTGAGTGAACAAAACATTAGGAACACCTTCCTAATATTGAGTTGCACCCCGCTTTGCCCTCAGAACAGCCTCAATTCGTCAGGGCATGGACTCTACAAGCTGTTGAAAGCGTTCCACAGGGATGCTGATCCATATTGACTCCAATGCTTCCCACGGTTGTGTCAAGTTGGCTGGATGTCCTTTGGGTGGTGGACCATTTTTGATACACACGGGAAACTGTTGAGCGTGAAAAACCCAGCAGCGTTGCAGTTCTTGACACACTCAAACTGGTGTGCCTGGCACCTACTACCATACCTCGTTCAAAGGCACTTAAATCTTTTGTCTTGCCCATTCACCCTCTGAATGACACACATACACAATTCATGTCTCAATTGTCTCAAGGCTCAAAAATCCTTCTTTAACCGGTCTTCTCCCCTTCATCTACACTGATTGAAGTGGATTTAACAGGTGACATCAATATGGGATCATAGCTTTCACCTGGATTCACCTGGTCAGTCTATGTCATGGAAAGAGCAGGTGTTCCTAATGTTTTGTAGCTTTAAAGCAGCACTCAGTCTATGCTTACTGAGAAAAACACAGACACCACAGTCAAAGCACGTACCTGGAGAGGCATAAGCGTGTTACTGTTACTGTCTGTTCGGAACATGTTCTCCTCAATCCAGGCCTTGGGGCCCATGGGGCCGGCGGAACGGGGGAACTTGGGCGGTGCGATGACGTTACTGGAGAAGGGTTTTTTCATGGGGGAAACCTGGCTGACAGAGCCCGGGATGCCCATGCCTCCACCACGACGGTGGTCCCGACCCCAGGACATACCACCAGAGCTCCAACCACTCCCCTGGTGACTGCCCCCCCAGGGAGATTGCTTCACCATCGGCTAGAGAGAGAGAGAAAGAGAGAGAGAGAACAGGGGGAGTGGATAGAGACTGAATGTGAAATTGTATTCATTGTTGGTATTTTGTGTGTTTCTTTTGATCCTGTGTTTCCCCTCTGCAACAGCCTACAATGACCTGGTTCTGTGGAGGGGTTGGAAGGGTAAGAAGATTTAGGGCTTTAAGACTAATACAAAGTATCCCGTGCACACTGACACCACCAACATCCATTTCTCTCTCTCTCTCTCTCTCTCTCTCTCTCTCTCTCTCTCTCGCTCGCTCTCGCTCTCGCTCTCGCTCGCTCTCACTCTCTCTCTCCACACACTCACACAATGACATTTACATTTGAGTAATTTAGTGGACGCTCTTATCCAGAGCTATTTAAAGTTAGTGCATTCATCTTAAGATAGCTAGGTGGGATAACCACATATCCCAGTCATAGTAAGTACATGAACCTCTCCCTCAACGTCAGAAAGACAATGGAGCTGATCGTTGACTACAGGAAACGGAGGGCCGAGCACGCCCCCATTCACATCAACGGGGCAGTAGTGGAGGGGTCGAGAACTTCAAGTTCTTCGGTGTTCACATTACTAAGGATCTTTCATGGTCCACACACACCAACACAGTCGTGAAGAGGGCATGACAACGCCTCTTCCCCTCAGGAGGTTGAAAAGATTTAACGATCCTCAAAAAGTTATACAGTTCTACAGCTGCACCATTGAGAGCATATTGACTAGCTGCATCACCACTTGGTATGGCAACTGCTTGGCATCCGACCGCAAGGCGCAGGGGGTAGTGCGTACATCACTGTGGCCGAGCTCCCTGCCATCCAGGACCTCTATACCAGGCACTGTCAGAGGAAGGCCCTAAAAATTGTCAAAGACTCCAGCCACCCAAATCAAATACTGTTCTCTCTGCTACTGCACGGCAAGCAGTACCGATGCACCAAGTCTGGAACCAACAGAACCCTGAACAGCTTCTACCCCCAAGCCATAAGACAGCTAAATAGTTTGTTAAATAGTTAACCAAATAGCTACCCAGACTATGTGCATCGACCCTTTTTGCACTAACTTTGTTTTGTCTTATCACATACGCTACTGTTTATTATCTGTGACTTTATTCTTAGTTCTATGTACATATCTACCTCAATTACCTCGTACCCCTGCACACCGACTCGGTATTGGTATCCCGTGTGTAGAGCCAAGTTATCGCTGCTCATTGTGTATTTATTATTATGTGTTTCACCTTTCTATGATTTCTCTATTTTCTTTCTCTCTGCATTGTTGGGAAGTGCCCGTAAGTAAGCATTTCACTGTTAGTCTACATCTGTTGTTTACGAAGCATATGATGAATACAATTACATTAGAACCTCAGATCTATTAGTTACACGCATGCAAACACACACACTCACACACACAGTGTGGGGTTTATTGAATAATGTAATCCCTGCCCTGCCTTACAATGGCCGGGCAGCTCTTACATGTTCTGGGAGCACAGGGACGCATTTGTTTTCATCATCATAGCTGCTTTTATACTTCTGTATAGTAGGCTAACTAACATGTAATAACATATTCATAACCATGGCCTGAGCCTAATACAATCTAGGAGTGACATTGATGTGCACTAATTTACATTAGCTTTACAAAAAAGTATTATATTAATATCTCCCACCCACTTTAACAGTTTCTATATATCTGTCGTTTTAAAGGATCAATCCTCTATTCTATGGGGATCCTGATTATGGTTTCCATGTCAACAGATGCGTAGAGAGGACTGGAGATAGCTCACCTGGTGGTGATGGTTGTAGTTGTTCCTCTGCTGCAGGAAGACGCCTTGCTGGTGCTGGGGGTGCATCTGGGGGCTGACTGGGGACCGGCGGCTCTGCTGCGTCTGCTGAGGGGCGTTGATCTGGTGCGAGAACGGACTGGTGAAGCCCTGCACGTTAATCCCGGGACACGGATTAGCCGACACCGGAGAAAAACTCTGGAAGAAGGCTGGGTTGATGGAGGAGGGGATACCGGGATAAAAACTGTTGTCTGGGTCGGTATGAGCCATCTGATTAATCGCATTTGCGTGGTGGATAGGGTTGGCCGAGTTGGAGACGGGTGGTGGGGAGCTGGTCTGAACCGACCACGGGGTTCCGAATCCATGGAGTGGAGGTGAAGCTGAGCCGCCACTCGGGTTCTGCATCTCTTGGTTCTGGAGGTTTGGAAAACCGCCCCCTAGACTTCCGGCCAACATATTGCCGGTGCCACTGCCATTGCCGTTATTTATATGATGGGCGATGAGGGAGTCCATTTGGATCTTAACCTTGTTTGGATTTACGGAAGTGGGCGATGGCGACGCGGCAGTCTCCACATCGGCTTCAACCTCCCCCACTGGCGACACTGGCGAGCCGCTGATTCGTCCGGGGCTGGAGTCTGTGCTGCACTCGGGTTTGGTGGAGACTTGAGCGGTGAAAGGCTGCCTCAGCGGCAGGTGACTGAATTTTCCTTGAGGTAGGGGCGACTCAGTGCATCCAAACTCAGCTAGCTGATGTAT